>NC_064447.1:1599107-1918928 GCF_023343835.1 Lagopus muta | reverse complement strand
GTTTCCCATGGTCAGACAGAAGGTACAACCGTGGAGCTGATGCTCTGGGGGGCAACAGTGCCTGGGCATGATGCCTGTTGATCTCACTGTGGTCACAGAATCACAGAATGGCCCAGGTTGGAAGGGACCTCAAGGATCTTGAAGCACCAACCCCCTGCCACAGGCAGGGCCACCAACCTCCACGTTTAATACCAGCCCAGGCTGCCTGTGCTCATGTTGGAGCCTCTCCTCACCCTGCTATGGGGCTCTTTGTAGGACCTCATCTTTCTCCCCTCTCGTGCTGGCTGTGGCTGGTGGTGAAGTGCAGCAGGATTGGGCTGTGGGTGAGGAATGAGCTGCAGGAGCATATGGGGTGGGTGAAGCAGCTGGTGCTGCTGTCCTTTGGCTCCGATGTGAATGTGACCCTACCGTGTGTCAGAGAGATGCGATCCAAAGTGCTGTGGTTTCAGGTAACTGGGGATGTTAGCTTGCTGTAACTTGTATCAGCTGCTGTTCGTGTCCGAAGCTGGTGCGGCTCCTTTCCCAGGTGGACCCTGAGGCTGTAGAGCCCTTTGGGGAGGTTTCATGTGACTTGGAGCCTGCCAGGCCGGATTGCTTGGTCAGGGAACAGGAGAACTGCAGGCTCAGTCTGGTGACTTGGAGCATACGGGAGCCCAAGGCGTGTGCCAGTCATGATGCTTTCTGAGTTGGAATAAAACAAAAGTGCTAAAGTTGCACAATACGGGGGAAAAAAAAGAAAAAAAGGCTGGGTGAGCTGTTCAGCCTGGCAGTGGCTGAGGGATGGGGTGAACCTCTGAAGGGCTGTGCTGCTGAGGGCTCTATCTGCGGAGGGAATGGCCCAAAGCCTGTGGCTGGGAGTGGGAGGCTTTTCATGGGGGAAATCTGCTGCTTTGGGTTGTCCTAGAGGTTTTATGGGAAGGCCTGGAGGTGGCTGTGTAACAGACTGGGAGCTGATAAACACGAAGGAGAGTGACTTTTTACATGGGCACGTAGTGACAGGGTAAGTTGGAAGGGTTTAAACCAAAAGAGGGGAGATTTTAGGGAGAGAATTCTTCACTCAGAGGGTGGTGAGGCACTGGCGCTGCTGCCCAGAGCTGGGGATGCTCCCGTGGATGGGCTGTGGGCAGCCTGAGTTGGTGGGGGGCAGCCAGCCCAATGCAGGGGTGGGTCTGGGGGGGCTGTGAGGGCCCTTCCCACCCAGCCGTGCTGTGGTTCGGTGCTGGGGCAGCACCCCTAGAGAGCAGCACTGTGAGCTGGAACATGGGGCTGTGAGGAAGGTCACAGGCAGTGCAGCCTTGGGAAGGCTGCTTATGTGGGTTGGATGTGAGATCTGGGGGCTTCCTCCTCCTTTTTCTGCCTCAGCAAGGTGTGCTGTCTGCACGCTCTCCCAAATCTTCCTGCACTTGGCTGTTTCAAGGGTTGTTGCTCTCCTTGTGCTCAGCTGAGGAAGGCACAAGGACTGCTGGTTGTGCACGAGGAGCATTTCACTCTTGCCTTCACAGCTCCCCTCCCTGCACGTTCTTGTCTGGGATGGTGGGAAATGACAGAGTCGTTCCCAAAGCTTGCTCACATTTGGTTTTAAAGGCGAGGAGAGGTTTTGTTTGCCATTTCCTCTCACCGTGGAAGAAAAAAAAAAGCATGCTGCCCGAGTGTCTGGGCAGAAGGGGAAGCCCTGGAAAGGAAATAAGATCTGAAGAAATGTGTCACCAGCAGAAAGCACAATTGTTTCTCTACATTCACAGCGCAGAGCGCAGCCCCGCTCATCCAGCTGCTGTTTGACAGCCAAGATAATGCATTTATATTGATGCAATTAGCAGGATGGGGGTTTTGCTGGATGGCTTGGGGGCAGCGAGCTTTTCAGTCTAACTCCAGCAAATAGATTGGGGAGGGCTGGAAAGCTGCCGTGGGTTGCTGCAATTGGCCCTTTGGGTTTCTGGAGGTTGAGTACATAACTGCTGCTATTTCCTATTGTGTTGTACCCTGCCTCACTGAAAAGAAAATAACTTGAGGGAACACGGGGTTATTTTTGCCAGCTTGAAATGATCAAGTTTGATTTCTAAAAACCCGAGTCTTTAGGCTTGTGCATTAGAAACAGCATTGGAACCGTATGTCTGTTCAAGTGCGCTTTGCCGATGGTACGAGCTCTGAAACGCATTCATAAAAGAGAAACAGCTCTTCTGTTCCTGCGATGCAGCCCCTTTTGTGGAACCCAGGGTGCCTGTTCAGCGCCGGGATCCAGCCTGGTGTTGGCGTTAGGGCTGATGGAGCTGTGTGCCTGCGGCTCAGCTGGCACTGCTTGGGCTCTGGGCGCAGCCAGGAGGTCTTTACTTTAAGCTGCTGGACGTTAAGCGGTTTGTCTTCCTAGACAATGCGTATGTGGACACATCTCCTGCAAGGAAAATGACGTGGTGTGCTGTCAGCTGATGTAGGCAGCTGGGGGTGCTCTGTCCTGCCGTGTTTAGCTCGACGCCTCATCAGCTCTGAGAAGACCTCTGGCTTTGCTGTGAGTGCATCGGCAGTGCTGCAGGCCAGGCATTCCCTGTGTTGTGCAGAGCTTTGGGCCAAAAGGGCCGGGGTGCTCCCTTCAAACCTTGATCAGAGCATTGCTTACTTTCTGCTGGTCCCTAAGCAGCATTTCTTGCCTGCTCCATAGCACTCTTCATGCGCTGCTTTGCTGTGGCTAGCAGTGCAGGCCCAGCTGTTCACACAAGTCCTCCTTTTCCTACTGCCTGGAATCTCTGTGTTATGCAAGGAGAGAAAATCCATGAATACTCCATAACCTACCCCAGCAGCAGCCCGACAAGGTGGCTGAAGGGGCAGGGAGATGGGCACAGAGCAGGGTCTGTCGCTCTCCTGTGCTTCTCCCACACCCCCCAGAATGCTCAGTGATGTTCTGGCTCAAACCTCATTTGCTTTTTTGCCTCCTCCCCAATCTAAAATAGAGATAGCAAAAATGTGCCAGCAAACCAAACGGTGGTGGATGGGGATTCTTGTTGCTCTGTCTTATAGAACTCCAGCCTAAAGGAGACTTTCCCTCAGTGTGAATGTCCTTAAAACACGTTGCTCCGAGAGCAGGGAGTGTGAAGAGGTGTGGGGAAATGCCCTGCAGGAGGGAGGGCAGCTGGGTTTGCTGGGGCTGGTGTTCAGACTCCATACCTTTTAGGGATGGGATGGGCACATTCGACAGGATCGCATTTGTACTTGGCAATTAGCTGTAAGTGCTAACGATGCTGTGACCACGCAGGGTAGTTAACGTGTCTCTTTGTGTTTCACCATGCAGGCAGCGTGCCCCTCCAGTCCCTGCACAGCAATCCTGCCCTGCTGCTGGTTGTGGAGAGCTGTCCAGAGCCCTCATGGCTGGGATCCTGCCGTGCTCCTGAGGCGCTGTGTTATTCAGCACAGCGAGGCTGAGCGGCCGCCTTGCTTGCAGGGTTAGCAGGGCGATAAATCACAGCCAGAGGGGCCGAAACCTTGAGTGAAGAGTGCGAGCCGACTCAGCAGCAGACCAAGCTCTGTCTCCAGGCGAACCGAGCGCCGGCCCATCGCCAGCCTGATGCTGCAGGAAACGCGGAGCCTTCTGGGAGCTGTAGTTCGAGCGGCCGCTGACTGAGTGACCCAAAATGTGAGAGGTTGGTGGCGTGGGCTGCTGTGATGCCGATGGGCCCCCAGTCTCAGCAGCCCTTATTCTGACGTGTCCCTCCTCTCTGTTCCCCAGCCTGGTGCAGCTGCCGCTCCTCCTGGCAGGCGCAGCGCGTTGCCAGGCTCTGTGCAGACCATCTAGCATGCTCCTCCGAGCGGGCCGTGCAGCTGGCGCCTGCAGCAGCCGTTCCATTCCGGGGACGCCGGGCTGAGCTCACACCAACTGGGCATCATCGCACCCGCAGAGCTGAACTGTCTTGGGTGAGAGGCTTTTCTGGCTACAGCTGGCTCTGTGCTGGGCTGGGAGGGACTGGAAGGAAAAAAAAAAAGGCCTTTTCTCGTCTGTTTTGTGAGTGTGGTTACCCCTGCTGCTTCTCTCCCGTGCCTCTTGTCTTTCTGTCTTGTTTTAATTAATTCCTTCTTGAAGCGTTCTCCTCTCTCTGTCTGTGTGAGGGCCACGCGCTCTGATGGGCAGGGATGCTGGCCTGGTTTTATCACAATGAAGAGGAAACTGAGAATGGAAGAGAAAGCGTGTGGTCATTGCAGCCTTAAGCTGTGGAATCTGTGTGCCTGACTGAGGATGTATATGAGGCAATGCATGAGTGGGAAAACTAATCAAAGAAATTCTGCATTGCATTTCCTGTGGTGACTGCAGAGCCCTGGCAGTTCCCAGCACGAGCACAGCAAGGTCCTTTTCTTTGAAAGCTTGGCTGCTTTCAGAGTAGTGGTTCAGAGCCTGTCCTGCAGGGCCAGGTGGCGTGCAGTGGGCTGAGCTTGTGCTGAGGACGTGCCTGGGGCATCCCATGCAGGGATATGGTGTTGTGATGGGGTAGAGCTTGCATACAACTGAGCTAAGCTAATGTGGCTGTTCTGGAGCAACACGTGTTGACCTTTTGGGGCTGGCTCTGCTGTGCTACAGCTTTCTGAAAGCATCTGAGTTGGTTTTCAGCCCCTTCATCTGGAGCATAGTGTTTTCCTCATGCGATGGTTATGTTTGTTCAAATAATTGCTCTCATGGGCGAGTACTGCTTAAGGCCCTGTGTGATCGAACACATCCTATGGCTTCAGCTGTATTGGCATAGCTGTATGGTGAAGCAGACAGCAATCCAGTATGGTTATTCCAGGGAGGAAAGGGGAATGTCATAATGGCATCAGGCACCACTGTATCTATATCACCTCAGTTACACCAGATGTTTTTCCGGCCAAATCCAGAGGTAGAAGAGAGGAATGGGCAAGAATTTGGTGCTTTTCCATAAGGTAACAGCACTGAGCCGTGCCTGCAGAGAAACCATCTTGCCCCCTCAGGTTCATTCTCCCTGTCCCTTCCCAGTCCTCTGGGCTCCTGGTGAAGTTCTCAGCCAGTCTTACACTTTTATCTTCTGGTTGTTTGTGATGGAAATGCCAAATGCCACTGCTGTCTGTCAGGCTCACCCTACCTCTGTGCTTGCTTGAGGCACAGCCAGAGATGTGATGGTTTAAATTGAGGTTGATTGTTTGGAAATTGGGACATGATGCTTCATTAAAGCAAGGAAAGTTTGAATTGCATTCAAGTGGCAGAAGGAGGCATGTGGTACTGCTGCCCTTGTGAAAGGAGGCTTTTTTTGGCTCTGGACGTGGCAGTGCACTGAAGACTGGGATTTGTCTCTAGCAAAGGAATGCAATTGGATGTGGTTTGGGTAAATTACATATTTATTGTCTGCCTGATGTCTGTTGAATTAAAGCTGTGGCTGAAGCGTCTGGGGACAGCGTGCTCAGGGGACATCTCCTCCTCCCTCTTCCTCTGAGACTGCTTTCACATCTGTGCCCTGGGCTTTCGCTGGCTCTGAGACTGCACTTCTTGCTGCAACTCTCTTCCCCTCCCTTCTTCAGTGGCCGGCTCTTCATCTGCTTATCTGTCAGCTTAGCATGATCACAAGATACAATCCCTGGTGTCCTTTTGGGTGTGACCTTGCGTTTGTGCTACGCTTGGGCATCTGTGACTCCCCGTGAACTCGAGTGGCACACAGCTGAGATCTGCCTTTCTCAGAGACCAGGAGGAAACTCCTGGGTCAAGTCCAGTTCAACACTGTTGGGTCATCTTGTGCAGGTCATGAACTTCACCAGGAATTAATTGTTGGAACTGACTGCGTGCTTTTCCCCAGCACTTCTGGAGCAGTTGGTCCAGAGATCTCCACTTTGAAAGGCTAGAAACTCTCCTCTGACTTCCAGCCCTTTCAGCATCCAGTTCTCCTGGGCTGGTTTCTTGTTCTTGTGCCACAGCAGTGTTGTCTTGCAGATGAGAGATGACTTGCAAATTTTGTTTTCCTTCCCTGGTTCATTGTAACTTTTGTCCTGTGGCAGCCTGGCTTGTGGTGTAGATTTATCCTGAGATATGCGAAAGCTGCTTTGTTTTTCTGTTGTTTCTCTCTGGGAGGTTGGTGTTGTTGAGCCTGTTTATTTCCATGTTGTGCTTTTGACTGTTCTAAGTGCAGGTGGAGCTCTGAGCTGCACAGTTGGAGTGTTAGTGAGTGCAGAGGGGCACTTTTTGCATTGCTGTCACTTCTCTTTTTTTAATGTTTGTCCTTGCTACTTTTGCAATCTTGCCCATTCAGGAGGGAGAGATGTTGTCAGAAACAGCTGAATCAAGGTGAACTTGATAAAGCAAATGTATTGGAGAGCCAGTGCCTGGCTCTTAGTCGTGTTTATCTCTAGCTGTGAATGTGCAATAACAACAGTTCTGTTCTGCACAGGCTGGCACAGCCTCAGACTGGAAGATCTGCTGTTTACCAATCAACACTCTGCTGTAAGTGAGAAGGGGAAGAAAACGTTTTATTGCTGCTGGGTAACCCAGTGTCTAGTTAAACCTATCCGAGGGGAAAAAATAAAGAAAAGGAAACTAAGAGCACACGTGTTACTCAAGATGCATTTTTCCTGGCAGGAGGCCCACGTGTGTGTTTTTCCTGCAAAGCATCCCTGCTTATGCTGCTTCCCGTTGAAGCTGCAGCGTATCAGTAGCAGCAAATAAAGGCTTCCTGGTTGTCACAGTGTGACTGGTCTCAGCAGGCAGTCTGTCAGGGTGATTTTGCAGCCTGGCATGTTTTGTAGCTGGGGTATTCTGTGGGCTGAGGAGGATGACAGAGCTCTGCTGCCAGGATTATAAATGCACAGAGAAGAAGATCTGGAAATTGGATCTGTTGGTAAAGCTTCCCAAGACTGGATGCTGCGGCTTGTCTTGTTTTGTTTCTTCCCCTCGTCTCTCTGTCTGTGGCCTCACTGGGATGTTGCTAATGAGATGAGCCGTGCCAGCCCACACGCTTGTTAGCGCTGCACTCCAAAGGCAGCCACAGTTGGCCACTAAACTGGAAGATACAAGTTGCCCTGCTGCACTTTGCTGAAGTAATGCTAATTGACTTAATAGAGCACGCGGTGGTAGAGGTTTGTTTGTTTTGTGTTTTATTCTGTGCAAATCCAGGCCCTGCTTCTGCTGTGGCTTTGTTGCTGTTTTTCGTGCTTATTCAGGTGGGCCTTCCCACTCTTTAGTGATGGAGATGGGTTTGAAGTTAACCTTTATTTTGAAGAAGCCTTCCTGTCTGTCGTCTTCACCACAGCTTGTAATTAAGTTGCCTATTTCCCATTTCAAATCTGTATAATCCCCTCTCTCAAAGTGACCGTGATGGATCTCCAGTAGCTCACTGGGTAATCTATCACTGGTTTACAGTGTGCTGTGCAAGGGAGAAGAGGAAACTTTTCAGGCTTTGACGCTAATTGCTTTGTGGCTAAGCTGGCTCTGCAATAAATCTACTTTTCCTATCAATCTTTTGCTTCAGGCTTTGGACACCTCTTCCTCTGCCTGCATACTTATGAAGAGTCAGTGCTGGGCATTGAGTGCAGCTCAGCCCAACTCAGCTGATGTGTATGAGTTTCTTCTGGGTTAAAGTTGGGCCAGAACCTGTTTCAAGGCAGCTGAAAGAAGGTAAAGATCCTCAGGCTTGCCTTTGCATGTTCATGTCTGTGGCCAGAAAGGTGTGCTGCTGTTCTGGACTTTGCTGAAGTGTAGCATGAAGTATGAGGTCCTGTTATGTGCTGGTCTAGGTTTCCAGGTTAAATTATCTTGTTACCTCATTAATAGCCCATCTAGAAAACTGTGTCCAGGCACCTAATTTCATTTAATTAGATTTCCACAAGTGGATCAGCAATTTGTATCTTGCTGTGATTAGGAAAACAGCTCATTTGCAGCTTCCAGTCCCCTGGATTTTCATCTTGGGCCAGGAATCCTGATACTGGCCTCTCTCCTCCCAGCCCTACTGCCCTGTAATGAACATTTGAGTGGGTAAACTTCTCCCTTTTCTGCATCTTCCTGCCCTCCCATTTGTGGTGCTGTGTAATGCCTGGCATCCTCGTGCCTGGTGAGACTGAGTGCTTCTTGGCCCTGGCAGGTAGAGCAGTGCCTTGAGTCACAGGACTGTGTCCCGAGTCGAGCTGTGTGCTAAGCCTGAAGGCTGAAACAGCTTCCCACTGGGCTGTCCTTCCTGTTAGACCTATGCCTCCTCAGTCTGCTCCTGGAGGGACTTTCCCACCCCTGCCTTCCGGCAACTTTGCAAGGAACTGGAACTTTCTGACAGCTTAATTTCCTGCCAAGGCTGCAGCACTCGGGCTGCCTTACATTGCTGGCTCAGCAGGTGAGGGTGGGAAGAAAGAGCAGCAAAACTCCATTTCTTGTCACCAAGACTCCAGCTTTGTGCAGGACGCTTACTTGATCAGCATGGGGCATTTGGTTTGCTTGGCTGTTTTGCAGCATGGGTCTTGCTGGCAGCCGTGGGAGCTTTTGCTGTGCTTGAGCCATAGAGCTCTCCTTGAGTTGGGGTTTAGCATCTTGGATTTCAGTCTGGCCTGTTTCTGTGTGATATGGATGTCTTACTGCTTGTCTGCTCTTTTCCTGCCTTGTGGGGAAAAAGAGAGCTTGTTCTCCCATCCTTCCCTGCTGTCTCTTCTTTTATCGAGGTCCTCTCAGCATGGTGAATGCAGATCGTGCTCAGCTTGGTGCCCATGCCTGCCTTTACACATGCACAGGTTTTGCCACCCTGCTCTGAGCGGTGAGGAGCTTGGCTGCTTGTCACTTGCTGTGTACACAAATGCTTGAGCTGCTTTTACTTGCTTGGTTGGTATGACACCATCAGGCCTCTGTGCTGCGTCCAGCCTTAGTTACCTGTGCCTGACCTCTCACTATTTGGGTGGGGACGTCTCAGGAACCCTTGTTTCAGCTTGCAAGCATCAAGTTGCATGTGTGTAAAAGCAGAGAGCTTTGCTCCTGAGGGTGAGAGCAGGTCCAGCCTTTCTGATGCCCAAGGCAGGGACGTGCACACAGTTGAGGGAAGAGAAGGACTGGTAGTGGCAGCCTCTGTGTTGTAGCAGGAGGCTCTCATCTTCCTGTGGCACAGCTCTGAGGATGCTTTTCCTCCAGGTACGTGGGGGGACGCTGTGAACAGAGCTGTATGGTGTGCAGGGCAGCTGTGTTTTCATTGCTGGGTCCTAGCAGAGAAGGCAGTAGGTCAGAGGTGACTGTATGGCATTGAGAAACTAATGATGTGACAGAGTCTTGGTCTTAGGTGTGGGAGGCTGAGAGCAGCGAGATGTTGGAAGACTTGGGCAAGAGCTGAGCTGTGTTACGTGAACAGATAGATAACAAAAGGAGCGTGGGGAGCATCTATCACGTACCAGGGGGCTTCTGCACACAGGACCAAGTGAGGTGAATCTGCCCTTGGCATTTTCAGGGGCTGGAGCAGCTCCAGAAATCTGTCTCTTCCTGCTGCATGCCGGAGGGAAGAGCTTGGGCTCAATGCTAGAAACATCTTGGGACAAGCTGGTCCTGCAGTTTCCTAGTTCCACATTGGAACATGTGAGCTAGGTCTTGTTTTTCTTTTATCTTTTTTGTTTGTTTGCTTATTTGTTTTTCACTTCAAAATGGAAATCTACTTTGGAAGGGAAGGTGATTGAGGACATCTGTGCTTGGCTTTGCGTGCTGTGGCAGAAGGGCTGGGACCCAACCTGCTTGCTGGTGTTGAGGCATAGAGCTCATCCTGCACCCTGGCAACCTCTCTGCTCTCCAGCAGCAGGAGCAACCTCTGCAGGGAAGCTCTGCTGTCCTGAGCTTGCTGCCAGAGCCTGCTGCTCCCAGTATCAGTGCAAACTGAGGAAGGGTCTGCCTCGCAAACCAGCGTGAATGCATGCGAGTGACTTGGAAGCAGAAAGATGAAATCTATTTTAGTTTTGGAAGCAATATTTTGGGAGCAGTTAAGCAGTGCCAGTTGAAACCTGATAATTATCGCAGCTGCAAGGGGTAAAAAAAACCAAAATCCCAACTCAGCATCTTACTAAGGTGCTTAACTGCTCATTTCCATGAATGAGTTCCACCCTTCCTGAGACATTTCAATCTATTTGCTTTGTTTCTTCCTGTCCTGATGAGGTAGGTGGAAGCAGTGCTTTATTTATTAGAAGGAAAATCCTGTTCCTTTGTGCCAAGGCAGAGGAGCTGCTGGCAGTTTGCTCCCCCTGAGGTCTGCTCTGCTCAGCATGGGCTGTGTACCTGCATGGGGTGTCTGCTGCCCAATGGGAGAAGCTCCTAAAAAATAAAGCTCAGTGCTTTCGGTGAGGCTTTCCTCTTTGTAGCCCTTTTTAATTGACCCCTTCCCTTGCTGGGGTGTAGTTTGCAGATTCTCATCTTTCCATCTTGCAGACTCTTCCTTTGCTTATTGTTGGCCAAAGGCGTTTTCTGGCTCAGCGTGGCAAGCAGGTACGTGTTTTGCATTGAGCTGCAGCGATGCCTCTCCTCCTGTTTGCAAACAGACTCCATTCAGTGCTTCCCTCTGCACTGTTTGCTGGCTGCTCTCACCTGGTGTGAAGGGTAACCCTGGAGAGAAGGATTTACTGCTTTGCCCAGAGAAATCCGATTTCACGCAGCGCTCGCAGCCAAGCAGCCCGTATAGACCAGACAGTCTTGGAGATCACCAGGACTTAGCAGGGTTATCCTGCACCTATTTATAGGTCCCTGCCCAGCTCCACCCACCGTGGGGTTTTAAAGCAGGGTTCCCAGGCTCTCTCCTTTCTGCAGCCTTGCTCTGGTCCCCGGTGCAGACCTGAGGAGGAGGAAGGGCTGAGACGTGAGCGACGCGTTGGGAGCCAGCAGCGATGCCGGCAGCAGGCAGGTCTTGTGCCTGTTGTGGTGAGCTAAAACTGGCGCTTCTGCACGTAGGAGGAAGAAGCAAAGGGCTCTGCTTTTCCAGCTCAGGACTCGGAGGAGGAAGCGATCTCGATCCAGGCTGTGGAATGGCTTCTTTAGGCGGTTTGTGCAGGGGAGAAGGCTGTTAGCAAATCGAGCATCCCACCTTCTGCTTGGCACTGCCTGGAGTGAACTCTGCGGGGCTGTTTCTGCCCAATTTGCTTTTACTTTGTGTGTTTTCTTGTGGGAAAACACAACTCCTAAGGTGAGGCAGCTTGTTCTCTCAGCAGGGTGTGAAACTGGGCTGTCTCAGTCAGAGTTGAACTGATGACACTGGGAGATACTTCCCCTCACATCACTGCTTTCAGTTAGCCAGGAAATCAGATTTGTTGCAAGCTAATTGCCCAAGTTGAAGGAAATGAGAGAGGAAGTGCCAGGGATCCACGTTGGCTGGACCTGCAAGAAATCAAAGTCCTGGTGTTGTGCAGGGAGCTCAGTGTGGAGATGTGATGTCTTCAGTCTGCCTGGTGCACAGCAATTAGGCAGACCAATTACAGCAAAGTAATCGAGGTAGGGAAAATGGTGTTCTTGAGCTTTTATTTTTACCAGTTCTATTTCCTTAGCACAGGCTTTGCAGGTTGCAGAGAAGGCACCATGACAAAGTAGCTAATGTTCTTCAGTTAATGGCCTTATGCAGGCACGTTTCAGTGTTAAGCTTGTAGCAAACTGCACCTGCTCCTTGAGCTGCTGCATTTGAGAGGCTGTTATCTATCAAGGCCTTTCTTGGTCCCTCAGAACAACCCCGGGATTGAAGAGCTGTATTTTAGGAATCTTTGTTTCAGCCTTTTTGCTGTGCAAAGTAGATTCTTCGCAAAGGTCTTTCTACAGTTCATTCATCTCTGTAAATCCTGGTGGGTAATTGAATAAGCTCAGCTGTGCTAATTTTTTCTTCTTCCTCCTTTCTTCTTTTCTCTCTGTTAAATGTTCCCTTGATCCGCTCCTTCTGACACGCATCCAGATTGCCGTGCCTCTCTCCTTTAAGGAGACATATATGTTTAAACTTCTTTGAATGTCAGAGGACAAGAAATGTTTTTGGGTTTTAACTGAGATTCTAAGAAGCGTGAAAGAGAGAGGGCGAAAAGGAAGAACGTTCAAAGCCCCAAACCCACTTCTTTGGGTAGGGGAATGCTCAGAATCTGCTAAAAATTGGCTTGAGCTGAAAGAGAGTATTTAATTGCCCTGGTCACAGCAAACATACTTGTGCAGACGGCCAGTCAGCCCGTATGCAGCGTTACTGCAGTGTTAGTGGGAAGCAGGAAAAGAGGGATATTTTGTTTTACGTACATCCTCCCTGCAGACAAACCTGAGCCTGGAAAGTCCTGGTGCTTCCCTGGGGAGATCCTCTTCTGCAGCCCTGCGCTCCACATCTCCAGGCAGCAAAAGCAGGCTTCGGTGACGTGGCCCTGGTCAGAGCATGCACTAACATGCACGCTTCTGCTTCTAAGACAGGAGGGGTGTTGCTGAAATCATACCTTATCTTTCTCTCTTTTTCCTTTTTTTTCTTTTTTTTTTCTTTTTTTTTTTTTCTTTCCCTTTTCTCTTTGTTTTTTCAACTCTTGATCAGAACCGACCTTCCTTTCTCCAGCGAGTCGGGATCCTTACAGCAGCCCATGCCGCAGCGCCTCGCCTGTCCCACCCGAACTGCCTGTGCCACTGCCTTGGACCTAACCTAGGATAAAGCTCTGCGTGGCCTGGGTAGGGGGGAACCATGGGGAGCTCTGCCTCGTCGCTGGCCGCAGAGACGGAGTCGGACCATGGCTTCACTAGCCCACCCTACCCAGGGCACCCAGCTGTGGGCTGGTATAGGAGTAGTCACGGTGGTCCTGTTTGGGAAAGTGACCTTATAACACGGCAGCAACAGAATTTACACCACCGGCTGCGAAGGTAAGGAGAAGGGGAAGGAGCCTGCTTACCTGCTTGCCTCTCAGCTTCAACCCAGGGCAGTGCAGTGGGGACGAGTCGCTTTGCGTCCTGCTGAGCGTCGGCTCTCATCCAGAGGCTCAGTTCTAGCCCTTGTGAAACTCAGAGCCGAGTTTCCACCGATAGGAGGGTGCCAAACCTCATCTTATTTACCAGGCTGCCAGTGTTTCCTGCAGAATAACTGCAGGACTCTTCCCACCTCTTCCTCACTCACCCCAGTGGTGGAGGTGTCTACCTGGGAATGAGATCTCCATTCCTTTAACAAGCTTGCCACCTTCTTGCGGCTCCCTTTTCACCTCCCAACTCACTGTAACTGTCAAAGATGAAGCATTATGACTCCAGGGTGAGTGGGAGAAGTAGCAAGGGTCTTTGAACTTAAAAGAGCAAGAGATGCTGTTTTTGTGACAGTGCAGTGAAATGCTCTGAGTACCGGATTGTGGGGAACAAAACACACCAAAACAGACTCTGAAAAAGAGCTCAGTGTTTCCTGCTCTCGCTTTCTGTCCCTCCTTGATAAAATCAGCATCTCAAGATGTGCCTCTGAGTCATTTGGCTGTGCTCGTTCCCCATCAGCCACCTGAGAGTGAGGAATATTTCCTCCTGTTAGAGGGCTGTGTGCTGCATTCAGGCTCTGCTAGGCTGAGAGGTATGCTGAAAGCAGCTAAAAATCCCCAGCCTGGGGGCTTGACTACAGAGACTGCCGTGTTTAATGCTAACACTATCTGAGCCTTTGCCTGAAGCCTGCTTTCTGTAGTGCCAGCCTGGTTGGGTGTCTGTACTTGCTTGAGTCCGTTTGGAGCCACTAGTATTTTAGGAATAGCTGCTTGCTTCTGAGAGTCCCCGAGCTGTTGTGGCTTTCCACTGGAGGCGTTTGCTGTGATGGTCACGTCCTATCTGTGGTGTAGTCCTTGTTTTTGTTGCTGCTGCCAGTCCCAGCAAGTTTACTTCCCAGTGTCTGGTGTTCGACTCGGGGAGACCCCAAGGCACGCAGCGTCGCGCTCTGCTCCTTTGTAGGCCCTGCCTTGGGTTTCCTAGTTGGGCTTGTAATGGCATGGAAGCAATTAGTTGTTGTCTTTGCTCTCAGTCACGTGTCTGAGTTCTAGCAATGCCTAAGATGCTTTTAAAGGCTGTTTTGTGCAGTTCCCCACCACCACTGCTGCGTGTCCCAGCCTGCAGGGCTGCCCATACTGCTTGGACCTGCAGCTCTTGGGGGATCGTGCAAACAGAGTTGGGCCCTTCCTGCAGGATGACTCCCTCCAAGCTGCTGCTTTCTCCTCTCTTCCCCAGATGAGCTGAGGAAGGTGTGGAAATAGCAGCAGACTGCCCTGGCACTCCTGTGCATGGTCAGCACTGCTGTTCAGGAGCCGGCAGTGCGAATCGGTGCTGCAGGGTGATGTTTGTGCAGCCCAGTTTGTGCCGGCTCTGCCTGCTGCTCCCCATCCTGAGCCTGCAGCCTGCTGGAGCTGGAGAAATTACATGAAATCCTAATGTAGGATCCTAATGTAGAAGTACATTTCCTGCACAGCCAGCCTCCGCAGCGGGGCGGATGTTGGGGCAAGCACAGGAACTTCTGCTCTTTGTGCGGATAAAGGCAGTGTCCTGTGAGGAGCAGTTCGGTGAGAATTATGCTTTTCCTCTGCTGAAGGAGAGAGCTCAGCCCAGCTGAGTGCTGCGTGGTTCCTGGAGACAGGAAAATAGCTGGCCATGATTCACCGAGCAGCCTCTGCGTGGGAAGGACTTGCTTTAGGCGGTGATTATGGAAGCGGGTTCAAAAGACGTGCTGAGATCAGCCGGGCTGCCAGGCATCAAAGTCCCCACGGTTCCCATGGTGAGACTGGTGCAGCAACGGGGTGAAGCAGCAGCAGCTGCTTGGTTTCCAGAGAGAAACAGATTAATACACTCTTCTTTTTTAAAGAAAACAGAAGTCAATAGAAGCAGTCCAAGTAGGTGGGTCCGCCTCTTCGTGGCCTCATCCCTGGAGCCCTGTAGTGCAGGAAGGAAATGGAGTACTGGGGAGTTGGTCTGAGGCTGGCCAGGAGTTCTGGGATAGACTTTGCTTTTCCTGCTGGTTTCCTGCTCCTGCCTGTGGCCACCTTCAGAGCTCCTAATGTTTGGATGCTGAAGGCCAGCACAGAGCCAAGCCTGCTGTGGTGTATCCCGTGCCTCAGGGATGCATGCACACCTTGTTAGGAAAACAGGGGTGGGAGAGCTTCACGAGTGGGCTGTTCTTAGGGGGAGATTTCGGTCACAGTGAGGATAGGATTGAGGGCAGAGATCAATGCTGTGTGGTGTTGGAGGTGTGCTGGAAGCTGTGGTGCCTTGAGGGCTGAGGCTGGTGGCCTACAGCCCTGTCTGCTGGGGACAGCTGGACATGGGAGCAGCGAAAGGACCTTGGTGATGGAAACAGTAGCCTTGTGACATCCAGATCTGAGTGCCTGTTCTCTTCTAAACCAAGCTGCTTAGTCTCTTTGTATGTGTTAGCATCTCATCTTTTAAACAGGAACACACACCTGCTTTCCCCAGTGTACCGGGAGGGTGCATTAAAGGAACAAATGCATGGTAGTGAAAGGAATCTTGTTGCTAAAATCTCTGCTTGGGGCGAAGATTTTATTTTTAAATAAATCCTCGATAGCTGTGTGTATGTTCCAGATGAATTCTGGCTTAGCTCTGAGTCTGCTTGGGCTCCTTCTTGCTTGCACACATGGAGGTGTTGGGGCATTCAGCTGAGCCTGCAGACTCTTCATGGCCAAGGTGAGGTGCCACCCCTTCATGGCAAGGTTCCTGCCACACCAAACCTTTCATGAAGCTGCAGGCAGCACAGTACAGTGCCACAGGTGCTGGTGGCAGGACCTTGCTCTGCTGATGCCATTGAGTGCGTTGGGAGCCAGGGGCTTGCAGTGCCTTCTCATGCTGCTGCTGGAAGTGGTGGCAGTGGCAACTCTTCCCCGTGCATCCTTCCATACCTGTAAGGTGCTAGGAAGGGATCAGGACGCTGATTGTCTTTGAGATTCCATCCCATTCCACACCCATCGTGAAGAGGGGAATCAGGGTCCTGTTCTGGTCAGGGTTTTTGATGGTTGCTTTTCCATCAGTGCAGGGAGATGGACCTTTCCCTGCTGGGCCCTCTGCTCACTGGGGGCCTTTGCGAGGTCCCTGCTGGAGCTGTGCACATGTCAGCAGCAGGCTGCTGAGGCTGGGAGCACCCATGGGTTGCAGCACGGTTAAACTGTCAGGTCTGTGTAGCTGAATGTGAGCAGCTCTGTCCATCACTTGGTTTGGCTGGAGCTTTCTGGATGGCTTCCCTTGTCTGGAGAATTGGCGTTTTTTGGAGTTTCCTGCAGCATACTGGAAAAGTGTTCTGTTTTTCTCTAAAAACCTTTTCAGAATGAATGCCTGTTGTGAAAGGCCACAAAAATTATCCAAGAGATGGAACACCTCCCCTCTGGCCCCTGAAAGCAGCATGGAGAAGGTTCCAGGCAGACCTGATGGTGGCCCTTCAGTATCGAAAGGGGGCTGTAAGAAAGAAGGGGACAGACTTTAGCAGGCACTGCTGTGACAGGGCAAAGGGAAACGGTTTCAGACAAAGAGAGGAGATTTAGATTGATGCTAAGATTGGCTCTGATGCTCAGGACGTGCCAGTTCATCACGCTGGAGCAGAGCTGGTGTTGTGCAAGAGCTGCGGTGAGGTGGCTGTGTCCCTGCAGGGGAGCTGTGGCATCCAGCTGGGATGCGGTAGGGAAACCATGCTGCAGGTCGTTGTGGATACCTGCTTGGTATCCACATGGGAGCATTGGACTTGGAACTGGTTGCCAGTTCTCACCAAAGCACTGGCAGCTGGAACCTTGCCCCAGAAAGCGTGCAGTGCTGCGGAGCTGGCAGCACGTTGTGCTGTGGCTTCCATCCCTGTCCGTCCGCTTTCTGTGCTGGCTGTTCCAGCACTCCATTTACTCTCAAAGCCTCTTAATTGTCTAAAATGAGGCTATTTATAGCTCTGGAGCTGTAATCAGAGGATGGTAAGAGTAGTAGAAACTGAAGTTTTTATTATGATCCCAGATGGCCCCAGTGGTATGAGGGCAAATTTCCCTTTCTCTTCCTCTGCTGCTCCGTGCCTCCAGGTCACCTTCCTCATCTCTGTTTTCAGCAAACACAGGTAAAAGCCACGGCAGAACTTGTGCTGAGATCTTACCCAGATGCCTGAGTGCCATGCCTGGAATGTTACTGTTACATATGAAGCTACAAGCAGGCCTGTCACTTCAATCTGCCATTTAGACAGAGTAGCAGCACCTTTTCGTGGTTTTGGGATGCTCTGCAGTAGCTGAGCCCTCTTGTTCACAAAGGTAGGGTCAGGTCCTCATCCAGGTGCGGCGATGTAGGGTCAGGTCCTTCTCCAGGTGCAGGAATTGAGTAATTTTGCTTTGGTGCTCTCAGGATGTGGCTGTGCGTGCAGGAGGTTGGTTTCCATCTTTGGCTATGGCCAGATCCAGAGTCCTGTCCTCTTCCTCCCTTTTAGGAAGGGATCCTGGAGCTGCAATCTTGCTGTGAAAGGGGACAGCCTCTTGTGCACTGTGCTCACTTGTGCTGGGAGAGCCTGGGAGAGCACTTGGGTGTTGTGTTTGGAGCAGGTTGTTCCCAGGTGCATATATGCTGTGAGGTGGATTGACGGGAAGTGAATTTGTTGTTCATTTTTTAAGAGTAAAAGGAACCAGAGCAGGATTTTTTCTAGAGCAGCCCTTCTGCCTTGCTTCTTTGACTTTTCTCTTGCTGCAGAGGCAGAAGTCTGGCAGAAGTACAATCCCTTGTCCCCTGGAGAGGTGTCATGCATGTGACCTGGAGCTGTTGGAGAAGCCTCGGTCCTCCAGCAGGAGCTGATGAATGGATGTGGTGACAGCAGTTGCTCAGGAGCCTGAGTGCTGCAAGGAGGGAGCTAGTGGAGGACATGAGGTACGTGGAGCAGAGCCCCTTGAAAGTGCCAGGGAGGAACCACATGCCCTTCCAGCTGATGCTGTGCAGTGTCTGTCCTTAGGGCTGTGCTCCTGATGCTCTGGGCTTGGCAGAGGGGGCTGAGGGCAGGACCAACTTGCTGCCTGCTTCCCTGACCCTCTGAGCTGTTCAGCACTGCCAGCTGCCCTCTGTCTTCCAGGCTTGTTTTGGAGCTCATTCCTTCCTTCCAAAAGTAGCAGGCACCAGTTGCTGCTGGATTTCCTCTACTGGTAACTTAATCCACTTTGATACCAGTGGCTCTAGTCCTGGGTCTCTGACTACTGTGATTCAGAAATGGGGAGGAGAATGTGTGAAGCTGCAGTCCCCTTTAGCCTGCCTCCATCCCTGGCTGCCAGCACCGAGGTGATGCTGATCCCATCTGGGCTTGGGGCCGGTGCTGGTGTGTGCCAGGACGGGGCAGCGCATGCTGAGCAAACCCCTGAGGCCTTTGTTTGCTCATGTGAAACTGTCTTGCTGTGTGGGACTGCCATGAATAAAAGGCACTTGTTCAAGGGACACAGAGGGGAAAGATAAGCTGTGGTTTGATGCTGTTTCAGTTTGGCAAACTGGGGCTGCAAAACAAAGGACAAATCTGTCTGCTCCTGCCCAGAGGTCTGTGGCTTGCCCGAGGAGATGGCCTTTTCAGCATCTCTCCATCTCAACAGTCTGCCCTGTGCTTTCATTTGAATCGGGATCCTCTTCGTGCTCCATTATGACCCTGCCTGGGTACAGCAGGGCAGCAGTAGTGCAGCCAGCAGTACAGTGCATCCTGCAGCAGCTGTGCCTGCAGCAGCACCGAATCCCTGCGAGGGGCAGGTGCTGGAGGCCACAGAGGGGTGGTGTGAACAGCTGATCCAGAATAACTGCTCCCGCCTTCCAGATGGTATTTATGAGGCTGCAGTAGGATGAGAAAACCGGGAGGAAACTTGAATTGTGAACGCAGCCCTTCTGGATGGCGGTGGGACGAGCAGCAGGAGGCTCAGGGCAGTGCCTGGGGTAGGGAGGAGAGTTTGGGCTGCCAAGCTGGGAGCCAGAGGGACCTTGCTTGCCCTTGCTCAGAGCTGCAGAACAGCTTTGTCTCCAGACGCCTGGGTTTGTGCCCCGCTGCACAGTATGGGGTGGTACTGCGTGCTGGAGCTTAGAGGTGCAGGGAGCTGTGCATTTCGAGCATGGCAGGCTCACCGCAGGTGCTGGAGGCTGGCTCTTGCTGGCTCTTACTGCCTTTCAAGATGCAGAGGGCAGGTCTGCACCTGCTGTCCTTCCATCGCGTTCCCTGATGGCAGAGTGGGGAGGAGGTGCAGGTGGTCACAAGCAGGATCTTTCATCTTGCTGAAAGCCTTGTTTTTACCTGCATTGCTTGGAAAAGTGAAACTCTGTACGTGTTTCTAGGTGATTTTTTTCCTCTTGTTCCTTGATACACCAGGCGCTGGTACAGCTGGCTGTACTGTGCTGTGCTGGCACCTCCCATCACACTTGTACCTCCAACTGCAGCAAATGGATCCTCTTCACCTTTCCCTGCCAAGGAATCCAAGCTTCTTCTGCTGCCTCACCACACAGCTGCTCTGACTTTCTGCAGAGAGGGACAAATGTGGAAACACTTGTTGCTTCTGAAATGCGAAAAAGCTGTTGTAGAAGCTGTAGGGTTGCAGTGCATGGCACAAATCTGCCTGGTCACTGCAGCTGTTGTCATTTTGCCTAGCAACTTCTGTGGTCCATGCAGTAACGTGTGTTGGGCACATCCTCATGTCCCACGTACCCCAGGGCATCTAGCAAATAGCAAAGCTTGGCACAATGGCTTGTTTTTCTTAGTGCTCCAATGCTGTGTCTTCCAGGCATGCATGAACTGCAGCCCCTGGCTCACTGTTAGGCTCACAGTGGGGATCCATCCATCCATCCTGTACAGAGATGAGGGCAGGGCTGTGCTTTCTCTCTGCCCTGTGCTCATGGGCACCTTCAGGTTGTCCTTGCAGACCTGAGGGAGACCAATGGGAGCGTGCATGGCTTGGAGAGCTCTGGGAGTGTTAAGGAAGAGCAGGAGCTGCCCTCTGTGGTGGGAAGCACTGTGTCCCACTGTGGGGACAGGTTGCTGAGCTGTGGGGGGCAGCCCCAGTGTGGCCTTAGTTGGCACTTCTTAGTGGTGTGTGGACACGTGAAGGTTAGCTGTATGTGGTCAGCTGGGAGCATCCTCTAGATTCCAGCTATCAAGGCACTAACTTAAGTATGCTTCATCTTTATGAGGCAGTAAACAGTACCATAGTCTGAATTACTGAGTCCAGAGGCCTCCTGGGGGCAGTATGAATTGTAGTGACTTCCCTGGTAATTACTGTCTGACTGCTGGAGCAGGGCATGTCTCAGATGTGTTGCTGGCTCAGCTGAGGTGGCGGTAGCTGCAGTGTGGGGTGTGAGCAGGCTGTGGTGCTGCTCTGCTCCAGGCCCCCTATTACTCCCCACCCAGCGCTCCTCTGAGATACCAAACAGATGCTGATAACCATTCCTTCCAAAGTTCAGACACGTGAGAAGCAGAAGCAGGTGACCTTTGTTGGCCCGCTGTGCGTGGGCATTCACGTGCATTCATTTGGAGCTGCTGGTGGTGGGACTCAGGTTGTTTGCCCGTTGATGAGTGTGCAAAGCTGGCGGTCTCCTGGAGATGCAGGAGCTCATCTCTGACCTTGGTGGGTAGCAATGGAGCTTGTGTTCAAGCAGTGCTGGAATGAGAAGGTGGAAGTGAGGGAGGGACAGTCCTCTCCTGCCCTCTGGAGATGATCCCTTGTGCCATTCTCTGCCTCTTGTGTCAAGCCTGAGTGCAGCTGCTTGTGGAAATGAGTGGACTTCTGTTAACCAGACCTTTTGTGTGCTCCCCTGTGAAGTGAGCCCAGATACTAGCATGGCAAGAAGCGAAGGCTGGAGCACAGCAGCTGGGAACTCAGGGTGAATTATTCCTTGGAAATGTGAGTGATGGAAGCAGACAGCTTTGGAGCTGTGTTGTTGCTCCAATTCTCTTCCCTCCCCTTCCTTTCATTCTCTCTTTCTGTTCCCCCACTCTTCTTTCCTTTTTATTTTAACAGCACTACAGATTGGAGGATAAATCTTAGCTGAGTTGATGTCCACCACTAAATCTCTTCCATTTCCCCACACAGGAGAAAAGTTGCACGAGGAGTAAGGGCTAAGGATGAGCCCCTGGTGCACGTGGTTCACAGTCCCATCAGCCTTTCCTGTCTCTTTCCTGCTGTGGCCCTCAGTCTGTCTATGAGACCTGGTGTTTTAGAAAGCAGTGTGAAATAGTGCTGAACGTGGGAGAGGATGACATGTAGCTGTTGTTCAGCTGTGTGACATCTGAAATCGTTCCCTTTCTTAAAGATAATAGAAGATGGTCTTCATCCCAACAAATGGACCTCTTCCTCCAGGCCTGGCCCATGCAGGTGCTCTTCTGATGCAGAATGCATATATAATCCACAGCCTGTGCACAGTATTATGGGTGCAAGATAAAAGCACAGACCATGCCTTCATCTTAACCTCATCTTTGCTGTTCCTGAGGCTTCAAAGGCACTTACCATGTTGGATTCTTACAGCTTCGGGAAGGTGTTGAAAGCTGCAAGGATTGGTCTGCTTGAGATCAGTAAGGCTTTTTGGTACTGATGCAGAAACAAAGATGCAAAAGGGAAAGGCAAGAACTGCATTGCAAAGCCGTGAGATCTGGGGGTTTGGAAGAGCTGGGATTTGTGCAGAGAAGCGCAGGGCCTGCAGTCCCTGCAGTGTCTAGGGACTGCAGGGCTCTGACTCCAGATGGTTGCCTCGTCCTTGCCCTGTTCTGTTCAGGGAGCGCAGGCTCCTCTGAGGCAGTCTGCAAACCCTCACTTGAAAAGAAATTCCTTAATTGGCTTAAAGGCAGTTAGGGAAATGAAAACAGCAAGTAGAGCTTCCCCGTCATCCTGATTTCTTTCCTCTGCAGGGATCACATTTGGAATGATTGTTCAGATATACCTCAAATGCAGGTGGCTAAATGGGAGGAATCGGGGGTCTTTTGGTCTCAGGAGTCCACCCATCTTGCTGAAGCTGTCCCAGCTCCTCAGAGAGAGCAGCTTCATGAGCTCAGCTTCTTGCTCCTTTCCTTGCGTTTCCCCTCCCCACTGGGAGCAGGTGAATCTAAAATGCAGCCATGGGAATCAGTCCCATCTTTGCTTTTCTGTCTTGTGGTCTCACAGCTGTAGCACTGAAGGGCTCCTTCTCATTCTCTGCCTCCCTGCTCAGATCCTCCTTCAAAGACCAGCCAATTCTCTGCTCCTCCAGGGTCTGTTTCAACTTCAAGCTGGAGAGAGGTGATCAAGGCTGCCCTTTGAAGCTTGCTGTGCTCAGGTCTGTGAGCTCCCCCTGTGCTTCTGCAGTTTCCTCCCACAGCTGGGCTGCAGGACACGCAGCTGGTCGATGGGACAGCAGTCCTTGTTGGGATTGTTTTCCCCACCAAAGAGAAGTACTGCCCATGCAGCCCAGCATGCTGGGCTACCGTGTTACTGCCTATTTCTCATCTGGGCTAACTCATCACCTGCACACAGCCTGCTGCAACCTGTTTATACCCGAACAGGTGTAATTCGTGCCAGCACTGAAGAAATTGAGTGCATTGTCAGAGAGGAGCTTGGAACTCATTCACAGCTCTGAGGCTGCTCTCTGCTCCTCTGTGGCCAGGTGCTGGTGTTGGGGAACTCAGAGGTCCCGGTAGCTCGCCCAATCCCAGGTTTGGATGCTCATTTTGTTCTCTTAAGATTCTCTCCACATACACCCACCAACCCTTTAATAGCTGTCATAAACCATATGCCCTTGTTATTTAAATAAAATAAATAAAGTTGGAAAAGCCTCCCAGGAGCATCTGGAACTTCACCACCTGTAGAAAATTGATAATTAAAGGAGCTGTGTATGTAGCAGTGCTGAGAAGAGCCCATAAAGACAGCATCGGTGGAAAAAGAGGAGTGTCTGATTCAGTCTTTCATCTTCCTGTTGGCAGCACTCAGATGTGACTCCAGCTGCTTTTTATTCTGGGATATGGGCGAATGTATGATCCCAGAAAGGCTGGGGAGAGCATGTGAGAGCTGTGCTGCCTGAAGTGGCCATCCTGCTTAGATGAGGCACAGGCTGAGCACTGAGCAGTGGTGCAGCACGTGCCTTTATGTCTTCACACAGTTTGATTGCCAAGCCCTGTGACTTCTGGGCTGAGAACAGTTGAGTATTCTTGGTCTGCTTGATTTCTGTGATTATTACTGTTTGCAGACAGCAGGACTGACTTGATCCCAAGGTTTGGAAATCAGTGAATTAACAAGTAATTTAGAGGATGGTGAAAAAAACATTGCAAGGAATTAAGAAATTCATATTTGGCTTCTGGACTTGTAGACTTAGTTGAGCACAGTCCTTGGTCTCAGTCCTTGTTCACTGTCTGGATCACAGACCTCTGCAGGAGGAGAATCCAAGGCTCCAAAGCAGGTGCAGAGCTGCACAGTTACTTACATAGAGGTGCGTACAGTCTTAGCTGTCTCACGTGCTGGTGGTGTTTCTTAGGCTGGAGTAGCAAAGCTGTTCCCAATCCTGACCAGAACCTCCCCAGATTCTTGATAGGAAGAAGCAGCTTGTCAGCCAAGCAGGTGCTGCAGGGTAGGGAGGACACAGTCATGTCTGTGTTCCCTGGAGACCAAAGGGACGCTGGAGTTACATTGCTTCAGAAGGAGTTGTGCTGCTGCCTGTATTCTTTTGGCTAATCTGGACACTTAGCATCCCAGATCCTTCTTGCTGCAGATCTTTTACGAGTTGAAGGCTTTTATTTCCCAGCCTCCTGCACTATGGACAATCCATGGGCCAACTTATTGCAGAAAGCCCCTTGGTGCTGTGTCTCATTTCCGAGGCACTCGTGCCCAAAGGTTCGACCACTTCTGAGATGAAGAGAGGGGATGTGCCATCCTCCAGGATGCTGGGTAAGTAGGCAGGTGTCTTTTGCAGTCTTGTTCTTCAGAGTTGCTGATATGCACCACTCACACAGGGAGATGTATCATTTGACTGCCAGTACCCTCCCCTCGCTGCTCCAGCACGTAAGCCTCTGTGTGGTGCACTGGGTTTGATAGAAGGAGCCAACCCTGCTGCAGGCTTTCACTGTTTGTCAGAATAAATTGCTTCTTCCTCCAATTGCGAGGAGGAGATGCTGGTTCGTTTGACCTGAGCCTGAGCAGCACCCACGGCAGCTTCTCCCCCTGTTCTTCCTTCCTCTAAGCCTGCAAGGAGAGTAGAGCCTGCTGGCTGCAGGCTCCCCAAAGCATGTCTGATGCAGCAGCAGATTTTGTGCAGTGCTGCATTCATCTGCATTTCATTGCCATGAAATAGCACGGCAGGAGCTACAGAACAGAGCTGGAGAAGGTGCAGATGATCCAGGAGAGGAAAGGCTGTGGAGGCAGCTGTGAGGTTGGTGGGATTTACTCCTCTCTGAAGCCTCTGCTCTCCATACGGGGCCAGGCAAGTCTGTTCACCCTTGGCCCTGCCTCATACCCCCAGCATGGTTAGAGATGAACATGGCTCCAAATTGCCTTGTTCATTTTTCCAGTGTCTGACAGTGGATGAATGTAAGTGCTCCTGAAAGCTGTGTCTAGAGCCAGGGGCTTGATGGAGAGAGTGAGTGGGTGCATGTGTGTGTGAGCTCCCGTCCTGATTTGTTTGGGACAGTGCCCTGAGCTGCTGCTCTGTGTGTTGAGATCCTCCTCTGGAATCAGTCTTCTTCTGAGGAGTTGCAAATATTTTTCCTGAGGTAGAAGAGAGAACATTCAGGTTTGTGCTCTGCCTTCAGGCTTCTTTTTGCCAAAGGAGGAGGGCTGTTCAGGTACGCTGGGAGATTGCAGTGCTCCCTGGTTAGGGGCACTGAAGGCAAATGGCTCAGAAAGAATCACCATCCTCACCTGTGCTGTTCGTAGGGTGGCAGTGATCACTGTGCCCTGATCTGACCAGAGGATGAACTCCAGGGACATCAGGAGTTGCCAGAGTTCATCTTTCTTCTTCTGTGTCTTGGGAAACTTTTCCTTTCTGCAGATCAGTGCTGGCAGTTATTAAACAAGAGCTGATTTCCTGAGGCATAGGGCTGGCTTAGTTTTCTGTTAAGGCCTGTTAATCACCCTAAAAGGGAGGCTGACAGTCACTGACAGTGACCATGGTGTCTCACTGCCTTTCGTATTGCCTGGCAGCTCACAGTCCTGCCTGCAGTGCTCTGAGCATGGCTGGTAGCTCCATGGACTGGCATGGAAGAGGTGATGCTGCAGAGCCTGGCAGTGAGGGCTGGCTCCCATCGCTATTCCCTGTTTGCATGAAAGGCGACTGGCATCAATTCTGCGAGGGAGCCAGGATGCTGGCTGGTAACAGCTCCAAATCAGGAGCTGAGGCTCTGCTCCCTCCCTCTGCCAGTGCCTCACTGCACAGTTCTGCACTCCCTCCATCCCAAATGACTTGGAGCTGTTGATTACTGTAGGATTTTTTAATTGCCCCTTAGAATTATGCCGTGATATTTTTCAGGGAGAATTTAGGGAAAAAGGTAGGTGTTGCCCTAGCAAATAGCAGTGCCCCATGCAGCTAATTGCAGGCTGGGAAGTGGGGTGACAAAGGCAGAGAGGGGCTCGGCAGGTGCTCCTGCCCCCACTTCCCTGCGGGTTCCCTTCCTGCCAGAGCTTCCATCACCCTGATCACCCATGGGGGTACCTGAGGGGCAGGGGGCCTTTCCAACCTCGCCTGGCTTCCTCCAACAGCAGCATTTTGCTTTCAGCACATTCAATTTCCTTTTCATCACAGGAAGAAGAAATTTAATTTACTCTCTTAAATTACAGGGCAGCATGAGAGTATGTCTGGAAGCAGTGCCCGTGAGCTCTGTCAGCTCTGCAACATTGCACTAGGTGCCTGTTGTCCCTTGCATCCCACATCTCATCTGAAATCACACCGAGTGGCTGTGGAGGCTTCACGTTGTGGGATGCTGTGAGTGTGTTTGTCCTGTGGGCCACGGGAGCCTGTCAGGGTGCTCCTGTTATCTCCTACCCTCTTTGTGGCACACCTTGATGTTTAGAGGACCTTGCCCTGTGTGGGGGTTGTCCTAGAGCTCATCCCAGAGGGTGAGATGTCCTTGCTGCTCCCTGATACGTGTGTGGTGGTGTCAGTGCTGTTCTGTCAGTTCTGACTGTGCTGATGGAGCCAGGGCCACGTTTGCTGTGGAATAATTTCTCTGTGTTCAAAGGACCTGAGGTCCCCAGGCTGAGATCTGAGGCTGGATGCTGGAGCCCAGTCAGCAGGCGATGCTTCTCTTCTGCTGGGTCTGTCTTGGGCTGCAGCTGGTCCTGCTGCCTGGCAGCTCCATTGCTCTTCTCCCTCAGCTTCACCTTCCTTCAGTTCATCTCTGTTACCGAGCAGGGAAGGTGTCTGCTGGGACCGAGCCATCGCAAACCTCTGGGGAGTTTGTGGTTGCCTAGAGGCCGCTCAGTGGATCCATTCTGGGAGTCCCTACACTTCCTTTGAGCTCTTCCTTCCTAACTGAGGGGATCTTTGAGTTTGAAATTTCTCCTTTACCACCTTTTCTGCAGAAGCGTTCAGGCATCTCCACGTGAGTAACTGCAGATCTCCTGCTGGGACCATTGAGGTGAGCGCTTGGAAGCGGCAGTGCATCTTAACTCTAAATCTGTTCTCAACACTGATGAGCAAATGGGCTCAGGGGTGTCTGCTGGCACGTGTGCAGGGTGAGCTGCTTGTGCCATGCTGAGGTCAATGACTCTGAAGGGCCACAAGCTGAGTTACAGTATCTCTCATAGTCCTGGCTTTGTGTTTCTACCTGTTTACAAGACCCTTACCCTGTCTGGGCATGGAAAACATTGTTTTTCTGATCCCATTGGTTTGATGGCTCAGTGTAGAAGTGCTTTTTTCAAGCCTTTTTTAAAAAGCCATACTTATCTAGGCAGATAAGTATTTTATTTAGGAGCAGGTCCACAAGATGCACTGTTCCTGTTTGTGGGATTGACTTCAAAAGAGTCCTAGCCTTCCTCCATCTCAGCTGCTCGTCAATGTTGCCGGTCAGTTTTATTTGATGTGGGAAGCTTGCTGGAATGCTCTTCAGCCCAGAGATAGAACGCAGTGAAAAAAACCAACATGCAAGGTAGCTGAATCAAATCAGATTGGGCTTTTGGACAGACAAGACTCCTGTTCTCTGCATGCTCCACGTGTTGAGGCAGCTGAAGCCACGAGCGTCCAATGTGACTTGGCTCTGTTTGTCTTCTGGAGATCAGAGCTTTCTGTTCTCTGGCTCCATTATTTGCAGTGATGCTGAGAATGGTGCAGCAGAAGGAGTTAATCACAGTCCTGTGCATTGCTGTAGTGATCTTTATTCTTCTTTTGGAAAAGATTTTTGTGGCAACAACAACAAAAAAAGCAAATTAATTCGGTTCTTGTGTTTCATTTGCTGGAGGCTTTGGGTCTTTTTCACCTGAGAGGGCAGCTTTTGTGGGGCTGTGTGCATGCTGAAGCACTCCCTAATGTTTTAGCACTGCCAGAATATTTCTTTGCTCTTTCTACAACCAAATTTCCTG
The DNA here is from genome assembly GCF_023343835.1 of Lagopus muta. Lineage (NCBI taxonomy): Eukaryota > Metazoa > Chordata > Aves > Galliformes > Phasianidae > Lagopus > Lagopus muta. Next base: position 1,891,556 of record NC_064447.1, on the reverse strand, counting down.
AGTCTGGAAAAAAAAACAACAGTAAAAGTGGTTTGGTGTACCTTCTTTAAGGCGTTTGCTCTTAAGTGGGATTCAAATAGCAACTGTATGTGGATTTCAGTCAAAGTCAGTGGGGAAATGCACCTAAGCGAGGCAAGATGTAGATTGAAGCCATTAATTCATCACTCCCTGAAGCAAAATCAATGTATTAAGACATTGTCAAACCTGTTTAAGCCATAGTAAGATGCCAGGCAGAGTTAATGGCATGCAAGTTTTCCTTATGGAGCAGAATACTTACGTGCAATTGGACCATAGCATTATTTGCTCTTCATTTCCCCAGATACCCCAAAACTAGGGAAATGAGGTACAGAAGAGATAAGTGAAGTAGTTGTATTGAGGAGCGGTGGCAGCACTGACGGGTTTATTTAGGGTATGCTGTGCAGCCAGCACTGCTGGGATCTGAATGGATCACATTGCCACAGTCCATCTGCTCTGGGCCCTGCGCCTCGTGGAGGTGCTGCCTTGGGGTGGGATGCTTGGTCCCTCATCTGAAGATTGTGAGCCCAAAACCTTGCTGAAGCTCACGGCGTTTGATCAAAGCTGGGACTTGGACTTGCCAGCCTCCTTGAAATACTCTCTGTGCCTCTTCCTTTTGTGCCCCCAGGGATTCTTCTTATTTGGGCAGAAATTTGAGTAACCTTTTCATTTGCAGAGGAGCCCTTGAGAACAGTCTTGTCTCATCAGTGTGGAGCTGCATGATGCTCTCCTAGCCAAACTGGTTTCCTTCCCCAAAATAGTATTTCTAGGTACTGAAGCAATTAAGGTATATTAAAGGCCAGTGATGCACGTCCTGTTTTTCTCACAAGGCAAGCCTTCCAGATTCGCATTCTGCTTTGAAGATTCTGCATGAAGAATGATGAAAGACTCCAGCAAATCAGCTCAGGGTAACACTACCTGTATGTCTGCAGCCTTAGAAGAAAGCAGGTGTGAAGTGTGCTCCTTCCAGCTGCGTTATTTTGCATCCTTGCAACAGCTGCAGGCCTGGAACTCCAGTGCCCACCTCATCAGACGTGCTGATGCCTTCAAAGATTCTGCTCTTTTTCTCCTTTTTCCCAGTCAAACCCAGGCAGGGATTTCAGTCAAGAGGACTCTGCGAGCGATGAAGATCTTTGCAACTTCTTTCCTTCATCAAGGCCAGGTTTTGGTGCATCTTCTAGGAGTTTCAAGGTGCTCCTGTGTCTGCTGTGCTTCTGCCTCTGCTCATTTCCCACCTGGCTCCGGGCACTTCCTTGGGACCTGCTGCATTGCCAGCGAAAGGTAGAGAAGCATGTTCTCTGTTCCTCTTGCATCCTTTGCAAGCAGTTGTACTTACAGTGTTGCCTTGGAAATCATTTCCTCTTCCCTGTCCTCTCCCCAGTAACATCTTTGTTAAGACACATAAGCCCTGTTCTCTGGGAATTGACTGCAAAGAAAATTGCTGGGAAAGTTGCAGTTTGAGAGCAGATTCTGTGGTTTTGTTGGCTGCCACAAACATGTACTGCTGAGTAAACTCCATTTAGCTGGGGCCTATGTTTTTTTTCTCACACTTCTCATTTAGTAGAGTTCAATTTTCCCCCGGGAGCCTTCTTATTAAAACTCGCAGCCTCTTTTCTCCCTGGCCAGTGAATCACACGTGAGCTGGCTGAGCACTTTGTGAGCTGTGTCCGGCGTGGGAAAAAGTGTAGAAGCTGAACAGAAACTGTGCAAGAACACACACGAGATCTGCTGCAACGGGACCAAGAAATCCCAGGAAGTGTGTCATCAGCCTGGAAAACCTGTAGTATCTACCTGAGCCTCTTGGCCCTTTGTAGGGAGCATTGTGTGCTGCTCACAGGTCTTTTAATGGCCCTGTTCACCTTCAGGTGCTCACTGTTGCGAGGTCTTCTGCTGCAGAATTTATTTTCTCCCTTCTACTTGGATAAGTGAATCCTCCTCTGCCGCCATTACTTCACCAAACAGAGCAAATAGAGCTGTCTTTCTTCATCATGAGTTATTAGCATTGCCAGTTACTGTTTTCTGCATAAACGTAATTGCTCTGTCCAAGGAAAGCTGGGAGCTCAGACCAGGGCCCCAGCTCCAGTTTCATCTTGAAGGATCCACCTGGTGTGGATTCTGACTTTGCTGCTCTAGTATGAGCCTCCAAGAAAGCTTGGGTGAGCTTAGGGGCTGTTTTCTTTGTGATCTTCCCTTCTACAGCTGAAGAACTGTGCTGGGGGAAAGAGGGAGATGAGCACAAAGGGAGAGGTCCCTTCTTGTGCTTTCATTTTGGCTGTGCTTCTCTGGGCTTGGGTGAAGGTCAATGGAACTTCAGCCTGTTTTATTTACTTGGCCCACTTTAGAGGAGTGAGGGAGAAAGGCTTTGGAAATGCTTATGCAACCTGCACTGTTTGTGTGATGCTGGCACAGAGCTGATGACACTTCTGCAGCCTTGGGGGCTTACAAGTGTGAATCAGAGGCTGTTTTCCTCTACTGATGTGCCTATAAAAATCTGTAAATATTGGGAAGTCCCTGCTCATAGCTTTTCTATGTTGCTCCACCAGTTCATCTGCCAAAACCTTCCCCTTGATCCAGCCCAGCCCTGCCTGGCTCTGCAGGAGGAAGGCAGCTCAGCCACCAGTCTCTCCCTGCCTGGGCTGCACGGCTGTAGGCAGGAGCCAGCAGTGCCACCCAGTGCCCTTCCAGCTGCTCGACTGCCAGAGAGGTGCTGCGTGTTTCCTGACCTCCTGCAGCCGTCCTTGCACGGCCATGGCTGTCTTCTGCTGCAGCTGCTGCTGGAGGTGTGGTAGGTCCGTGTGTGAGGCTGCTCCCCCGGGTCGGTGCTGCTGGAAGGAGTTAAACAGAAAACAGCTGCATGGGAGAACTGCTTTACAGCTCACAGATAATTGAGGCAGGATTCTGTTTGTTTGATTGGTATGATTTTCCTTTTTCCACCGCAAAGATCTAATGCCCTTTCTTGTATTTATCAAGCAGGAGGATTTTGCTACAATACATTCTGTATCAGAGAACTCGGGGCTTGTATGTTGCTGACGAGAACAATTGATTTTTGTTTATTTGTGTATTTATTGCTGGAGAGAACTGAAGCAGTAAGTTGTAAGGCTTTAGCTCCTCTGGAGGAGCTTTATTTAGAGAAGCAGCCTGATCTTGGTGCTGACACAAGCTCATGCAGCCCTGCACACTGCTGGGGGCTGTGCAGCAGAATGCTGGATATCTCGCTCCAGTGCCCGGGTCACCTCGAGTCATTCACAGTGGTAGTCTGAGCTCCTGGCCAGGGCTGGCTGGCATCTCTTGCCCTTGGGGATGCGTGGCACTTGGGGCTGGCACAGCACCAGCTCCCTGTCTGCAGGAAAGACGTAAACTGCAGGTTTGGGGCACTTCCCAGTCTTGCACCCTGCCCTGTTCCTTCCTGTCTTGTCCTGCTCTGGGGAGGCCTCGGGCAATGCCTTTGGTCCCAGATGACACCCAGGGGTAACAGAGACCTCTGGCTTGTTTGATGTGTGGGTGCCAGGGCTGTGGCAAGACAAGCGAGCTGAGCAGAGCCCTCAGAGGCGGTCATCACTGTCCTGAGGTGGATTTGGAAATGCTTTATGAATCCTTTCACTGTCTTCTGCCCTGCTTTAGTTAGAGGAGAATTCCTGCTCCTTAAAGGGAAGCAAAGGACCAGCGATACCTTTGCAGTAACTCTCCCTTCCCTCCTAGTGACAGCCTTTTGCTGCCATCTCTGTCCTCAAAACAGTGTCCAGAGGCAAACAACTGCTTAACCTGCCTGGGCTTCTCTCTCTAGAGGCTGTCATCTTGGCCTTGGGCTTGGTGGCACTCATAGATCTCCAGTGAAGAGCAAGCAGTGAGGTTTCCTGGGATCACATCACACTGACAGCGCCATACTTGGCTGAGTATTTTGTACAGGCTTTTATTTATTTTTTTTTTAAGGTATTACAGTTAGGCTGCTAAGGTAGGTGCAGTGCTGCTAAGGTGGTGATGCCTCCTGCCAGCTGATGTGCCACGTCGCTGAGTGCTGAGAGGCTCAGCACCCTTTGCTTGCATCATTGTTCTCCCTACAGACTGCCTGCTTCCAGGAAAAAGCCCTCCTGTGGGTGGGTGAGTTTGCAGGTCACTACGGAGTGGGTTTTGTGAGGAGAACCCCTCTCCTGCAGGGCACTCAGGGAGGTGGCAGGCAATGTTTATCTCAGTTGTGTCTTCTGGGGCTGGAGAGCATGTGTGTTATCATACAGCAGATGGGTTTGGGGAAGAGATGGCGGAGACAACTGTATTTTCTCACACAGGCTTGTTGCCTGCCAGGAAACGAGCCAGCCAGGCTTTATAGGGAGAAGTAGAGACCCTGGGCAAGCTGTTGAGGGTTCCTCCTTCACCCAGCATCTTTGTGAGAGATAAGTGGAGCCATGGGAGAATGGCTGCTGCTGTGGTACTCTGAGCATAGGTATGAGGTCTGCTGCATGCGGATAGGCCAAGGGCCAGCACCCAGCATTGCCTGTTCAGCTCTGCACCTGCTGTCACCTCGGGACCCTGGTGCTCCAGGCAGGGAGTGGGATTGTTCACCAGTCCTGGGCAGAAACAAGCTGCAGTTGTGTACTACCAGTCGCCTAGGCTGATGCACCAGTACTGGGCTGGGGACGGCTCAAGATGCCTGCCCATGTCCCCTTCCATTTCTCTGCATCTCCTACTAGATTGCACTGAAAGCTGTGTGGTTGCTGTGCTTGGTGGCAAGATGTGACAGCCTCCTGAGGACAAAAAGACAGGGATGTCCCTACCAGCTTGCCATGCTGGTGGTCCTTCTGCTGCCAGGAAAGTCACAGATGCATGAGGGAGCAGCAAAAGCAAAAGCTGGCAAAAAGCAAGCTTTTCTGGGTGCTGTCAGATTCAAGCAGATGGGAATCCCAGTGGTGAGCGGGCTGGTGTTACTGGAGTGGACGGCATGGAAGGGCAGAGGGGGGACCAGGACAGGGATAGCAATGCCAGGGAGAGGCAGCAGCTCTCTGTGGCTGTTGTCAGAACTGGGGACAGGCACAGGCAGTGCAGCAGCAGGGCAGAGCCCTGCAGTGTTCTGGCTGCTGCATCCTTTTGCCTGCCTGGCCAAGGGAAGCCGTGCTGTCTTCCTGAGCCTGCAGCTCCTTGCTGGAAGCACATCAGGCACTCCTGGCTCATCCCACTGTCCCCTCGTGTCCTGTTGGGTATCCTGTTTTTTCCCTTCTCTCTACTGACACAGGAAAGGGGGTGATTTCTTTCTGTTGTCCTTTGCGCAGCAGGAGGAGCTGGAGGGTCCCAACCTGCGGTAAGCAGTGCGGCGTGCGCGGTTAGGGGTCGGTTTTTGAGCCCATGCTTCTTCAGCACTGGATGCTGCAGGATGGATGTGGATGGCGCTGGTTGCTGGCAGCCTTTGCTTGCCTTTTGCTGATGTCTGTAGTTTGATGAGCCTTATCCAGTAAGACAAATGGATGTGACAGGATCACGGTGCCCTTCATGGCCCCTTTTGCTTCCCTGCCTTTGCTGGAGCCGGTCACACAGCTCCTTCCCTTTCTCTGTTTGAAGACTGGTTTCCCTTTCAGACATTCGTGAGCTGCTACAGGGAGAGACTGTGCTCATGGCTGTAGAACTTCAGGCAGAAAAATCAATGTTTATATTTCTTTTAGCTGGGAAAGATTCTTGAAAGAACTCCAGCAAATAAACGCCTTGTAAAGTTCAAACTGTGAAGGCACGGTATATGAACCCAAATGAATTTTCAAGCTCTCTCTTGAAATAAAATGGATTTTTTTGGATTCAGGCTTTATTTAGAGAAACGTTTGATTAAAGAAGGGATTTGAAAGTTGCATCTGATCTCCTTGTGAGGGAGAGCTGCTCTGCTACTAGCAGCAAGATGTGGTTGGGAAATGTGGTTGGATGCTGCTGGGATGCTCCTGGGAGAGCAGCCCCTGTACCCAGCCATGGGGGGTGGCTTTTGCTGTGTCCTCTGTCCCCTCAGAGCCCTGCTGCTGCAATGCAATCAGTTCAACTGCCTTGGTAAGCTGTTTGTGCAGGTGTTGCTGTTCAGGATGCTGAAGGGCAGCTGGCACCACACTCCCTCCATGGAGTGCATGAGCATCTCAGAGCTTTCTCTACCTGTCCTCTGTAGTACAACACGTTTTCTCTCCCTTCTTTGTTGCGGTCTGTGCTGTGTGGATGGTGAGCCCTCTGATTCAGGCTGCTGGCTCCTTGCTCTGGGGCAGCCTGAAGTCAGTGTTCCCAGGAAGAGCTACGGGTGTGGGGTGGACTCAGAGGCTCTGCATTACCTGGAGTGCTCTAGTGCTTTGCATTTACCTGCAGGAGAGCTATTTGGTCTTTGTACAAAGGAGGAGGAAGCAGGAAACTCTGTTTCAGCCCAGTATGGTTGAACGCTTCAGGAAGTGACCCAGAGCAGGGGACAAAGGGCATCTGAAGTGCTGCTGTTCTTCCAGTTTCTCATTAGCACATGTGCAATCAGGGCATCGCCTTCCTGAAAGCACCAGGAGAGCCACAGTGAGGAGGGCTGCCCTCTGTAAGCCCAGGGGCTGCCACTGCCTTTGGCGTGTGTTGGATCTGTTCCTGTGTTCAGGTGTCAGGCTTTTCCCTGCAGGTCTGGAGGCTGAAACCAAGGGCTGCCAGGGTCTGTGGCCTCTCCACGTCCCAGGTAAGCAGGGGTGCAGCTGGGGCATGGTGCCCCCTGGAGTCTACTGGACACAGAAACCTGCTGCTGACTGAACTGGGGGGAATTGGGAAATGCTGAGCCCCTGGAACTACTAGCTGGTGCCAGCAGAGGAGATCGTGGTTCCCTTCAGCGTGGGTACCTGAGGTGAGCCTGGAGGAGAGGAGAGTAGAAAATGCTTCAGAGGTGGACTGGAGTGGCTCTGAAAGAGGAATGAACTGATGCTGGGAGCAGAAAAGTGGGCTAGGTGTTGCCCAGCTGAGGCATGAGCAATTCTCAGGTGTGAATGCCCATGCTGGTCAGGTGCACTGCCCTCCTGCTCTGCTTCCTGGTGCAGCAGAAGGCTCACTGGGGTTGTGGGCTGCTTTCTGTGCCCTTCCCAAGGTGTTTTGGGTGGAAGCTGGCACGCTGCTGCGCACTTGCAGAATTATGCTGTCAGTGCCAGAGAAATGAGTTCCTGGAGAGTAATGGCTAAATTGCTGTTTGTTTCCTTCCTGGAAGCAAGGTCCTGCCTGTGCCAGCCTGGGGAGCACCTGACACCCCCGTGTACCTGCTGGCCCTTCGCTCACTCTGTCTTTGCTCTCTTCCAGCCACTCCCACTCTCCCGGCTCCATGGCTGCCGTGCACGAGTGGTCCTGCACCCGCTGCACCTTCCTGAACCCCGTGGGCCAACGGCAGTGCTCCATATGCGAAGCTCCGCGCCAGAAGCCTGACCTCAACCACATCCTGCGGCTCAGCGTGGAGGAGCAGAAGTGGGCCTGTGCCCGCTGCACCTTCAAGAACTTTTTGGGCAAAGAAACATGCGAGGTGTGCGGCTTCACTCCGGAGCCGGGGCCCAGCGGCTCTCCCCTGCCTGTCATCAATGGCATCCTGCCCAAGCCTGCAGTGCTGGTGGAGCCCAAGGGCACAGCCAAGGAGGAGGCTGCCAAGGTGGAAAGCAGCAGCGAAGATTCAGAGGGGAAGAGTCCTGATGAAGCAGAGCTGGAGAGTGGCTGGGCTTGCCAACGCTGCACGCTGCACAACACTCCAGTGGCCAACTCCTGCTCGGCCTGCGGCGGGCCACGCAAACTCTCCCTGCCCAAAATCCCACCGGAGGCGCTGGTCGTCCCTGAGGTCATCACCCCTGCTGGCTTTCACATGGCCCCTTCCACCCCGCAGTCTTTAGTCCCCACAGAGATCTCTGACGGTGACACCGCGGCCACTCAGGGCCCGGTGGCGATGGAACAGGAGGCACAGAAGATGCCGGCCTTCAGCCCCTTTTCCCCCGGGCTGCAGAACAACCCAGTGCCCCGCAGCCGGCGCGAGGTTCCCCCCCAGCTGCAGATGCCGGGCCCCGAAGCACCGCAGCCTGGGGCTCAGGGCACTGCGGGGCAGAAGGGCTCCCCACAGGGCCAGGCCAGGGCCGCGCCGGCTGCTCGCCTTCAGGAGCTGCTGTCTAACAAGCGACTGAGCGTGCTGGAGGAGGAGATGGATGTCAGCCCGTCCCACTGGAAGTGCAGCACCTGCTCCCTGCTCAACTCCGCCGGGACTGGCAAATGCGAGGCCTGCAGCACCCAGAAAGGCAGCGACACCATCAATTTAGTGGGGGACTCGGTGAGGTTCACCCCCTGTAGCCCCTCCAGCCCTGACTTCACCACCTGGTCCTGTTCGAAGTGCACCCTCAAGAACCCCACCGCAGCCCAGAAGTGCAAAGTCTGTGGTTCCTCCAAGCTGCACGGCTTCCAGGAGCACAGCCCACAGGGTGAGCCATCCCCCCGCTGCCCCGAGTGTGGGGCTGGTGAGAAGGGCAGCTGCTCCTCCTGTGGCACCAAGGCACCCTCCGCTCGCAAGGTCGCCCGTCTCTTCCCATCCCAGCTGCCTGGTGCTCAGGACCGGCCGGGCCAGTGGGCTTGTCCTGCGTGCACCCTGCTCAATGAGCTGAAAGCCAAGCACTGCGTGGCCTGCCATACCCCGCAGCAGTACGTGGCCCAGCGCAAGGGACTCAAGCCCCTCAAAAGGAGGGAGAGCATGCACGTGGAAAAGAGGAGGCAGACAGACGAAGGAGAAGCCAAGGCTCTGTGGGAGAACATTGTGACCTTCTGCAGGGAGGTGAGTGTGAGCTGAGCTCCTCTTCTTCTGATCTCGCTTGGAGAGCACCCTTGTCACTCCTGCCCTGGGGATCTGGGATGTGGCTTTGGACAAGCAAGCGGTTGCTGTGACTTTGGGAGTTGCAGAAACATTCACTTGCAATGGATGCATGCTGGGTCATTGCACTGAAATGTGTAGTATTTTAAATGTAAGGTAATTTCTAAGGTGAAGGGGCCTTCCAAGGTTCACTTCAAAGGTCCTATCTGGTTCACTCTCTGTCCAAAGGTGAGGAAGTGTGAGCATGAACTCTGGCTCATAGCGGTACTTCAAATCAGTGAGAGAGATCAGTGCTGAAGCAGACATTCCTAGGTGATCAGTCCAGTTCTTTTCTGTCCAGGAGTGAAGGTTGGGAAGGAGTGCGTGCTGGTAGTCCCAATGTTTCTGGGCAGCAGCTGCAGTGCAGGTGCAGGAAATCAAGATGCTGCAGGCAGAGCTCAGAGCACTGGCAGGCGTGCGAGCAGAGGACACTGTTACCTCTGCAGCTGTGAGTGAGCCTGGGGTTCTGAGGGCTTCCAAAGTCCTGCCTTTGTCCTGCACCGTTTCTCTGTCCTGAGGTTTCTCAGGCTGCAGATACGTTTGCAAATATGCAGCTGTAAGTACCTCACCACATCTGGGGAAGGACAGCAGAGGTTGAGCTTTGTCCTGGTTCCAGGTGAGGGTCTCAAGAATGTGTGTGCTTCCCTTCCGCTGTGCGCTATCTGTTTTAATCTGTTGGGTCTCAGTCTCAAACAGCACTCTCATGGCTCTGTTTTTCCCCCAAGTGGCAGAAGATGCTCCTGCAAATGCTGTTCTTTCTCTGCTCTCCTTCTGGGGTAAGCCTCCAGCTTCTGTGGACCAGATGGAAAGGGAATTGCAGTCCCATTCTGACGCAGACAAGATTCTTCCTGCTTGGGCCAAGGAGTGCTTCCATGCCTGTGTCTGTGCTGCACAGACTGGTCATCATGGAGGTGTTTGACCTAGGAACTAAACCACTGAGAATGATTCTGTTTTGGAGTTGTTTTTCTTTTAATTGCTATGTGTCCTTCCTTAATAGACCTGGGTGCCTTTATAGCAGAGAGACACTGATTCTGCAAGTGAGCATTCTCTTGTAGGCAGGGAGCATCTGCAGTGTCCAGTAGAATCAGGCGTGAATATTAGGTGAGATGGCCAAACTGAATTAGCAGCTCTCCAGTGCTAAAAGGGGAAGGAGTCTTCCTCACCTCATCCTGTGCAGCTGTCCATAAGAGCAGAGGGGATCAGCATGGGCTGCCTGGCTCGTGGAGCTCCCACAGCGGTGGGATGGGGCTGCTCTCAGACTCCTGCTTTCTCTTCTCCCTGTGTGTCTGTGACTTCTTGCAGCAGCCCAACCACAGCTCCTCCTGGCCAAGCTGGGATGTCAGGCAGCCTCAGAACATCCTCCTTCTGGCTGCTGTGTGTCAGCACTGGAGGGGAGCATCAACTGGCCAAACCTTCTGCCTGCTGTCCATGAGTTATAGGAGCAGCCTACCTTGCAGCAGAGATTTCTGCCTCCTCTGTTATTCCAGCAGTGTCTTTCTCAAAATCAAAACCCTTCATGCAGAGAGTTTCGGTCCAGTGCCTGGACCCCATTTTTAGCTTTATCCCCAGGCCCTCATTTTTAACTTAATCTTTTCACGTTCATCTGGGAGGAAAGATGGTCTGACCTCTGCCGCTCTGCGCAGGGCTGCTGCTTCCTGCGCTGTGCTGTCCCCTCTCTTGCTCATCCTCCTGTCTCGTGCTTTTCCTCTCCTCTCATTCAGTGTCCTTCCCCTTTCTGCATAACCGTGTGTGTCAGCAGTACAGCGGATTCTGCAGAGCCAGAAACACGACCCAGGACTCTGCTCTGTGCCTGCTCTGGCACCTCTGCCTGCAGAACCATTCTGTTTACAGTCTTATCCCCTCGCAGGACAAACAGGCAGAGCTCCTTGTCTGGCACCGTCTAGGAGCAGACTTGCTGCTGCCCTGGCGAGCATGCAGGAGCCTGGCAAAGTGTCCACCAAACGTCCTGTGCAGCCAATGCTCCCCAGCCTGTCATAGCACAGGGCTTCGTGGCGTTTGGATGCGTGTGCTCTGAAATGTGCAGTGCCAGCTGCACTTGTGAGCGTGGATCAGATGCTCTCCTTGAGAATGTGAATCCTGGGGACGTGTCCTCCTTGGCCTGTATTTTGTTTGCATGGTGACAATGAGCTGCAAAACACCCTTCTGCAGAACAGGAGCGCTAATTGAGGCACTGTGTAGAAAGGGTTCACATCAGTGAGCTAGAACTGCAGCAGAAGAGGAAGGACAAATACCAGCTTGTTGTGTATAAAAGCTCATTTAAAGCAGAAAGAATTTAATTTCATTTAATTAACAGTAACAAATCCCGGTTCTTACTTCACCCTGTGTTAAAGTGTCTGGAAAAACCATTCTCCTCCCCTCGGAGAAATTCTGGGCTTCCATCCTACATCTGCAGCTGATACCTACAGGATCATCTGCCTTTCAGTCCATCCTGTTTTATTTTATTCTTTTTATTCTGTGATTATCCAGAGCTCAGGGCTGGGGCTGCAGAGCCAGGGCAGCTTAGCGTGGGGCTCGTGCTGGGGAGGTTGGTTGCCAGATGCTCCCTGCAGGCCTGCTGCTCGCCTGCTTCACCGCTTGCAGAGGCAGCCAAGCTTCCCCACCGTCTGACTTTTAGCACCAGTGTGAGGTGTGAGACATTGCCTGCCCAGAAGGTTCCTGTAAAACAGAGAAAGGCAGATTTGAGCTACAGCTGGGAGCCCTGAGGAGGGAATGGGTTTGTGGCTCTGAGCTGGAGGCCCCGGGAGCTGCGTGTGCCGCACACACTCATGCTATCCTTGCCTTTTGCTCTTGCAGAACAAAGTCAATTTTGTAGATGACAGTTTCCACCCTGGGCCCAAGTCTGTGGGATTCCCAGAAGGTGACAGCGTGCAGCAGAGGGTGAAGCAGTGGTTGCGGCCCCACGAAATCAACTGCAACATCTTCAAAGACCGATCGGTGAAGTGGTCGGTGTTCCGGACACCCAGACCCTCGGATATCCTTCAGGGACTGCTGGGAAACTGCTGGTAAGGAGGCGTTGAGCTGGGTGACCCTTGCTGCTCCTTCCCCCAACACCCAGGTTGGGTTCAGACCCATCAGCCGTACCCAAGCCCACTTACATGGGGCCCATCCTCCCCTTCCCAAGCACACATTTGCTGGGCAGGGGCATTGCCCTGTGCTGCTCACCCGACCCCACTGAGTGCATCCCTATTCCCTGCAGGTTCCTGAGCGCCCTGGCCGTTCTGGCTGAGCGACCAGAGCTGGTGGAGAGGGTGATGATCACACGGACGCTGTGCCCTGAAGGCGCCTACCAGGTGCGGCTCTGCAAGGATGGCACGTGGACCACAGTGCTGGTGGACGACATGCTGCCCTGCGATGAGTGCGGGTACCTCCTCTTCTCACAGGTCAGCAGCTCCGGTGCCCACAGGGGGGTGGGCAGCACTCTGGGGAAAGGAGCTTGTGCCCAGTTGTCTGTGCTGTAGTTTACATGGGGCACCTTCTGCAGGCTGCGTGGGTGCTGTTTGCTGCACCCTGAGCTCAGCTGAGCTCTTTGAGGCCGTTGTGTAAACCCAACGTAGACCTTTTGGTGTTTTCCATGCTGCGATGGAGAAGTTAATTTTGCAGTTGTTTTTTTGCATCGCTCCTCTCTGCATTGCAGGTCAGTTCATGGGCATGGGAGGACATCTTTACGTGCACAGCAAAAGGAAAATATTTCTGCATGTTTTTGCACTGAGGGGGCAGAGAGGAGCTGAGCAAAAGCTGTGTCTTTGCTCTGCAGGAAGGTCTGGCAGCTTGGCTTTGCCAGGGAGGGGCTGTGGCGAGGGGGGGAATGCACAGAGCAGCCAGTTTGGAGCCAGTGCCCGGTGGCTCTGCGCACACTCAGGTGGCATCTGCTAGGATGAATGAAGCTCCCTGAGCCACTCTGGGACGTCATTGTGCATTCTGCCCTGCTTGCCAGGCCCAGGGGCACTTGCTGGGATCATTTCCATGAAGGAGACTGAGAACGTCTTTATTGAAACTCAGACTGCAGAATCTGTCAGCCAAACCGTGCTGCAGACAGGGAGCTGGGACTGTTGGGTTTGACTTTGTTCTGCAAATCCAAATCCTTTTTACAATACACACAGCTCCAAGCGTGCAGACTGTGAGGACGGCACTATGGGGAAACAGGGCCTGGAGATGAGCATCAGGGAAGCTGCATGCTGGTGCAGCTCACAGAGTCCCCAGCCTGAGCTGCACTCTGCGTCTCCCGCAGCGTCAAAGTGCCCGGTGTTGGCCTTTATGGTGGGCAGGATCCAGGCAGATGCAGTTCTTTATTTTCAGCGTAGGATTTGCCTTTCTAGACTTCCCTTCCCCTCCCCTCCATTCATCTCCACTCCTTTTATCAATTTTGAGTCTGCACTGTTGTTTTTTTTGAGACTGAAGCTTTTCACGGGCGCTGGACTTGCCTTGCTGCTGTTTCCAAATGCGTCTGAATCGTGATGAGATTTTTCTGCGGGGTGTTCAAGTGTGTGAGCTGCATGTGGGGGCCTAGCAGAGGAAAGCCAAAGAATTTTAAAATGAAAGGAAAATCATGCTTTTGTCAGTGATCAGAGGCCGCGTCAGCCAGAAATAAACACCATGGATTTTGTTGAGACTCAGAAACAAGCCAGAGAAAAGAATTTGTGAGCTTTCTCCAGTCTTTGCAGCCCTCCTTTCCCCTCCTAACCCTTGGCGGCCACCTGTGAGTCACACACAGCCACACATGTACTGGAGTTTTCTCCTGCTGCCCTCTCAGCACAGTGCTGGAGTGTCACCAGCTGAACTGGATTTGTTGGAGACACAGAAGCCTCGCTACCTGTCTCCTTGCCTCCTGTGTTTGTACACCTGCAGCCTTTGCAGCCACGTCTCCTCCCAGGGCTGGCCGTGCCCAGGACTGTGGCAAAGCACCGCTGCTGGCTGCACCATGAGCCATGCTGAGTGGTGACTTGGACACGGCTGAGAATGCTGCACACCAACGCTGTGTTGATGGGTTTACAGAGGCTTCATAAACCTCTGGGTACATTAATGCGTGTTCTGTGTTTCTGTATGGATTCCTGCTCAGTCTGACTGTGCCAGGATTTATGGCCTGGCACCACAAGGGTGCAGAGGGAGTTTTCCCCCTGTGAAAACACATCTTCTCATTTCATCTCGCCTCTGTCTCTGTGCTGGAGCTAGACGAGTTTGCCTGAGTTTGTGGAGCTTGTCCTTGAGACATCTTCTGGGCTCCACGTGTGAAATCTGATCAGCCCTGAAGCTGTGTGTGCTCTAGGCAGCCTCTTCCACCAAAGGTGTGTTGGTTTTTGTTTGCGAGTGTTCAAGTGTAGGCCTGCTGTTCCATGTGTCTCTCATGGAACATTTTGCAGTCTGACCCACTGAGGAAGGAGGTGGGTAGGAACCCCTTCTGTGTGCCCCAGGCTGCAGCTGTGTCGGCATCCAAGCACTGGACATGTCAAGAAGAAAAAGGTTCTTTATGATAAGAGTGGTGAGGCACTGGCACAGGTTGCCTGCAGAGGTGATGGATGCTCCATCCCTGGAGACATTCAAGGTCAGGCTGGATGGGCTCTGAGCACCTGATGGAGCTGTGGATGTCCCTGTTCATTGCAGGAGAGTGGCACCAAATGGCCTTTAAAGGTCTCTTTCAACTCAGATGGTTCTGAGATTCCATGATTTTCCCAAGGGGGAGTTGAACCACACAGACAACGTGCTGAGCAGGCAGCAAAGGGTTCATCCATGGCCTCGTGGGGCTGAGCTCCTGGTCCTGCTGCCACTGGGGGCTGGCAGAGGTGGGCGAGCTGGGCTTTGTGAGTGCTTGTCCATCTCCTGCTCGGAGTGGCTCATGATGTGTTTCTCTTTCCCCAGGCCCAGAGGAAGCAGCTGTGGGTCGCGCTCATTGAGAAGGCCCTGGCCAAGCTTCATGGTTCGTACTTTGCCCTCCAGGCAGGGCGTGCTATTGAAGGCCTGGCTACACTAACCGGCGCCCCCTGCGAGAGCCTGATGCTGCAGGTCAGCTCCACTAACCCTCGCGAGGAGCCCATTGACACTGACCTCATCTGGGCCAAAATGCTGAGTTCTAAGGAGGCTGGGTAAGACGAGGCAGGAGGGGCCGTGGCAGCAGTGTGGGAGCTCGGAGAGGGGGATGAGGGGGGCAGCTCTCATCTGCAGAGGCTCAGAGGAGGGAGGGTTCGTGCATGACTTGGAGTGGGGCCTTCCACGCTTGGAGTTCACCTCATTTGTAGACTGAGCTTCCAAGCTGTGAAGTGGTTTTTCCTTTGTTTAATTTTCGTATGAAATTAAAATCCTGGTGAACCTCGTGGTTTTTATCTCCCAGAAGTTTAGATGGCCAGCGTCGAGCCTGTGGGGTTGCTTTGCCTTTGTGCAGTGCTGGGGTTGCAGCTGGGATTTTGCCATATGGGTTCATGCATCCCCGCATGTGGTGCCCCCCAACCTGGCCCGTTCAGCCCCCCCCATCCCAAATGTGTTGTTCTCACCGCTGTAGAGCAGCATGCAGTCAGCTGTACCGTTTGCCTCTCCACTTGGCCCAGTCTATGGCTCTAGCAGAAAATGGGTGAGGTTTGGACACAGCCAAGAGCTTCCAGGCCTGCAAGTGGGAAGCAATGGGATTGAGCAGGGCAAGGATGGCTCTGCACTGTTTGGTGTGATTTGGAAGTCAACCAAGTGCTCTGCTCTGAGGGCACTGCTCAGAGAAGCTCACCATGGAGCCTGGGCTCAGCACAAACCCCAGAGAATGGAGGGAGGTGATTTCTGCTCAGGGAAAGCTGTGCTCAGTAGGACCAAGGCCCTGCTTCAGGGAGTGGTTGTGGTTGCAGAGGGATGTATGAGAGCCTGCTGGGGAGAGCCTGTCCCATGCCTCAAGCAGTGGGTATGAGCTTCCATCACGCCTTGCATGACATCAAGCATTCTGCTCTCCCCCTGCAGGTTCCTTATGGGTGCATCCTGTGGTGGGGGCAACATGAAAGTGGACGATGTGGCCTATGAGAGCATGGGGCTCCGTCCACGGCATGCCTACTCCATCCTGGACGTGCGGGATGTCCAAGGCTTCAGGTGAGTTCAGGGCAGAGGCTGGCGTAACGCAACACGTGTCCTGCCAGCAGAAAACCCTGGGGACGAGTCTCCTTTTTCCTGAGTGTCTGACCCCACTGCTCCCTATCCTTCAGGTTACTGCGGCTCCGAAACCCGTGGGGTCGCTTCTCTTGGAATGGCAGCTGGTCTGATGAGTGGCCCCACTGGCCTGCTCCCCTGCGCCACGACCTGATGCCCCATGGCAGCAGTGAGGGGGTCTTCTGGATGGAGTACAGCGACTTCATCAAGTACGGTAGCAGCCAGGGTACAGAGGCAGTGAGGGTGGGAGCAGGCAGTGTGACGGGGGGGACCGTGGGGCAAAACTGCCTCATTTAGGAATTTCTTTGCTCAGAGCCCCAAAAACACAGAGCAGTGGGCAGCAGTGGAGACCCAGGGTTGCACTTCCCCTCCTTTGCAGGGAGGATGAGAAAGGGAAAACGAGACACCGAGGCAAAATGGAGCAGGCATAGCCAGGCATCGCTCTCTGGGTGCAGGTGGTGTTGCAGGGTGTGCAGCTTTGGGCTGTGTGAGCTGCAGCATGCCGAGGAATGGGACAGAGCACTACAAGACCTGAGAACCCCACAGGCACTGAACCCAACTTCCCCACAGGTATTTTGACTCCGTGGATATCTGCAAGCTCCATTCAGACTGGCACGAGGTGCGTGTGCAGGGCATGTTCCCCAACAAGGCCAATGGACCAGTGACAGTGACATCGCTGACAGTGTTGGAGCGTGCTGCCCTGGAGTTTGCCCTCTTCCAGGAGGGCAGCAGGTGAGCTGGGGCAGTATGAGGGCTGCAGGAGGTGACCAGAGCAGGGAGAAATGCTCAGGGATATCCCTATCATACCTCCTCTTCACCCTGTGTTGTCCCTTGGGCTTGTAGTGCTCGGCAATGAGCATCCATTGAATCATAGAATCACAGAATAGCCTGGGTTGCAAAGGAGCACAGTGCTCATCCAGTTCCAACCCCTGCTGTGTGCAGGTCACCAACCAGCAGCCCAGGCTGCCCAGAGCCACATCCAGCCTGGCCTTGAATGCCTGCAGGGATGGGGCATCCACAGCCTCCTTGGGCAACCTGTTCCAGTGCCTCACCACCCTCTGGGTGAAAAACTTCCTCCTAATATCCAACCTCAACCTCCCCTGTCTCAGTTTAAAACCATTTCCCCTTGTCCTATCACTATGCATCCTCGTAAGCAGCCATTCCCCCTCCTGTTCATATGCTCTCTTCAAGTACTGAAGGCCACAACAAGCTCTCCCTGGAGCCTTCTCTTTTCTAAGCAACCTCCCAGTTCCCTCAACCTTTCCTCATAGGCGAGCTGCTCCAGCCCTCTGATCATCCTAGTTCCCTCCTCTGGCCCCACTCCAAGAGCTCCACGTCCTTCCTGCGCTGGGGGCCCCAGGCCTGGACGCAGCACTGCAGATGGGGCCTCAAATTGGCATTTCTCTGATCCCCATGGCTCGTGTTTCAGCCAGAATCCAAGCCTGGACACCATTTCCCGGAGCAGCCCCCAGTGCAGTGGAAGGACTCTGAACCCATGGCCTCTGCACTCTGTGGGGGAGCTCTGGTGACGTGCGACCCTTCTCCCACCCCGGCACAGGCGGTCGGATGCTGTGGACAGCCACTTGCTGGATCTGTGCATCATGGTTTTCCGAGCCACCTTCACTAGCGGCAACAAGCTGAGCCTCGGCCGCTTGATGGCTCACAGCAAACGAGCCGTCAAGAAGTTCGTCAACTGCGACGTGATGCTGGAGCCGGGCGAGTACGCCGTGGTGTGCTGTGCCTTCAACCACTGGAGCGCTGCGCTGGCGGGCCCCGCTGCCGCCCAGGGTAAGGGGCTGCACGCCCTCCACGTGGCGCTGCTGGGGGAGGCGTTGCGGGAGGCAAAAGTCAGGTGCCCTCGATCCTCCTTGCTGTAGGAGATGCGCTGGGGATGGAGGTTGCCCACGTGTGCAGCGCCCTGGTCTTGAACTTGGGGGCGATGTCACCCATCTCCCTTTCTCTGCGTTGTCGTCTCTGCAGCATCCAGTCCCACCAGCAGCCGGCCGGCCACCGATTACTCCAGCTACATCCTGGCCATCTACAGCTCCCGCCTGGTGATGGTGGAGCAGGTGGAGGCGCAGCCCACCACGCTGGCAGATGCCATCATCCTGCTGACTGAGAACAAGGGCGAGCGCCATGAGGTGAGAGCAGTGGCATGGGGCGGGATGGCGATACCGGCAGGACTCTGCCTTCATCACATCCTCAGTCTGGCAGGACCCAAACCAGCTCTGTCTGCCCCCAGTCCCTCCCTGCCCCACGGGTGCCCATCTTTTTCGCTCCGTGGTGCGGCATGGGGTGCCTCATGGGCGGGCAGTGCTCAGAGGGTGATGCTGCACATAGACACAGGGCTGCCTGCGAGGTTCACACGCCTGACCATGCCATTTGCTGCTGCAGGGCCGTGAGGGGATGACATGCTACTACTTGACGCACGGCTGGGCAGGGCTCATCGTGGTGGTGGAGAACCGGCACCCCAAATCCTACCTGCACGTCCAGTGTGACTGCACCGACAGCTTCAATGTCGTCTCCACGCGTGGCAGCCTCAAAACACAGGACAGCGTCCCTCCCCTGCACAGGTCTGGGGTAGGCAAGGGGGGGAGGAGTCAGGTTGAGGGTCAGCTTGGGGGAGGAGGTGATGGCACCCCGCGGGTGCTGGGCCAAGGCAGAGCCTGGGGTTGGGGGGGAGCCGTGATTCACCGCGTGGCTGAGCGCTGAGCCCCGCTGTCTCCGCAGGCAGGTGCTGGTGATCCTCTCCCAGCTGGAGGGTAACGCCGGCTTCTCCATCACCCACCGCCTGGCGCACCGCAAAGCCACCCAGGCCTTCCTCAACGACTGGATGTCCACAAAAGGCACCCACAACCCGCTGCTCACACCCGAGGTTGCCGGACTCCACGGACCCCGACCTCTATGACGAAGCGCCGCTCCTGCCCCGCTCCTCTCTCCCGTTGCTTTCAGCGAGCCTCCAGCCCAGGGTTTCCCCCCGTGCTGCCAGCACTGAGCCGTGGGGCAGGGCGGGAGCGTGGCACCGAGCACTTTGCCCTGTGCCACGGGGCTGGGACAAACTCTCAGGGCCGGGACCAGCTCTGCCCGCTGCCCCCCCACGCACTTTACGAGGAGCAGTCGGGGGGCACGGGGCCATCTCAGGATCCCACCCGCTTTGGGCACACGGCGTGGTAGCAGGGGGCTGCAGTAGACGTGGGGGCTGGAGGTGGCAGTCAGCGTCCTTGCCAGGCACCACGCTCAGGGCTCTGCCCCGTCCTGCAGCACCGGGGCCCTGGTGCTCCAAAAAGAATATACCTCTGACGTCTGTCCGTCTGTGTGACCCTCTGTCTTGTCTCCTCTGTTGTCTGCTGCCAGGACTGAGTGGGCACTGAGGTACTGCGGCTGCCGGGGTTGTCCCCACGCGTTGGGGCCGGGATGGAGAAGGCGCAGGGCTGTTGCAGAAAGCTGCTGCTGCTGGTTTTCACCACACTTCGGGGCGAAACGAGGATGTAAACCTCAGTTCCAGGGTGGGGAGCAGGGCTGCAGGGTGCTGCTCCGTCCCCCCCAAGCCATCGCAGTGTTACTATGCAAAGGCGGCCGCTGGAAGCAGCGCCTGGAGAGAAGCCATGCGTCCCCTCCCCGCGCCCTGCGGGGTGCACGGGGCAGTGGCACGGGGCACTGGGGACAGAGCTGGGCTCTGGGGAGCAGCTCCTGCAGCGTGGCTTTGCTGGGGAGAGGGGCGGTGATTCCGTAGGCCGATGGTGAGCCCCGTCCATTGGAGGGACAGCAGTCAGCACAAGGCAAAGGCCGAGAGCTGTGGGGGGCCACTGGGGTTCCATGTTGGGGTGACCCTACGGCCGGCTGGCTGCACACAGCTGGGTGTGTGTGTGTGGCTGTGGGTGTGTGTGTGTTGTGGGGGAGCTGCTCTGGGGCAGCCTGCAGCAGTGGGGATGTGTGGGTGCGGGGTTTGTCCCTCTGTCCCTCCCGGCCCCGAG
The DNA here is from genome assembly GCF_023343835.1 of Lagopus muta. NCBI lineage: Eukaryota > Metazoa > Chordata > Aves > Galliformes > Phasianidae > Lagopus > Lagopus muta. The sequence goes on along the minus strand of NC_064447.1, from coordinate 1,871,594 downwards.
GGCTGGGGCTGCTGAGCCAAGCTCTGTCTGTGTGTCTGTTTGTCGCTCTGTTCTCTCTTCCCCCGCACCTTCCTCCTCGGGATGATTTGTCCTTCACTTTTTCTCTCCGTCTTTCTGAGCTGTGAATATTTTTAACCCTGTAAATACTGTCCAGCTCTTAAGAAACATAGGATATTTTATCAATTGTAAATCAGATCAGTAATCCCTGTATGATATGAATTATCCATGGGTGGTTTTCAAACTCAGGTTCTGACGGACCAAATAAAGTTTTGTTTTTTACTGAAGCTGCCTGGTTTCACTGTGCTCTGGGGAAACTGCGGAGAGGTGACAGCCATCACCTGGCTGGGGGACCTTGGGCACTGGGGCAGGCTCCAGGACAGTGGTTGTGGCCCCAAGTTGCCAGAGTGCTGTTGGGACACCGTTTTCAGATGCAGGGTTAGGACACATCAGCACAGGCTTACCTGCAGGAGGAGCTGGGGGTGCTGGTGGCCAACAGGCTGAACGTGAGCCATCGTTGTGCCTTGGGTGGTGGTTGGCCTTGGGTGTCTGGTTGGCCAGTGGTTGACTGAGCACTCAGGGAGCCCTTGAGGCCAATGGGGTGGAACCTGGGGGGCATTGCAGAGAGGCCAGCAGATGAGGAAGGTGCTCTGTGCTCTCCTGGGAAGTCTGTATCTGTAGCACTGCATCCTGTGCTGGGCTCCCCAGTTGCAGACAGACAGGGAACTGGTAGAGAGAACCCAGAGGGGAGTGCAGAGATGGGGGGGGGGGGAGCTGGAGCACATCCTGATGGGGACAGGCTGGGAGCCCTTGGGCTGTTCAGCTGGGGAAGAGAAGGCTGAGGGGGGATCTGATCAATACCTGAAAGGTGAGAGCCAAGCAGATGGGGCCGGGCTCTTTTTTGGGGGGACCCAGTGACAGGGCAAGGGGCAATGGGCACAGAATGAAACTTAGGAAGCTCCATATGGATGTGTCTGCACCAGAGCCCTGAAACAAGCTGCCCAGAGAGCTGGGGCAGTCCGGAGATGCTCAAACCCGTCGGGTCGCTTTCTTGTGCAACCTGCTGCAGGGAGATGCTTTTGGGGGAGGCAGTTGTACTGGGGGAGCTCCAGCGATGTACTACGGTACCGTGACTGACTTTAGGTGCCCGGCCGGCGGAGGGGTGCCGAGGGACTGAGGTGGAGATACTCCATCACCATACGACAGCGGCACGGCCGGAGCCGCAGCGGCCGGGAGGTGGCAGCCGCTGCCCGTGGTGCCGCTCCTACGGACCCGACGGCAGCGCTCCATCCGCAGCGCCGCACGGAGGTTGGGGGGCGAATGGGGGGTGAGGACGGGGACGGGGACGGGGACGGGGACGGCTCCTCCGTTGCGACCCCCACCGGGGCACGGCTCAGCTCCCCCCGCCCGGGGCCGAGGCCGGCTGGCGCGGAGCTTTCCGGCTGAGCGGAGGCGGCCGGCTGCGTGCCAACCCCATCTCGCCCCGGGTGGGCACCTTGAGAGACCAGTAGGGAGAGACAGAAGGAGAGGATTTCTGTCTTTCTTAAAGCAACTTGTAATAGATTTTCCGGGCGAAACATCTTTGCATTCAGGAGGCCCTGTCACAAGCCATCAGCCTCAGCCGGGGAGAAACAGATGGGGAGTTAATTTTGGTGGGGAGGGCGGGGAGGGCACTGCCTCTCTCTTTTGCTCTCTCCTCTCTCAGTCTGTTCAGGGATGGAAACGTGATGGCAGAGGCAGGGTTTAACCCCTGCGTCCCCGCAGCCCCGCGCCCTGCCGGCAGCCCCGTGGTGGTGGCGGTGAACGACGCAGCCACCCCAGGCGGGCGCCTCACGGTGAGCCCACTCGGACCAATGCGCTGGGGACAAATCCTGCCCTCCTCGTGCTCCTGCCGTGCCGGCAGTGCCAGGACCTCGGCGGTGGCACCCGCAGGCCCAGCAGCACTTCTCCTGCCGGGGGGACGGGCGGCATCAGCACAGCGCCTGCCGCGGAGCTGTAGGGTACCTGCGGCACCAGCTGCGCGCAGATGTGTTGCGCTGTGGGTGGGGATGGGGATGCATAGGGACGTGGATGCGGCGCATCTCCCAGCAGCAGCTGTGCGCGTGCAGTGACAGCAGCGATGCTGCCCGTGTCCCCGGCCATCAGCGCAGCCCTGCAGTGACTGAGTGATGTGGGACAGGGAGCAGCGGCTGCGGCAGGGTGGGAAGTGACGACTGCAGTAGTTGAGGGTTAGAACTGACTGCTTTACAATGGCATAGAATTGTGTGCCAAAAAGATATCGTTGTGTTTGAATGAGCAGTTTCATGGCAGCGTGGCGCTTCATTAACTATCCCTATGGTCCCTTAAATCCTTCCTTTTGGGAAGAAGTTTTTCACTCAGAGGGTGGTGAGGCACTGGCACAGGTTGCCCAAGGAGGCTGTGGATGCCCCATCCCTGCAGGCATTCAAGGCCAGGCTGGATGTGGCTCTGGGCAGCCTGGGCTGCTGGTTGGTGACCTGCACACAGCAGGGGTTGGAACTGGATGAGCGCTGTGGTCCTTTGCAACCTATGCCTATTCTATGACATTAAATCTATGAGATTAAATCAGTCATAAAGGGGGAGGTGGGGAAGGGGCAGTGGAGCAGCTGGTAGCAAGGGAGACAGCCAGTGGGATGTGAAGAGCGGTGTCAGACCCACAGATACGGCACACAGTGTGTGTGACAAGGGGCAGCAAGGGGCTTCCCATGGGGCTCTGCTCTGACCTCTTTGTGAGACCCCGACCCAGGGGATGTGGTTATGAATAGGCATTGAATGGGAACATTGGGGTGGGATGAGGCTGCCAGCGTGGGATGGAGAGCAGCAGAGGGCACGAAGCCCCCCCCACGCTGCCAGCTGCCAGCACTGCCCACCACCCCGATGGCAGCTTTGTCTCCCCTGTCCGCAGTTCCCTTGGGCTGGAGCTGCTCTGGTATTTCCCATCTCACCAATGCCATCAGCCCCTGCCCCGGGGGAGGGGGGGGGATGAACGCATCCTCCCTCCACCTGCCAAGCCCGGGGTGGGTCTTGCAGGTGAAGTGAGGGTTCTCACCTTTCCCCACGTGCACGAGCACGGCCCTGGCTGCCCGCTATGCCCTACCAGCAGTGCCAGCACTGCTGGCCGCACTGCAGTTTGTGGGGTCCTGGCAGGGAGGGGGCACGCCGTGCTCGAGCGCTCTCCGTGATTCACTCTGACTATAATGGGAGCTGCTGGTGAATATTTTATGGCTCCCACAGGGCAGATAGAACATATTGTGCATTTTACGCCACAAATCTCCGCCTAGAGACAGAGAGAGGCTTAAAAAGAACATCATCACCAGCGCTGCGCGGAGGCGGAGGGGGCTGCACGGGGTTGGCACTGCTGCAGGGGCACGGCCGGGGCGTGCGGCTCCCGTCCTCGTCCTGTTTCCTTCTCCGTCGCCGTCCCTGTCCCGGTCGCGGGCGATGCGGTGCCGTGCGGTCTCTGCCGTTGCTCTGTGCGGTCGTTGCGGCTCTGCCCGCCCCGGGCTGGGCGCTGCTCTGCGGCTCTGCGGCGCAGCAAAGTGCTTTGCCCGCGGCTCCGTGCTGCGGGGGGGGGGGCCGCTGCCCGCTTTGCCCGCGCCGGGGCACTCCTCCCCCTCGTCAATAATGCAGCCCCTGCCCCGGTCCGCCCGCCGGCACTGCCCGCAATAATGGATCGGGGACGAGAGATGCTCCTGGCTCAGCCCTGCACCCCTGACTCCCTGCTCAGCGGCCTCATCGCTGCCGGGAGCATCTCCGGCCAAGAGCCGCCGCACCGCACCGCCCCGCACCGCCCCGGCCGTGAGCCACGCGGCGGGCTGGGTGCTGCCTGCACCCCGACAGCCCGGCTGGGATGGGAATGGCAAACACCGACAGTCTGAGCTGAGGGATGAGGAGCTCACGGAGTGGGGCTGCTGGGAACCAAGTCTGAGAGCGGCTAATTGGGTAACGGAATGAACGCCGCACCTTTGCTTCCCCTGAAGTCCTCAGATGGGCAGCAAATTCTGCCTAAATAAAATGCAAACAGTGCTGCGGCGTTGGAGCTGGGCCATGGCTTTGGTGCAAGCAGCAGTGGGGCTGGTGGGGGATGACGGGGACACGTGGTGCTGTGGGTACTGGCACTGCATGGGCCCCGGGTGCCATTTTGGTGCTTAGGCTCCCTGTCTGCTGCCCCAAGCACAGGCGCTGCCCGGCAGGTGGGAACCATCAGGGTATTGCTGGCAGCTGCCTGCACTGATGTGGCCTCGGTGGGACATGGGAGGCAGCTCAGAGCGTGGCAGCAAGGGGGAAGAGGACAAAGCAGATGAGAACGATGAGGGCCTGTGAGTGCTGAGCACTCCCGGCTCCCTCATTGCAGCACAATGTAGCACAAGGGCCTGATGTTGGGGACAGTCAGACTCAGGTTTGGGTTCCCCTGGGATGTGGCTGTGCCAGCCCTGGGCACCCTCAAGTTCTGGGGCAGCCCCCAGCCCTGTAACATGGCCATGCGGCACTCGTCTGTGACCCCCATATTCCCAGACCTGCTCTGCCCCATTGCTGATGGCTTCATGAGGTGCCCCAGCATCTCCCCGGGGAGAGCAGAGCTGCACCCTGAGGATGGATGGGGCTGCATGGGGTCCTTATGGTGGCACGTGGTGGGTGGCTTCACTGCAGTGCCATCCTGGAGCAGCGCTGCCCCAGCTGCATTCGGGACCACGAATAGTGCCCAGGAAAGCAGCACAGCATTGTTAGGGCCATGCTGGGAGGAGAGCCCTGGCCACTCCAAGCAGCTCCCAGTGCCTTCTGCCCATCTAGGCATGGGGATGCCCTGGGACGGGGCCGGCTGGCACGGCTGGGCTGCAGCCACCGCATTGCCCGGGCTGTCACGGGCTGGGCTATCGAATCTGAAAGCAATTAAAGCCATCATCAGTGCTAGCTCGGGGCTGGCTCCAGGCTGCGGGGAAGCTGCCACAACAGATCATGCACTCGATGCTGCTGGCCTGAGGACCCGGCTCAGCCCGCGCCTGCTCCCACCCGTGCCGTGGGGCAGCGCCCTGCAAAACCCCGCTGCCATTCACACCTCCAGTGGGTGTCCGGCCCTGGGACTGAGCCCATCTGGTCCCCGTGGGTGTCCCATCCCATGGGGATGTCACGTTGTCGTGGCCACTCAAAGCCACACGAAGCTACCACCGCTACTGGCTCCATGGCTGCAGGGCTCGGCACGGTGAGGGGGTGGCCGTGGGGTGGGTGCCCCAGGGTGCCAGGGAAGGGCAGTGTCCTCACTGCCCCCCAGCTTATGGGGGACACCCCAACAGCTCCTGCTGGGTTGGGGGCGCTGAGGGGTGGTGAGGACGGAACCTCGGCCCCATGGAGCTGGGCAAACAAAGATGTGCTCCCCAGCATCCACCACACCAGGTCTGTCCTCCCCCCTCGCATCTCCCTGCTCCCCCCCCCTCCCCCCCCCCCCCCCGCACTAAACAGTTAAGCAGAAGTTTGCTGGTACGGAAGTTGAACATTGTCTTGAGGCACATTTTCTGTTTTTTCACTTGTGAAATATTTCTGTCAGAACCAGTTAATGTACAAATTAGCAGCGGTGGTCTCTCTTACGTCTTCTGACTCACTAATTTGACAGGGGGTGTTGCGGTGCCCGAGCTCGCTCTTGACAGGCAAATGGGAGGTCAGGGCCGGCGGCAGCAGGAGGGGACCCACGGATGGGGGAGGCACCGAGCTGTGGCCAACAGCATCCCTGCTCTGCCCCCTGCGATAAGGGGGGTTTGGCCCCCCAAAATCACATTTCCTCCCCTAAGGACTTCTGTGCTGTGTAAGGGCTTAGGGAGGGAGCCCGTGGTGGGGGGCTATGCTGGGCCCCGGGGACGTGGCCCCAAGTTGAGCAATGCTCAGGACCATGTCCTGCAATCTGTCCCCAGGCAAAAGGCAGGCACAACAGATGGGCACGGTGTCGTGCCCGAGAGGGCAGCAGCAGCTTTGAGATCCGTGGGGGGATGTGGAGCTGAAGCCACCAGCTCTGCCACCCCCTGCCAGCAGCTGGGCAGCGATGTGGGGCAAAGGGAGCTGGGCCAGGCTGGACGCGGGCACTGGGACCAGGGCAGCTCCAACCCCATCCTCAGAGCCTCGAGTCCGGCTCAGAACTAAGAGGTCAGGATCAGCACTCCTGGGTGTGGGTGCCCCCAGCCCCAGGAGCCTGGTGCTGCTCCCTGCTGTCTGCAGCACCCACATCCTAATTTTCCCAATGATCTCAAGCAGGGCCAGCTTCACTGTGGGCCTACCAACTCTGCATGGCCACCCTAAGGATATGGGTTGGGGAACAGAGACGTTACACGTCACCCAGGACCTGCAAAGTCCCCACAGGGAATGAGCTGGCATGGCTGGCATCTTGCTCGCAACAAAGTTTTTGCTCCAGCTGCCAACTTCTAGCTTGCTTTTAGAGAGAGTATTTGCCCTGAGCAGATGAATGGGAGGAAACACCAGGTTTGGGCAGCCGTGTTCTCCCTTGGGCAGATCCACCTGGGTGCTGCATGGTGGCACAGTGAGTGATGGAGAGCCCTCAGTGGCCGCTGTCCCAGCACAGTGCAGAGGCTCTGGGGGCTCTGTGTAGGTCTTGCAGTGACTTTTAGGGCTCCAGAAGATCTCAGTGCCCTGAAGGCACAGAGCAAACCCTCCTCCTTCAAGCAGATCTCCCTAACCCCTGTCCCTCCACAAGGTCCTGGCCCCATCCACAGGTCCTGATGTGCCGAGCATCCCAAGGTGCCGTGGCTGCAAATCCATCCATCTCACTGCCAGCTCCAGGCACCCTTCTCCCAGGCACATACTGTGCACTGTCCCACCGGGTGCCTCTCGCCTTGCAGCCCCTGCACTCCCATGGGGACGTGGAGCGGAGATGGGCTGGGTGGCACCGGGTCCCCTTGCACGGGGCTGTGGGAGCAGTGAGAACAGCACCAACCTCACCACTGCCTGGGAGGGAGCTGCAGTCAGAGGCGGTCGGGGCGAAGCAGCTCAGGCGGCACAAATCGACTGTGACAGCCCCAGAAAGGCTGAGCCCGGGGGGTGCGGAAAAATACAAGTTAGTTTCCTTTTCCTTACCATATGCTCCCCTTCAGCTGTGGGCGGCACGGTAATTACTGCCATCCACCATGCTGGTCTGGCTTGTCACACAGACTGCCTGCTGCTCCGCAGCCAGCGCTGAGCACGGCACCGGGTCCCCATGCAGAGCCCTGCTGGGCTGCAGAGTGGGATTTGGGCCCACGGTCCTGGGTTGGGATGCGGCACTTGGGGGTGAGAGGGCATCATCCCAAGGGCTGCAGAGCTCAGAGTGAGCAGTGCAGACAGAGAGCTCTGCTTCCTGTTACCTTTCCTGTACCCCACTACTGGGATGGGTTTTCTCCATCAGACTGTAAGCTGCTGTCCCCATGCTTGGCTGAAGTTCACCTTCACTTTCTAGGTTACATGCAGCACCAACTCCATCAGTCCCTTCATTTGGGAAGGGAAGGATGGCCCCACCAACAGCGCTGTCCCCGTGTCCCATCATACCAGAGCAGGGCTGGGAGCCAAGTGCTGGTGGCTGCTGGTGGTTCTGTTGCAGCTCTTCCCTTGCTGTCCCATGGCAGTGGGGTGGGCCTGCAGCCCCTACCTTGAGCTGGAGCAGCTCCAGCACATGGCAACACCTCGGCAGCATCCAGGAGGAGCACAGGAGTTCCATACCCGCAGGGCTGCAGGGCTCTCAGCTGAGCACGTTCTGCTGTCCCCTGGGTGGGATGTGGGCACCTGGAGCAGCCCTGGGCTGCAGGGTCGCATCCTGCCCTGGATGTGTGGCACTCAAGGTGGGCATTACACCTGCTGGGAAGGAGCTCTGCTTCCTGCACTGCTTTCTCACACTATGGACAGTGAAAGCAGGATGAGATCATGGTGCCATCAGTATTGTCCTCTCCTTGCAGACCAGCAGAACTGCTTGGCCACAGGCTTGGCTTTGCTTCCCAGAGCTGCAGCTGCTCCCTGTAAGGCTGCTCTGGAGGAAACAAAGCCAACAGCTCCATGACAGCCTAAATCCAACCACTGTGCTGGATGGCACCCCATGCTATGTGCACTGTGGGAGCATCCTGCCCCTGCCTCAGTTTCCCCACCCCATCAGATCACTCCATGCCCCAGCAGCTAGGTGGGATTGGCTACAGCTGGAAGGTGCAACAGCTGAGAAACCATCCCAGCTTGGGCAGGATCCCCAGCATGGATGCCTTTGGAGACAATAGTGAGGAAGGGTGGATGCAGCCAAGGTGCATAGCGTAAAGGTGAATTTAGGAGATGATGAGAGAATCACAGTATGGTTTGTACTGGAAGGGACCTCACAGCCCACCTGGGCTGGCTGCTCTCCCCCAGCTCAGCTGCCCAGGGCCCCCCACCCATCGCCATGTGCTCCTCCATGGATGGGGCCCCCACAGCTCTGTGCAGCAGCGCCAGTGCGCTCAGCAACAACCCGAGGCAGCATTTGGAAGGCAAACATCCCCACGCACCAAGCAAGGTCCTTGACTTCCCTTCTGAACTCAGCATGGACAGCAGCTCGTCTCCTCCTCCTCCTCCCCACGCCGATTGCATCAGTGCCCAGCGCCGACCGCACTGCAGCTCCGTGCAGCCACCCCAGTGAGTCACCCACTTCCATCCAGCGCTGCAGCAAAGGATGTTCCACGCAGCCCCAACGCTGATGTGATGTGACAGCCGCCCCGCGCACCTCCGAGCTGGGGGGGCACCCAGCCGTGGGCACTGGGGGCTGGGGAATCCTTCATCGGCACCCGAGTGACCCCCGACGTCACGGGAAGGAGGTTTCATGGCTGTCGATCGCATGGAAAATCGCATGTTTGGCCCCAGAGCCCTCCTCTTCCTCCCCCCCCCACCCCCAGCCGGCTGTCCTATTTTGAAGGGCTCATTTTCTCAGCGCTAATGAAAGTGACAGCCGTGCAGGGCTGGTATTTGGGGTTATCAGTGAGAATATTAATGGCTGGAGCTCAGAGTTAACTCTTTGAGTCCAGCCAGAGGACACGGCACGGCTGCATCGTTTGGCCAGGGTGAAGCTGGGTCCTCCCAGCACCTCACTGTGCCTGGGGTGGGGGGGGTCCCACCTCCAGGAGGGTTTTGCTGCCTATTCTCCTCCTGGAGAGTGGCTGCAGGGAGTGGTGGGTGCTGCAGTGCGTGTGTGTGTGGGGGGGATGGATGTCCCCTGGGTGACTCTGGGTGGAACCCTCTGGGATATGGGGGTAGGGTGGTGTTGGGGGTGGCCTGGGGGTGGGAGAAAGGACAAACCCATCCCATAACTGGGAAGGCTTAGTGTGTTTGTGTTTGGCTGGAGATGCTCGTGGGTTTGGGCATGGAGTTCCCCATGACAGCTTTGGGAACATCTCTGCAACACCATTGGGAACACCCATGGGCTGCTTTTCAGCAACCTCATCTCAGAGCCCATCCCATAGCATCCTGACGGGAGCTGTTAGGTCACGGCCTGAACCTGAGGTGGAGCATCTGGCGAAGGGGCATGGCCAGCTTTGGGAGCACAGCTGCAGACAATTCTCCCATGCCAATGGAAAGGTTGGATCCTGCATCCACCCCTCCCTAACCTCATTTAAGGGCTGGCAGATGAAAGGGAAGCATCTCTACTTGGAGATTGCCTTCTGTGGGAGTTTCTGGTGAGCCCTGATTCTCAAAAAGAGGTAAGCTGCTCCTTTTTTATTGCTGAGATGTGACCTCTGTCTTGGGTGATCCTGGTTAAAAGCAACTGCATCTACTGCCTCCCATCCTTACACCCCCAATTCTGCCCCTTCTTTGTTCCACCACTGATACATCATCTGTTGAAACAGAAACTCGGGACACCTCGATGGCATTGGAGCTGCCCCGTGGAATCAGCCAGCCACCAATTTCGTGCAGAACTTCAGACATCCCTCTGTTTGTCGGTCTGTTATTTGGGCAGGTACCCAGGCTCCGAATGCTCTGCCTGGATTTGCCATCACCTGTGCGTGTGCAGGATCAGGAGTGATGCTGTGGAACACCTGCGTGACACGTTGTGCCAAAGGGAGGGCTGTGTTTGCCAGAGGAGGAACAAGTTGCCACGGGTCCCCATCAGGACGCGAGCTTTTTGGCAACACCACACAGATTTGGGAGCTGGCTGCGCATCTCTGATGCCCCCTCTAATTGGCTGTATTTAAAGATGCCTCCCGAGCTGTCTTTGTCTCCTCGCAGCAAGCAGGACACACGTCCCTAAAATGACACCGGCTAATTAAGGCCGTGGAAGCCCAAGAACTCTTCTGTGCCTTGTTTGTTATCCCAGAGCCTGAGGCAACACTGAGGCCAATAGGACCCTGACAGGCAGCTGGGGAAGCCTAGTAATGACAGGGCCACCAGGCCAGTCAGGGAGAAAGAGGCAGAAGAATACAGAAATCAGCAGCGACAATAACAACCAGCCCCTCCAACACTGTGCATTGGAGAGATGGGCTCAATGAACGAGAGAGCCCCAGCCCTGCTCCTCACCGTGTTCCAGGCACCTCCAGGCTGAATGCGATGGAGGGTGGCGGTGGAGCGGGGGGAGGGGGCACAGGGATGGAGCCTCTCACCAAACTGCCTCGTGTTGCTGGGAAGGAACAGCAGCACCTTTCTGGCACGGCATGGATGTCCCACTCACCCTGCAGCCCCTGCGCATCTGGGTGCCTTCAGAAGCCACAGCCCAGGGAGGAAGGTGTGCGCTCAGTGTGCACGGCTGTGTTGGCACAGCACCAGGGCTGCTGCTGCATCTCCTCCCTGGGACAGGATGTGTAAAGCTGTGGGTTGGCATTGTCTGCTCTTTACAGAGCCCAAGCTGCTGGGAGCCTCTCATCCACCGAGGAAGAGGAGGAGGAAGGCACCTGATGCCCAGTGGGTATCAGAGCACTGACAGCATAGTCCTGAGCTGCTCCAGCAATTCAGCCTCTGGAGAAGAGAGATCTCCATGTGAGGCAGTGGGGCAAACCCTAATGCTGAGAGTTGTGGTTTCCCCAAGAAAAAACACCAGGAAGTTCAGGAGGCACTGATGAGTCCATCTGCACTGATTCATAGGTGGCACACATCTGCTGGAAATCAGCTTGGGCAGTAGGTGTAGAGCTGTGCCCATTGCTTTTTTTCTTCCATTGCTGTATTGGAGTGAAAGAAATTGTTGGTGCCCCATCCCTGGAGGTGTCTGTGGCCAGAGATGGACCTGGGACAGCCTGAGCTTGGGGGGGAGCAGCCAGCCCATGGCAGGAGTGGGTGATGGGAAGGCCCTTCTGACCCAACCTTTCTGCATTTCTGTGATTCCATGTTCTGTGATTCTATGAAAGACAAGGAGAGGTACCCAGGGAGGTGATGGAATTTGGGCTTTCTGAACACATTTCTCCAATGGTACCTCATGGCCAAGAGTTCCTGACTCCATCCCTGGATGTGCCTGCAGGGACAGCCAGGATCGTAAGACCAGAACTGTGCCATCCCTCAAGCTGCACCCTTCACACCCTTCAGGTCCCATTTGAGCAGAGGCTGGGTGTGATGTGGGAGGAGGTCACCCCTGCTGCTGACACCGGTGGTACCTGCTGGGCTTCCACCAACACAGGTGGGCACTGTCCCCCCATGCCCTCACCACCAGCCCACATCTCCTGCTGTAGCATCCCCCGGTGTGCACCAACGCCTTGATGAAGGCACTGCTAGTGCTCCTCTTGTCCCACCCCCTGGAACACCCTTACCCAGCACACTGAGCTCATAGAATGGCCTGGGGTGCAAAGGACCACAGTGCTCATCCAGTTCCAACCCCCTGCTACGTGCAGGGTTGCCAACCAGCAGACCAGGCTTCCCAGAGTCACATCCAGCCATGGCTCCAGGGATGGGGCATCCACAACTTCCTTGGGCAACCTGTTCCAGCTCATCTGCCTGCAGCTGGACCGGTCTCTTGGAGGGGACACACAGCACAGGGATGGGGATGTGAGCATGGCTGGTGACCTCAGGGTGCAGCCATGCTGTGGGGCTCCCCCAGCAGCGTGAGCAGACAGCAAAGGGCACACGGTGCGGTCATGGCTCTGCGTGTCAGCACCGATCCAGGGGATGCTCTGGGGACGGCTGTGCAGAGCTGTGTCTCTCCAAGGGACCAGGTGACAACTCTGCTTTTCCCCCTCCGGTGACTTACGATTCTCTGAGCAGCCGAAGCCTGGAGTTTACGTTATGTGACAGGACAAAAATGTCCTATGGGCAAAGATCTGGGAAATCACACAAATAGCAATTTACTAATTTCCTGCTGCATGTAGAGATGCTGAAGGCCTGAGGGTCTGGGGATGGGACACCGAGCTTTTCTCTTTTGGGGCAATTAGATTCAACCCGCTCCTTCTAATGGTGGAAATCCTTCCTCGCCTGAAGGCGTTTTGTGTCCTGTAGGAACAGGGCTGGGGTCTCCGTGCTGCTCTGCTCTGTGGGTCACCAAACCCATCTCAGTACCTCGGAAATGACAGCTTATGAGGGTGAACAGTGATAGGACAAGGAGGAATGGTTTTAAACTGAGACGGAAAGGTTTAGGTTGGATATTAGGAGGAAGTTTTTCACCTAGAGGGTGGTGAGGCACTGGCACAGGTTGCCCAAGGAGGCTGTCGATGCCCCATCCCTGCAGGCATTCAAGGCCAGGCTGGATGTGGCTCTGGGCAGCCTGGGCTGCTGGTTGGCGACCTGCACACAGCAGGGGTTGGAACTGGATGAGCACTGTGCTCCTTTGCAACCCAGGCCATTCTATGATACATGCAGGACACTGCTTTGTTCCTATGGAAGTGTAATTCATGGGGCACCACTGTGAGTCTAAATTCCCTCTACAACTGCCCAGAGCTGAACCTTTGCCTGAGTGAAGATGGAACGAAGAGTCTGGGATTCTCTGAAGGGATCTGGAGGTCTTCCTGGGGGCTGTGTGTGTGGGGGCTGTGACTTGCTGCTGAGAGCAGCCCTGCGAAGGGGCACTTCTTGGGAAATAGATGCTCCTATGGGGAACAGAGCATGGAATCACAGCATTGTAGAGCTGCAGGGAGCATTGAGCCCAACTCCCGATTTCACACAGGGCCACCTGAAAATCAGACTATTCCTTTGCATTGACTCAAACCTTCCCTGAGCAGCTGCTCTTGTTCATCTCCACACAAACCCCACCAGAAAAAGCTCTCCTGCAGAAATGCACTCCAGCATCCCTTGCCCTGCACTCCCTGCAACCACCAGTGTTCATGCTTTGTGGTTGCACTGTCACTCTGCTGGCTCCTCTGAGTGTTTCTCCTTTGGCTTTCAGCAGTGGGAAGGTCGTACTGCAAGGATGCTGTGTGTGACCTCAGCAGCCCCACAGCTCCTGTGCTGCTGAGCAGAGCTGCAAAGGCCACACAGTCCCACAGCCTGCCTGCCTGCCCCGCTGCTCCCAGCCTAAGACCGGGCTCAGCCTTGGGGTTCTTCTCTGTGTCCTCTTCCCAAGCCCAGCTCCAGCTCCCTGCTGCAGAAAGATGCTTCCATCTTTCTCTGTATTTTTGCAACAGCAGCTATTGCACCAAGCTCCCTCTCATCACCAGTGCACCGAGGGCAAAACCTCAGCCACCAACATTTGCTTCCTTTGTGTTTTGACTGGGCTGCCTGCATGCTGAGTGTTGCCTTTGTGTTCACCAGTATGATGGTCTTGTTTCAGCTGAAAGCATCTTCTCTTCTGGTGCCATGGGACATAACGTCTCATAGAAACTCCATACCCAACCATCTCCTATAGGATCCATAGGACCCATTCAGAGCTGCCCTATTGGGGGACTTAAGTGAGGTCCAGGGGAGATTGGACAGGTCTCTAGGGGGATTCTGGGATGAGGTAAGAGGTCCAAGGGGGTCCTTGAGACTCACTGTCCAAAACCAAAGCAGATTGTTTGGATCAGAAGCAAAGAGAAATGGTGTGCTTGTGCCTGTGGTGATGGGACACCTTAAAGGTTTAGCCCCAAAGACTTCCAGGAGTCCAACCTTCAAGGAAAGACTCAGGCTGCACAGTCCTGTGCTCAGCAACTCCCAGCCAAGCCAGCGCCCTCTCAGCAGAACTCCAGCACGTTGCACCATCCCTGTTCATTCTCCTCAGCTGATTTTGTGCAGCTCTGCTGCCATCCCCCTCCCTGCAGACACCAACTGGGGGACACCTCCTCCCCCTCCACGCATCCTAAACCATTCTGGTCGTGCCTCCTCCACACCCCTCCAGTCCCAATGCTCTCTGCCCACAGTGGGGAGCCCCGACCATCCCCCCCCCTTACCGCAGCAGCATCCCAGCACCGCCCCGGTCCCCACGTCCCCAGTGGCACGGGTGCTGCCATCAGCCCGGCTGTGCTGATGGGCCCTGACAGCGCTGCTCGTTTTCTCACCGCCGGCCGCCCGCCCGCGGGAGCTGCGTTGCACAGAGCAGCTGTTCCCCATCACATCGCGTCGCGCAGCAGGCAGCGGGTGTGCAGGATACAGCTGCAGCACGGGATGGGTGGGATGTGAGCCCGGATGAAGGGGGCTGCTCGGCCCCACAGAGCAGAGATGTGGGGAAGTGTCCCTTACAAGCGCTGCCCTCAGCGGTGCAGATGGATGGACGGACGGACGGATGGATGGATGGATGGACAGATGGATGGATGCACACGCTGCGTCCCCACGCCTCCTGGTTCTGGCAGATCCCGATGCACGCAGCATCTCCACGGCCTCGCAGCGAGGGAAGGCCGATGCTCTGCACACCTTATCCATTTTTAAAGAGCACACTTCATAAAGACTTTGTAAAGCACCTTCCAGCCAGCACAGCTGCTTGATTATTTTGTTCTTCCTCGGCTGCTTGGGAGCAATGCCCGCTCCCCATGCTGCAGCTCTCATAGCAGTGCTCTCCTTTGAAGCTGGTGCTGCTCTGCCTGCAGTGCTGGAGCTGAGCTCCATGCTCTGCCACACAGAAAAGCCACTGAGAAGCAGAGAGAAGCAGGGACTGAGGCCAGGATGCGGCAGGGCTGAACACACTGCTCCTCTGCATCCCCTCAGCACCATCCCTGTGCTTATGAGCCAAGTGCCCTTTGCTCACACTGCACTGTGCTTATCCCCACAGTCAGTTTAGAAAGTGAAGACACACCACGCAGTGCTTGCTACTGAGATGACTGCTTGCCTGGGAGATGTTCCCAAGCTGGGACTTGGCTTGTGCAATGTGCAACAGGCCATCCTCCTCCTTCCCTCTTTTCAGAAGCAGTTTACCAACTAGTGCCAGCTCAGGCACTTCCCGAGCAGCTTCCCATAGTGCTATTCCCATCAACAGCCAAACCTTCCACCCTCTCCAAAAATGTGTCAGGTTAACCAAAGGAAGTCTGTTCTCCCCAGCTCTGCTGGCTCAGGCTTACCTTCAGCTCCTCACTGTCCAGCTCTGGCCCTGCCAGGTTCTGGTGCTGGATCAGCAGCTCCCACTCCCAGCTCTACTTACTGCCACAGTCCCTGGTCCAGCTCTAATGGGACTCCAGAGATTCACCTGGCTGCCATGAAGGCGTGAGGTTGAAGCTTTTTGTCTCCCCAAACGCTTGCTTTCGTTTCAATCACGCAGGACAAAATGGTCAAAACTGCAGAAGTGTGAACAGGTTTTGTGAAGATTTTGCCTCAGTCAGAAGGAAAGACCCAAAGATAATTGATTTTTCAGCTGTGAAAGCCTCATCTCTTTATCTCCTGTTCCAGACCCCCCCCTCTCCCCCCCCCGGGTCCTTCCCCTCCACAACCTCAAGAGGACTTTCCCAGAAGTGAAAGCTTCGGCTGCAGAGCCTTTTTGTTGCATCTTTCTCCCTGCCTCAGTGTTAATGGCTCTTGAAGGCAGCCCGAGCCCATAAGGCAGCGCAGAGAAACCTGTGCATCAAGTGGACATCCCTGCCCCTGGGCAGTGCGTGTGGGGCAGCTCTGCAGCTGTCACTGCGAGGCAGCACCAGGTGACATGGCTGTGGGTGGCAGCGGCCGCCAGGTGAGCTGGGCAGGATGGGACCGCTGCTGGACGGGGCTCTGCTGCTGTGCCTCTGCTTTGGGGTTTGGGATTTGGGATTTGGGATGGAGAGGCTGCAGCTGTGTGCTGGTCAACCCCAGGAGATCGGTTGACCAGCGAGATCTCTGGTGGAAGGGGATGGAAATGAGCACTTAGAAGAGGTCCTCTGTGCGTGGCTCTGGGATCGTCCCTAGGAAGGGCACTTGGTGAGGAAGAGAGTTGAGGCTCCAGTTTGGGGCTGCATGCAAAGCAGGAAAGAGTGAAACACCCATTTCCTGAAAATGAAATTGGGATATAGGAGAAAAAAAGAAGAAAAAGAAGGGGAAGAAGAAAAAGAAAAAGAAGAACAGAAAGAAAAAAAAAGAGGAAAAGGAAAAAAAAAGAAAACGAAAAATAAAAAAAAGAGAAAGATGGAAAAGGAAAAGCAAGAGAGACGAAGCAGGAGAGTGAGACTGGTCCGTCCTGGCCAAGCAAATGGCCAAGCCACCAAGCACAGAACAAAGCTCAGATCTGGGAGAGCTTTCAGGAGAAAGGAAGAGTGAGCAGCTAAAAGAGCTGCCAAGAGCAGTGTTATTTATATGCAAGTCACATGCCCCTGTGAAACTCTGCCAATGAAAGACCTGTGGCAACCAGGACATCTGTGAACGGGTTTAACAGAAGATTCTGGGCAAAAAACAATAAATGCTTTGGATCTTCTCTCCAGCCCCATCCCTGGATGCCGTGGTGCCATGACTGGGCAGCCAGGTGGATGTGGGTGCATGCAGTGAGGGTGCAGCTCCTTCACTGCCGCAGGGCTCCGGGACCTCAGCCTGAAGGACAGCAACCCAGCAGCTCCTCTCCCTGAGGCGCTGGGCACCTCATGGCCAGGCTGCTGGTGAGTTTTCCAGGCAGGTGCATATCCTTTGTTGGCCGGGTTTGATTGTGAAAGAACTCCGGCTACCTGCCAGGTGAGACAACAGAACAAAGATTCCAGCTTTCAGCTGAACATCACACAGATTGCTAGCTCAGTTTTGCTCCGTTCTGGTGTCCCAGAGCTCTTTGGTTGGAGCAGTTCTCACTGTATTGATTTCAGGGGGATTCTCCCTCCTGAGCACTGCCACACTGTTCTCATTCAGTTCCTCCCACCCAAATTAAGATGTCAGTCACTGCTGTGTTGGGAGTCCCTTGAAAATATGTAGCTTCTCTTTGAGATTTCATCAGCAGCCCCCCGAGCAGCTCCAGCTGGCTCCATGTGTGACTCCCAAGACCTGTCCATACCACAACCACTCGTACAGCAAAGGAGGGGTGGGGATGATGCGCTCCAGCACCTGAACATTGGCACGGCAGTCAGTCTGCTTCACAGAGAAATAAGAAAGAACCAACATAGAATCATAGATAGGGTTGGAAAAGACCACTAAGGCCATCTAATCCCAACCTCAGCCCATCAACAGTGAGGATGTATGGTCATTCCAATGTCAGTGAAGACAAAGTGAGGGATGGGCGACTCAGACAACTTGCTGACCACAGCCTTTGTAAGAAGGAATCAGAAAATGAACAGTGAGACAAAGTGGAGATGGCTCTTGGTGGTGGAGCCCATAGAAGCAGCTGTCTTTAACTTGTCTGCCATGACTTCCAACTGATCTTAGTTGGCCGTGTAATAAGAGACAACAGGAAACTGACCCTTCCATAAATTGCTTTGCTTTTTTAATCCATTAAATCTTTTCTTGAATCCAATCTTTTCTTGAATAGAAGCTCACCTCTTCCTGGCAAACCTGGATGCTCTGTAGCCCAGCCACTGAGCTCAGCTACCCACCATCACTGCAATTCTCTACTCAGGCAGGGGGCCAGAAAACAGCTGGGAATTATCTGTGTGTCTTTGCTGTGCTTTCCCTATGGAAACACGTTCCACCGACTTACTTGGTTGAGCTCGTAATCTAGACAAGTGATTAGAGAATTGTAGAATCATTAATAGTGGGAAAGACCACGAAGACCATCTAGTCCAACCATACATAGCACTATGGCCATGCTAACTGGTTTGGTGCTGAAAAATGACATAAAAGAGCACCGCTGATGGGAGGCTTTTACTCAAATCCACCAGGAGCGTTAGGTTGCTTTCTCCAGTGTCTCAACTGAAATGTAACTGGCTGCCACTGGCTGAGTTTTCAGCCTCTTGGATGACATTGTGCAAAGCACTGAGATCATCGACCCTCAGCGGTGCTCAGTGCAGTGTGCAGCTCCGGTGGCCGTGAGCAGGACCTGCCAAGCTGAAATGTCACCGCCGCGCTTTGGGGGCTTTCTCATCAGTGCCACCCTGCTAAGGGAGATGTCCTGCTCGTTCCAACCAGTGCCAGGGATTTCATGCCTCTCTAGTTGGAAAGTTTTCCTTGAAACTCCGGTGAATTCAGGGGGAAACTGATTTCATCATGCTGAAAGTTTGGAAGGGCTGCTTGATGAACGCTTGATGGCGTTCAGAGAACAGGACACCTCCCTGCTTTGTCAGAGGAGTCTGTCCCAATTCTGGGAGCTGGGAGGGGAAACGGGTGTTTTTACACATTTCATGGCCTGGTGTGTGCTGAAGTTTTCTCTCCACAGTGGGAACGTCATGCCAGAAATCCCAAGACTGGAAACAAAATCGCTCCCATGTACCCATCCGTGACCAGCAGCAGCCCAGGGAGCTCTACTTAGTGAAGCCTGCAGCCCACAGCTGAGACCAGCATGGAGAGTTTTCTCCTGTGAAAGATGCATAGCTTGATCGTTATGCACCCTTTTTCTAATTCTATCCTCCCACCCCATCAGATAGGGCTAAAAAGTCTTCTACCCTCTTCTAAACAGCCCTAGAGGTGCTATACCTAGTTCTGGTGTAAATGGGAACTGTTGGGTCACAGCCTGAACCATTGATGGAGCACCTGGGGAAAGGACCTGGTCAGCCCTGGGAGCACAGGTGAAGGCAATTCAGCTGTGTGAGGGGAAGGAGTGGAGCCTGGCTGCACCTCTTAGACCTCATTTAAGGGCTGACTGCTGGGAGGGAAGGATCTCTGGTTGGAGGTCCCTCCCTTCTGGAGTTTTTCTGTGCAAACCTGGAAACTTCTGATATGGCTGAGCAACGTTCTTCCCTTCCTTTATGGCACCTTTCTATCGTGCCAGTCCTTCTGTCATCACACCTCTGTTGTAACCTTTCCCATCGTGTTGATCTGCCTGATTACTGCATGGTCCAATAATGAAGACTGGCCTTTTAACAGCAGAATGACTCGTGGTGCTGGTTTTCAAGGCTAGGATGGTGATGAGACGTGTTTCTGCTGGTGGGAAAGATTTGATTGGTGCCCTGGGTTCTGCAGTTTCACATGCATAACATCCCTGGGAGCTTTCTGGTAGTAGATGTGATTTAGTTGGTAGCTCCCCAAAGCTGGTACAACAATCCCAAGGTTGGGATCTCAATGGGTGTTACTGGGAAAGTATCAAAAATGCTTGTGAGCAAGCTGGGTTGATCTTCCCTGAAGTGTGAGTGGTTCATAGCCACCAAATTTCTTACATCCCAAGAAATTCCTTTCTTGAAGAACTGGATGAGTGGAGAGAGTAAAGGAAAGCCATGACTTCCTTCTGTTAGCCATCCAGTTTCTGTCCCACAGGAACTATAAAACAACAGCCTGTTGTTTGTTGGAACAGCCTGTTTGTTGTAGAAATCACGTCCCTGATTTCCCACGTTCGCTCAGGATGAAGGATTCATTGTGACAGAATGGGCAGGAGTATGAAAGATGAGGAAAGAGGGAGATGATACGTACAGAAGGAGAAGAGGGAACAGCTGTGCTGTCTCACCATGACCTCCATGCCTCACCCATTCCTTGGCTGGCTGTGTGGGCACTGCTGCATCCTCTTCCCAAGCCTGCTGCACCTTCAGCCGTTGGTCTTGGCCCAGTCCGTTTGTCCTGTTCCCTCTACTGCAGGACAATTATAGCTAATGCCACCCACTGGGACAGCTTTAAGGCATCATGAATATCTGTGGAGAGCATTGAGGCTCTTGGATCAGAAGAGCAAAGGGCTGATATTTATGAAGCATCTCCATGCAGCGGTGATGGTGCCCATTGCACAACAACATTTACCTCTGTCTTCCAGGACCTCTTGGGACCCTCGGCCTTGCTGGGCTGCATCTTGCCATGCTTCACCCCTGGTGCTGCTGCTTTTTCCCCTCTCTCACTTCCCCCTTTCCCTCTCCTCCTCCTCTCCCCAGCTCCGTAGCAGTTTCCTCGGGAGTGTTCAGCTAGCTGACACATTTGCCACAGATGGATGGTGCACACGGAGACAGCTGTCACTCCTGATTTGCGGTCCGCTGTGTGACAGCAGGACTGATGCCTTCTGAAAGGCCGTCTCGCGGAGCACATGCACTCTGACATTCTTCGAGATGAGCCCTACAGACACCTCTCAATGGACCTCGGGAGAAGCTGGCAAGCTAACCCTTCCTGCTCCCCCTCCTCCCCGAAGCAGCCTGCAGGCTGGAAGAAAGCAAGCACTCTGGTGTGCACACACACACACACACACGCACACACACACACACGCACACGGCCAACCTCCTTGGGTAGTTCTGTGCCACCACTGGCCTGCCAGGTCCCAGCCCGGCTGTTTGCTCCTGATGCTGGTATACGAAGCAAGGCAGGATGAGATTTGCAAGAGGGAAAGGTCATCAGTGAAGCTGTTCTGTTCCCCTTTTCCATCTTTCTAATTGCAGGAGGGAGGGACGTGAGCTCTGTTTTCATTCTGCTAGAGCAGCTGCCTCCAGTCTCTGGAGTTCCTCTCTTGCAGCATAAACTGACAGACTTTGCAGCACCAGCCCCTCTGGGCCTCTGCCTTCTCCATCACCTGCAGTGCTCTCCATCACTGATGATGGTTTCCATCACTGATGCTTGTCTCCAACATATCTGTTCCACATAGGATGAGGTCACAGCAACATGGAAATCCCTTCCCTTGGCTGAGGGTTTCTTCCCATCTCCCCCTATGGGACGGGCTGCCATAATGGGTCTGGCAATTGCTATGAAGGTTTCTTGCACCACGCTGAAGCCAGCTGCAGGCTTGAGGCACAGGCTGCCCTGGGAGGTGGTGGAGTCCCCATCCCCAGAGGTGTTCATGAGCTGTGGAGATGTGGCACTGAGGGCTGTGGATCAGTGGGTAGGATGGGGGTGGGTCAGCGGTTGGACTGGATGATGGTAGTGGTTTCTTACAACCTTAATGAGCTGTGACTGAATGATTCTATGACTCTAAGTATTGAAATACAAACATCTGAGTTTCCAACGTGGACAATACCCTTCTGGTGGGACTTTCAGCTAGATGAAGGGAAGCAGTGGGAATAGTCTTCAGCTCTGGGCAGAAGGACGCTTGACTTCCAGATGCTTGACTCAGCAGGAGTGGATCTGGCCATGCCTTTGGCTCACAAAAGAGAAAAGCTTTCCTTCAAAAATAACCAGATACATACATCTGTTGTCATCTGACTTGAGGGAGGTTGTGGCCAAGGGAATCAGCCTTCCCAACAGAAAGTTGGAGCTGAGAATATCATCTATGCTCTTTGGGAACTGGCCTGAGACTTCCCCTTCTTGCTCAGCAGCTGAGCCCTATGCCACGCGACACAGGAACCCAGTGCCTGCACAAGGTCACACTATATGTTTCCTGGATGGTATTCAGTAACAGAAACCCAAGGGAGAGGAGAAGGGCAGAGTAAATGTGTGTGAGTTCATCTGGGTACTTCCCAAGCACCCAAACAGACTCAGCTTGGGGAATTTCTGGACCAAACATGATCCCTCTGTGTTTGCTAACTCTGGGTGAAGTTCTCATCCCAGCAGTGCCTGGTGAGGTCTGCTCAGCCATCCTATTTCAAGGTCGTTATGAGCAATCAGTGGCCAGTGGAAGATGTATAAATCTGCAAGGACAGAGCTGTGCAGGGCCTGCTCAGCAAGACAGGCAGAAAGCGTGTGAGTTTGCAGCAGGATTCAGTTTTCCTGGGCTCCTCAGCGACAAGAAATGTGGCTTCCATTCAGCTAGCTGTGAAGGCTGTGCAGGTGTCCAAAATGTCTTAACTCACTTTATGAGCAGCACAATCAGGGGAATGGAGGGTTTCAGTGCACGTATGTTGGCTCTGAGCTTTGAAGCTGAATTCAGCTCTGTTAGAGGAGAAAAGATAATTCTGGTTTGTCAGGAGCCTGTGCCCAGCCAGCATCAGCGCAGGCTGCAGGCAAGAAGGACTGAGCCAGGTCCTCCCAGAGCAAGAGGGAGCATTTACCCTATGAGAAAAGCAGGCAGGACATCTGCATCCGTGGCAAAATCTTAGGAAAAGTAAGGATGCAGCAAGGAACTCCAGCATCAGGGCTGCACATTTCAGACTGCTGATGGAGTGGCAGCAGCCAGAGCCCTGCCCCATGCCTGCATCAGGTGCCACTCAGATGCATGGCAGCCTGATCTCAGCCCTTTAGCTCTCCAGGTGGTTATAAAGAGATCTTCCCCAGCCCTCGTGGGGCTCTTTCCCAGGTGCCATAGCATTAGGTGGACTTACCAGATTCCCCTGCAAAGCCAAATTCCCCCATGTTTGTGCCAGCTGGAGATGGAAGTCTCCCCTCCCATGCTCAGCTTTAAGCACAATGTTATATTTTTGCTCCAAATGTTTTTCGGGAGGTATGGCTGTCAGAAGATGCAGGTTTGGGAGCAGGACTTCAGGCCCTGTGGACAAACCTTCAGACCTCAGACTATGGTCCCTCCGTGCAGAGGAATGACAGCCCAGCAGTGCAAGTTGGGGTATTCTGAGGGGAGGGGGGGCAGTGAGAAAGGGCAAAACAGACCGTGTTTATAATGCAAAATGCTTTATTTCTGACTTTTAGCAAAAGGAATACAGAAATATTTGGGAAAAGTAGTGGCAGAGGGCAGAGAAGCTGGGTGGAGAAGAGCACAAAATGGGGTTTTCTGCCCGCAAGAAACCATGCTCAGCACAACGCGGAGACGATCCTGACTGCTGGGGAGGCTGGTGGTGGAGGGAACCTCCCTTCAGGAGAGAACGTCCTCAGGGTCATCGGCAGCACAACGGGTGCAAGCCCTGCCTGCTCCCCAGGGCGCTGGGACCTGTGCACACCTGGCGCGGGGCTGCCCCTGTCCTGGAGCAGACGTGGAGGAGAACGTGGCCCTAAAACCCGTGGCCTGGGGCCGGATGGCTGGAGAACCGCAGGCAGCAGCACGGAGGCACGGAGCATTTTGCAGTCAGCACCTGCGAGCGGGGCCGCGGCCCCTCACCTGCTGCGGCAGCGAGGCAGCGGGATCAAGGCGAGCCGTGCATGTCTGGAGGCCTTGCAGAGCACATGAAAGGGGCTGCTGGGAGCCGCGATCACAGGCGGCGAGCGGGGAAAGTTGGGCTCGGGAGGGGATTTCTGGCAGGTTGGTTTTACGCTGGGAAATTCTCTTTCTGTCTCTTTCATGATGAAGATCCTTTTAATTTTCTTCTCCCCTTTTTCTCCTCTCCATCTCCGTCTCCCCTTTCGCCAGGCAGATAGCTGGGAGCCGCGGAGCATGTGATGCTGCCTTCCATATAGGGGCAGGAGCAAAGCAAGACCAACTGATGGACGCCCTAGGGCCAGACTTGCAGACAATATATAACCTACTGCACGATCTGAAACGCTTCCCACTTTCACAGCGCGAACATCAGGCGGAGCGCAGCCGTGCTGGGAGAGCAGCCCTGGTGCAGGTGAGTCCCTGCAGGACAGCAGCACCCACCGGGATCCCTGCTGGGAGGGGGAAGGTGAGAGGGGCCGTTCACCCGGCAGTGCAGCTGTAAGGCAGGCAGATTTAGGCACGGTTCTTTGGGGGGGTTTATCCTTTTTGCTGCCCGTCCCGCTCCCTGCATGTGAGCATCCCTGCTCCTGGCTACGCCGGGACGTCGCAGCCGGATAGCTGCACCTGCTCTGCCGTTTCCAAAGGAGCAGAACAAGAGCAAACAACTTTAAAAAGCACTTTTTTTTTTTTGTTTGTTTGTTTCCTTCTTTATTATTGTAATTATTATTTTTTTTTCCCCAATCCCTCATCCCTCAGCATCCACTTGGATGCCTTCACCTTCATGTGCTGGAATCTCCCTTGTGAAGGAAACTGTTCCCGGCTGGGACTGAATGGGGGATGTGAGCTGGAGATAACGCGGTTAAAATGCGAACAAAGCACAGAAAGGAGGGGGGGGGTCTGCCTGTCTGTCTGCTGGGGGTCAGTACAGAGCAGCCAATATAGAACTGCTGGGGCTCTCGCTGTGCCGTGTGTCTGTCCCTGCACTGGGGAACAAACTTTGTGCCTGGGACAGTTTGTGTCCCGCTGAATGGTGATATTCCCAGCAGCAGTGACAGCATTCCACAGCTTGGGCGCTTTGCATCGTGCTTTTCTGCTGTTGCTTGCTGGGTCCCGGCTGTGTCTGACAGTGGGGGTCGAGCTGGGGGGTTGGAGTAAGGAGCACAGCTGCGCTCGGGGCTGGGAAACCTTGGGGAACTTGCAGGAACCTGAGCATGCTGCTGCGGTCCCAGAGCCCCGCTGTCAGGGTGAATGGGTCAAAGAAGGGCAAAAGGGTTAAAATGATGAATTTGTGGATTTCTGTGTGTAGGTGATCAAATTGCTGTGAGTGCACAAGGCGGAGGCAGGCTGAGCCTGAGAGGCTGCTCCCGTGCTCCAGCCTCAGTTTCCCCATCTACGCACCTCCCCTGCCCGCACCCTGCTGTGCCTCATTTCTGGATCTCATTTCTGGCTTTTCCTGGGGAATCTGCACAGCTCATAATTAAAATTGCACTTCCAAGAAGGCATTTGTTGGAGCCCATATGATGTAGGTGCAGAGGGGCACTGGGGCTCGTTGGTCCGTGCAGGGCACCCTGCTGTGCTGCTGGTTTGGGCCAAGCTGTCCTGGCTTTTTCCTGCTGCCAGGAGCTTTTCCTGGCCGAAGGTGGAGATCCAGTTCCCTTTGTTAGCTTGGTGACATTGGGATGGTGGCAGTACTAGAAGTGCTCAGGGAGTCCTCTCTCCCGTGCCCACAGCTTGGAGCCCATTTGAGGGGAGACAGCAGCAGGAAGGGAATTGCTGCTGGGGCTTTACCTTCTAATACCCTCCCTGGTGGCAAACGCCCCCCCGATCCAGTGCTCTCCCCTCCCTGCAGTGCTGGCCCCACTCAGTGCCCTGCCAGAATCAGCACTTCTCCTCTGCAGAGACAGCTGGGGATGGTGGCAAGCGGGTGGTGCAGAGTGTCACTGCGGAGAGGTCCCAAACCCTGTTAAACCCTCTGACAATTTGCCTGAGCAATTTCCATAGCATGTTCGTTCTCCTCTCGCTGGAGGAGAATTAAGGTTTTGACAGAAGCTCTGCTTGCCCTCAGAGGGGTTGAAATGCAAACTCACAGAGGGAGAAGCAGAGCTGCCAGTGGGTTTTCCTCCTTTCCAGCCCTTTGCTGCTCCCCATCTCTTAATGCGGTGACCGAGGCTTTGGGATGCAGGGAAGGAGAAAAGCATGGAAGGAGAGGAGAGAAGCCACCCAGCAGCTCACCTGCATGGATAGGACAGTGGCTGGGGGGCCTCCAGCTCCTCTCTGCCCATAGCACCACCTGGACATGGAGCTCTCCCCAGCACGGAGCAGCAGCAGGGCAGTGCTGGGGAGTGCAGCAGAGGTGCACAGCTGTGTGGCTTTCAGAGCTGCTTGATCGATAGCTGCTTCCTCGCACCCTCCCTCTCCCCCAATCCCCACATGCATTTTTCATGCTAACCCCTCCTGGGCAAAGGCTGTCTACGCAGGAAAGAAAAATACAACACAAAACAGAACCAAAACCTACTTTTGTTTTTCTGGTCCCCGGAGGTTGTTTTAGTTTAAGGGCCAATCTATAAATTCAGGGCTGGGAATATCTTTGCTCCGTGAACAAAGTGGTGTGAGGAAGCTCCCCAGGGCCCCTCTCCAGGTTGGCCCAGCGCTTTAGGATGGATTCTGTACAGCCCAGACCTTGTAGTGTGGTAGGGCCGGGCTGGGGCTGAGGCTTGGTCCCCCCATGAAGGTCTCCATTAAAAATCTGCAGTGCGTATGTGAGCAGAGATTTTCTGTGAGAACACCATCCTGTCGTATTGGGGCTTTCCCTCTTCACAGCCTGGCTTTGGGTAACACCTGTGATGGTTTGCATGCTGCCAGCACTTCCTCCTCCCTGATCCTGACTGCCAGACCTGCACTCCCCTCTTTGTCCCCATCACTCAGCACTGGATCCCACTCTGGGCACACCAGCAGCACCCCTTGGCCCCCGATGCTCCCAGCTCTGTGCTCGCAACCATTCCACTGCCATACCCCAGCCCTGCCAATGCGCTTCAGGGCCGTGGCCACACTGAGATGGCACAAGATGGCACAGCTCGGTCCGGTGTATAGCAGCAAAAGGGCAGAGGCCAGGAATAGAAATGCAGGAGGAGGAGGAGGAGGACGCCTTGACCTTTCCAGCAGCCAGCAATGAAGAAAACTTTCCGGCTACCTGTAGCAAGGCACCGGGCAGGCTCTGTTATCATCTCATCAGCGTGCCCGGCCGGCAGCGGGCAGCCACCACTGCAGTGCCTGTGGGGCTCACCGAGGTCAGGAATTAACTCACCGCTGCCCGGCGTGGCCGTGAGCTCTCAGCACACTGCAGGGCTGAGCTGGGACAGGTAGGAGGGCACACCGTGGCCGTCACCGCCCTTCTGGGCACCCCAAGGGGCTCAAGCCCCCCACTCACCCTCCCCGCATCACCCCCACAATCGCTCCCACCATTGCAGACCCATGGAGCAGCCAACGCAGGGGCTGTTGCCATGCTGCCACCGGGTGCCAGCACCGTGGGGTACAGTGAGGCAGCCGTGTGCTGAGCCCCCCTGGCCGTCCCTCTCTTGCTGGCCCGGAGTTGGGGGTGGCAGCCGTCTGTCCCCGACCTTCTATGCGCAGATGGCGTGGGCAGCCAGCACAGGTGGCCCTGCGCCATGGCAGATTGGGGCCGGCTGCGTGCAACACGCCTGGGAAGGGGACAGGAGTGAAGGCGGGGAGTGGGGAGATGAGGGGGGCACTGGAGATGGCTGCAAGTCCCTGCTCTGTTGTGTGCAGTTCTGGATCCACAGCTTCGGCACTTGTGCCGGGAACCTGCCAGGCTGTGAGATGCTGAAGCAGGGATGCGACCGGGTGATGGGGAGTCTGTGGGGCAGCAGTGTAGAGACGTGATCCCCTCATTTGGCCCCAAAGAGAGGAGCCGGTCTAGAGTATTGGGCATTCTGGGGAAGGTTTGGTTTGGGGTAATTCAACTACGCACGGGGATCCCAGGATAGGGATGGAGTGGGTAAATGGTAAATGATGCAGAGAGCTGCACTGGCACTCAGCGCATTGCCTGCCAACAGGAAAAGGTGATGCAGGGAGGGGGGATTCTTCCTCCAGCCCTCTCCTCCCTCCTGTGCCACCCCATGGGGCTGAGCAGTGGTGCAAGGAGGCAGTCCAGAGCCGCTCACGCAGCCAGCCCTGAACAGCCATGAGCTCACTGAGCACATCCTCCTCCGGCCCAGCTGGTTTCGCTCCCAGCCTGCTCCGTCTGCGCATAAAGGCAGTTTCTGGGGCTGAGCTTCTTTTGGCAATCCAAGCTTCCACTGGCCTGTCCACCCCCCAAGCCCCGCGCACCTCCTCCCCAGCACTGCTCTGCCAGGGCCATAGCAAATCAGAGAGAAGCCTGCGGGGCAAATCGGTACAAATGAGACCAAGCAAGAGGGTGGGGAGGGACAGCGAGGAGGGGGAATGACTCCTGGGTTGGCGCTTCTGTTCCGGAGTTTGATGTTGTCTGCAAACAGCCCTGTAAATGCTCAGGAGCGGCGTCCGAAGTCACCTGCCCCTGCTCCCAGCCTGCAGCACGGGGACGGGCTGAGCTGTAAGTGGGGCCGAGCCGGTGTCCTCTGGGGTGTGAAGGGGTGGGCAGGGGCTGAGGGTGACCCCAGGGACAGGACCCCACGGAGAACCCGGAGGGGGACACTCTCCCACAGTGAGAGCTGCTGTCTCCCTTTGCTTTGGTACCTCCTTAAAAAGTCAGCCTGGTGGAACCGGAGGCCCAGCGCTGTGAGTTTGGGGTTGGGGCAGGAGGGATGAATGGGTACCAGAAAGGGCTGTGCAAACTGCAGGAGAACGGAGAGCAGTCGGCGTGCGGCTCGGTCCTTCCACAGCGGTGCTCTTTGATCCCATCACCAATATCTTTGCAAAGTGTTGCGGCTCCGTCTTATTAAAGGCGCTCTGCACCGGGGAGGTCATATGGGGCCTTTCTGCTCGGGTGGCTCTCCTAATGACATGTTCAGTTGCCTTTGCTGGGGATTTGCTCACGCAAGTCCTTCAAATTGAAAGTTTGTGGAGGATTTTGGACGGTTTCCCCGGCGCTGTGTGGTGTGCTGCGGAGCGCTGCGTGCGTGCACAGAGCTGCTCTGAGTGCTCTTTCCCAAGGACTGAATTCACCTCCCTGCATTCATAGAATAAGGGAGAAGAGCAGTGGTTTTCTGCAGGCTTAGAGATGCGATAAGCGTTTGCTTTTGGGAAAGGGAAGCACAAATAGGGGCAGGGTGAGAGTTGGCAGTAAGACAATATTATTTATAGCATCCGTAATTTTCCTCTCTAAATTCTGCTCAGCAGACGCAGAAACAAAGCGGAGCTGCTCTGAGTTTTGCAGGTTACTGCAGTGCTCAACGGTGCCGACCATTAGGGTTGGAATGGAGCGCTATGGTCATCTAGTCCAACTAGATGTGTGTTTGCAGTAATTTTGACAATTAAATTAATGAGTCTTGCAGTGAAGAGCATCTCATGGGCATTCTAAGGCTCTTAGAAGAGGGGGATAAGGACGTGAGGTGGCTAGGTCCCAAATGTGTCACAGCGGTGTCAAACCCCATGGCCAACCCGAGGGAGGTTTGGGTGCTGCCCCTGTGTCCTCTCACCTTGCCCTGGAGCCTTTCTGGTACTACAGGGGTGGCTCACAGCACTTTGGTGGGGACCCCGTTTGGAGCAGAGATGCACACAGTGGTCCCTCTGGAGCTGCACGGTGCAGGGTGGCTGTGCCCAGACTGGGATGTGCACAGCTATGGCTTTGTGACTGTTTCTCATGGTCTTATGAGGGTGTTAACAAGCTGCCTTTTTGGCTTACACCGTTAACAATGTCCCCAGCCCCTGCTAACAACATCCCCGTGTGTGGTCCTGGTGGCTCTGCCTTGGGCCATTGCTCCTCCTGATCACTGCTTGGCCATACAGCCCTGGGTGGGCTGTTCTGCAGGCGAGCACTGCTAGCCATGCAGGGCCACCTCATCACCACGCTGCAGCCCAAATCGTGCTGAGAGCCTGGGGTGGGAGAGCGGTGCTGGGAGATGGAGGCTGCGAGCTGGGAGCAGCAAAGCATTTTCCTTTTCCCTTTTTGACTAAATTGAAATAGTTCAGAAGCTGGAGCTGCTTGGACTGGATTTCTTGGGATGTGGGCTCCAGTCTGCACTGGCCCCTGCCTAGGTTTCAGCACTGGTGCTGCAGTCTGTGCTGCATGCTGAGGACTTGAAGCATCCCCTTCCCCAGATATCTATTTAACTTATCACTGTTGCCTTGAGTAGAAATGCAGAATCAGAGAATCATCACAGAATTATAGGAAGACTTGGGTTGGAAAAAATTTAAAAGACCATCATGTTCCAACCCCATGCCATGGGCTGGTCTCCCCCGGCAGGATCAGGATGATTATGGCCCCATCCAATTGTCCAGGGGCCCATCCTCTGCTGCAGCAGAAGGAAAGGAGGTGAGGGTACAGCAATGGGCATGTATAGGAGCAGAAAAAGGCTGGAATGGGTGGGAGGTGGTAGGCTAGGCAAGGAGGAGCGAAGGCTTTGTACCTCAAAACAAATTGCATGGATTTGAACTGGAATACAGTGAATTTTCTGGTTGTGAAAGGAGGGAGACACCTGAGCAGCTCATACACACAGCACACTGCTTGTGGGAGAAAGAAAGCAAGCTGAAGCATGGGGTGTGAGAAAGGCTCTGTGGAGAAGGGAACCGCCAGACAGCTTTGGGGAGCCTTGGACGGCACTGCAGGAGCTCAGCTCTGTCAGACCAGGGAGAGCAAAGCAGAGAGGAGATCTCATTCAGTTCTTATCCTTCCCCTCCCTGGTGCACTTAAGAAGTGTGAAATATCCAAGGATACGTGGGAAGCAAAAAGGTGGAGAACATTTCTTGGTGCTGAGGGACAAATCTCCATCCCTCAGCAGGCTCCAGGGCCTTGCGGGCTGGCAGCTGCTCCTCTAGGGGGAATGACTGGCAATGGGATGGTGGGAACTGGCGTGGAGCTGAACTCCACATTGCTGCCTGAGTGCTGCATCACAGGGGAGGAGATGGGGCTGGGACACCATGAGGAAGGAGCTTCCATTCCCAGCACCAGCCCTAGAGGCTGGCAGGTGGGAGCCCTGCACATCACAGGCATGATGCAGACTTCACCACGTAGGAGAGCTGTGCTGTACCTTCCTATCCAGATGCGTGCACATCTCAAGCCCTCCCAGCTCTCTCCAGATGTTCATCCTTTCCCCTTAGTCACCATGCTAGCTGTGGGCACCATCTCCTCTGTGCACTTTTGGGTGCCAGCCACACTGCTGGCTTCGTGGCTTGCACACAGTCACTTTCTTCTCTATCCAGCTGCTGGAGATGGATGTCTTCACACATCTGGAGGTCTGTTTGCAAAGGAGCCACTAAATCCCACAGAGAGCCTGCGGTCTCCCGGGGCTCCATTAGCAGGTAGAGGTGGAGGTGGACGAAGGAGCAGGAAAATCTTGCAGCGGGGGCCAAGCACAAGCTTGTGCAGGTGGTTGATGTAATGTGCAGAGACAGCCTTACATCTCCTCACCAGGACCTGCCTCCTCCCCCAGAGGGCTGCGGCAGGAAGGGCTGTGGGAGGAAAGCCACTGCGGTGGAGGGCACTCGCCTCTGTGGAGAGTAGCCCGGAGGCTCTCACGGCCTGATCTCATCTCTCCGTGAGGCTTCGAGTTGTGTGCCATGGGCAGAGGGCAGGAGACGACGACTCCAACCCATTGTCGCTTGGTTGAACGCTTGCCACCGCGTGTGCTTCTCATAGGATGCTGGGGTTGCCTCGGGGAGTCTTCAGGCTAACAGAGCGGGGAGAGGCGGCTGCTTTTTGGGGATGGAGGCAGAGGAGAGGTGGGAGGTGCAGAACGCTTCTTGAACAAGGGCAAAAAAGGGAGGAGAAAACTTGGAGCCACAATTTGGGTCCGAGACTTGCGTGCTGAAGGTGCTGGGGGTGGCACGTTGTGGGGAGCAGTCTGGAGGACTCTCTGATGTTGGGTGGGCAGAAGCAGAGGTGCTCACTAAGATGGGGCCATGGGAACCAAACCGTCTGATCTCCCAAAATGCTGGAAACCCAAACATTTGGGAACCCAAATGGTGGTGAATTTTTAGAGAGCTGGGTTTGGACAGTTTGCCTATAGAGCACTTTCAGGCACATAAAGGTGGAAAATCTATTTAGAGATGAGGACTTTCAATGGAGCCCAAGCCGGCGTAAGGCACATCTCAAGGTAGGAATAGTTTCAAATCTCCCGATGTGGGGACACCAAAGGATGACTTCTCACTGTCATTTTAACTGCAAGTGTGGGCATTTCAGTGAGGTGTGGGGAGGCTGGGAGCTCCCAGGCCTCCATCAACCAGGCTTTCCCCCCTCTTTTGAGCGCCTGCTGCTTTGCCACGGCCAATTGCCCTCATCCCAGGCTCTGATAAATGCTTAAAAGCTCAGACCGTGCAACCCCAGGCTATGAAAATAAAAAGGGTCCCAATATCCGCTAAGTAGCCCCTGCAGCAAAAGCATGTAGGGAAAGTGCTTTGCATTGATCAGTGGCTCGCCGCTGCCATCCACCCCTGCTCCAGCCTCGGCACTGGTGAAAATGGCAAACACTATAACAGAAGGCTTTGGGTAATCGCAGGAAAGGGGTGGTCTTTGGGGCTGTCAGCGTGTCACACCCCATAGGAAAGCCATGCCCCCCATGCTCCCTTCTGTGCCATCCTGGTGACCATCCGTGGTCATTTGGGCAGCCAGCTCCCTGCTACAGAAACCTCTGCTGGCAAATGGCAGTAGGGAACACTGAGATTGTTGTGATGCTCAGCCTCTGGAGCTCAAGTGGTTTGAATATGCAGGAGGAAGCAGCCAGGTGAATGTAGCTGTGGGGGCAACACGTCCCTGAAGTCCCCCCTGCAGGACAGGACCAGCCCTCGAGACCATAGGAAGCTCAGCATCTCTCCCATGCCCCTACTTCCACGCCATGTCTCACGCCCAGCTGGGAAAGGTTGATGGCTACTGATGTCCATGTGTTGTGGCTCCCTGGCAGCCCACATGCAGCATGGCAGGACCCGAGGGGCAAAGGGAGGACATCAGTCTGGGACATGGGGTCTTTGTTCCAACCAGAAAAGCTCATGGGGGTCTCACAAGCAGGTATCAGGACACGTTCACAGTGCCAGGGCTTCTCCAGTGGACCCGTGCTTTGGTCTTTGAACCAGGCCACTCAATTCCGGCAGCCTTTATGTTTCTCCCTCCCCTGAGCACATGGCTATACCTACATATAGGGAGAGAGGTCTGCAGCAGTTTACGCTTGCCCACCTTCTGCCTGGAAAGGAGGTGGTGAAGCAGGACTGCCATGGCGAGCCACAGAATTGGAGGCGTCAAAGGAAATTTGTGGGAAGCTCAGGAGGCAGCACTCTGAGCAGCGTGGTGGGGAAATCCCCACTGCAGGATGATTTGGGGGCTGGATATTTCCACGGTTTCCAGAGATGGGAGGGTCACTGGTGCGTGCTGCTCTTGGAGGCACCATGTCCAATATAGAGATGAAATGAGGGTTTGGGAAACTGGAGCAGTACCGTAGATGCTTGCCCTACATATTGGGCACCTCCTTTTGGCTGTTGTTAGAGACATGAGCTGGACAGGCTGTTGATGTGATCCAGTCAAGCTGCCCCTAGAGTTCTACGTACTGCTTCTATCCCTGGAGCTCAGGCTGGGTTTGGGATTTTTAAAGCGCTGGAGTGCTGGGGACTGCAGATCCCCTTTCTGAGCATCTCTCCCTCCTTCGTTGCCTTTGTCTCTCCATCTCTTTCTTCTCCCCTTGCCCCTCCACTGCCTCCATCTGACCATGCCCCCCTCCCCATGTCCTGAGGAGGAGAGCAGGGATGCTGCAATTCCCAGGCACAGGTGCGCGGTCCCCGCCGAGCGCTGCCCCCAGGCACGGCCCCGCACGTCCGCAGCTGACAGCCCACTGGAAATAATGCGTTGTGGCAGAGCGAGACTCAACAGACCACGAAGATCTGCTGGTGCGGGAACTGCTCAGCAACCAGGAGCCGCAACGCCTGGCTCCCAGCTCTGCAGAGCCCAATCCAGCTCTGGGGATGCCTCTGCTGTGCCGAGACTTCCTCCCCTGGCCCCTGGCTCTCACGTGGGGCACTCTCCCATTGCATTGCTGTCTGTTCCCCTGCTCCCTGCCTTGCCATTCATTTCTGCAGCGCGGGGAGGTGGAATTGGCTGTGTTGTGGAGTCGCTCCCTGTCCTCATGTGGGACGGCTCCATGGCATCCACGCACCTCTGCAGCACTGCTGGAGGAGGGTCGGGCGTGCAAGAATGGAACAACCAGTTCCAGTCTCTCAGCACAGATTTAATCTGCCTCTGGTGTATAAACACCAAATGTTTGTTCAACTGACCTGCAAACACACAGCGTGCTGCGCGGCTCCCGCTCGGCCTCTCCATGTTCCTCATCCTCCAATGTGGCACTGGGATGCTGCCATGACCAGGGCTCATGAATCTGTGTGAGGCTCAGGGGCTGGAGATGGGAATGGTGCTGGGGAAGAGGGCAGGATGCAACGTGGGAATGTGATGCTTTATGGTCCCAGTGGTGAAAGCGCAGGAAGCAGAGCACGGGGAAGTCCCCCAGCACACAGAGCATCCTCCAGCCCAGCAGCCAGCAGCTGAGTGTGGGGCTGCTGGCACTGTCTGCGGGGCCACTGTAGGAACAAGGCATGAGCAGAGGGTGCCTGTGAATGCTAATAATGCTTGAGACTGCAACCACCTTGAAACAGCCCTCAAGTGCTGCAGCCAGGCTATGGCTGGGCTGGGCTGGGTGCACACCGGTCCAGTGGGAAGAAATGCCCATGGCTGCCTGAAGCTCCCTGGCAGCTCTAGTCTTGGCTGCCCAGCTGTGGCCTTCACTTCCCCAGTAGGCTCAGACCACACTGTTCCTTTCCTTCAATGGTCCCAGGTGCCTGTGGCAGTCTGCAGATGCTGCTGCCCATAATGAATGTGGTACACTCAGTCTGTCTGTAGCCTCTCCCAACCAAATCTGTCTGTCCGAACGCCTTCTTTGACTGTATTCACATACAGGCAGGACTTGGCAGGGCTGACAGCTCACCAGCTCCCATGTTCTCTCCTTCCAGGGCACACAGAAGCTCCTGGGGAGGTGGAGTGAGATTTAGGCACTCAGCCCCTCTGCTCCCATCAGGAGCCATCACCAGACACCCACTGCCATGTCCAAGGACGACGTGGGCTGCAAGCTGACCTCCGTCTACAAACACAAGGAGAGGAAGCCCAAAAAGCCCCACTACATCCCGAGGCCATGGGGCAAGCCCTACAACTACAAGTGTTTCCAGTGCCCCTTCACGTGCATGGAGAAATCACACCTCTACAACCACATGAAGTACAGCCTGTGCAAGAACTCCCTCTCCCTCCTCATCGAGTCTGACTGGCCCTACAAGAAGGGCAACCTGCTTCACCCGGAGCTGCGGCTCCTGCACGCCACCGAGGCCACGCGGCTGCGCGGGCGGCAGGACGAGCCGGAGACCTGCGACTCCTCGGCCACGTCGGGAGGGTCGGGCAGGATCAAGCAGACCCCTGGCAGGGTTGGCCACGAGGAGAAGACGGCATCAGGAGTGGAGATCCTGCCTGCCGAAGGGGCTGGGGAGGAAGGCAGCCCGTTCCAAGAGGAGGAGGAGGACGTGGCTGGCCTCTTGAGGCAGATGGATGCGGGGGAAAAGAAGGAGAAAAATGAAGAGGCAGGTTGCCAAGGTGATCCAGCTGAACCAGAAGTGAACACTTTGGTCTTTGGCTTCAAGAACAAGAGAGATAAGCCTTGCAAGGAGGTGGAGCCCGACTTCATCATCACGGATGTCTTCTCTCTCAAGAACCATGTCATGAAAAGCAGAGAAATGGCCTCCCCGGACCTAGAAGCTAAGCCAAAGCATTGCAGAGTGCCAAAGAAATGCCTGGCCAGTGGTGGAATCCTCATGGAGCAGTGGAAACTGGTGGCAAATGGGCAAAGGAGGAGCACACCTGAGGTCTCCCCGCCTTGTACCGACAGCAACATCATCCCATGCTATCCACCTCCAGCCTACAGTGACTACCACGAACCTCAGGGCCTCAACCTCTCACTGCTGGGCATCAACTATCCCCTGAACCCCAGCCTGTTCTCCTACCTGAGCCCCACCATGGCCAACAGTGCGACGACACACCCGCACTTGGCTCAGCTGCCATTCCTGGCCTCCACAGCCCAGCTGATGCACCCACATGCTTCCCACTTCCAACCCCTGCAGAGCCCCGAGCGCTCTGCCTTTCTGCCTCGCTTTTACTACCCTTTGCTCTTTGAGCACACCTTCAGCTCCACCGAAGGCAAGATGTCATCCAGCAAGCCGGAGGCCCAGCAGCTGGTGGGCTCGGTCATGCCCACACCTCCCCAAGCCAAGACCCCCAGTGAGCCTTCCAAACCAGGGCTACTGAAGGTACCAGTGCTGAAACCGAGTTTTCCTTGGCCCAAAAGTGGTAGAGAGGAGCCAGCCCTTGAGCTCAGCCATGGACACATGCTGGGGCAGGAAGAAGACAAGTGGCTGTCCCAAGAGAAGGAGAGCAACCCAGAGCTGGGCCTCAACAACTTGCG
Source organism: Lagopus muta (assembly GCF_023343835.1). Lineage (NCBI taxonomy): Eukaryota > Metazoa > Chordata > Aves > Galliformes > Phasianidae > Lagopus > Lagopus muta. The sequence goes on along the minus strand of NC_064447.1, from coordinate 1,835,690 downwards.
CAAAAAGCCAACCACTGACATCTTCCAAAACCTGGTGGGGATGAAGGATGGCACTTTTGCCCCCAGCAGCATCCAGAAGGCAGAGCTGACAGCAGTGACCTGCCTGGAGAACGGCAGTCCCACAGGCAATAACCTGAAGAGGAAGCTCTCTTCCAATGATCTGGATTTGATAGGATCTGAAATGCTGGTGCCTGGAAAAGTCAGCTATCAGAGCAGGTAAGGCGTCCTCGGTCTCCTTCTCCACATCTGGCCCTTAAACACCATCTTCATACCCCGCTGTGTCCCTGATGACCCCTTCCCACTAGGTGCTGCAGGAGCTCAGCTCACTCCAAGCCAGCAGTGCAGTTAGCACCCATCCAGAGCAGGGCTTTTGGCCCTGCAGGTGCATCCAAGCAGCTGGGCTGTGTCATTGCTGTTCCTGGATTTCCCCCAACTCGCAGAGAACTAGTGGGGTCTGTGCAGCGTGGACCTGCCTCCCCAGGCACCAAGGAATCTTCTTTTGGGTCCCCAAGTATCTCACAGTTGCTGGAACAATCGCTTAAACATTCACATTTGCATTCCTCTGATTTGCCTTCTGGTTCCAAAGCCCAGAGGGAGGGTCACGCTTCCAAACATTTCCTTTTACCTGGGGCTAGAAATGTGCACAGCTCCTTGTAAGAAAATTTCAGTTCCTCCCCTGATTGTGCAAGTCCAGCTGTGGCTCCAAGAAAAATGTCACTGCAAAAACCACAGCTTTTGGCACCCAGAGGAGCATTCTCTGGAGAAGCACTCTATGCTTTTCTACCTCCACTTGCCTCTTCGCCATTCTCAGGATGGCTGCAGAGATCCTCTGCACCTGGACACGCATTAGTGTGTGTGTCCATCTGTCCCTCAGTGCTCCAAAGAGAAAGAGAAAACAAGTTTGGCCATCTGAGCTGGCATCGCTCGCCAGCACAATCTTCCCAGAGTAGACTTGTGTTGGGGAGAGGCACAAAACAGCCTGTTTTAGGCTCCATCTCTCCCCTGGGAGAACAAAGGCAGGAGCAGATCCAGCCAGATCTCTGCAAGCTCAGACCAAAGCCTTTCCTGGAAGGTCCTCGTGCTGGCAGCACGCACGGAGGAGCTCATGCTGAACCTGCTGGTCCTGGACATATCCAAAGATTTTGCCAGTGCTCTCCCTAATCATTGTATCCATTTCTTTTCTGCAGTGGTTCGAGGGCCAACGCCGGCCACATCCCCAGGGCTCTGGATCACTGGCACATGGATGTCCTGGCAGGCTGGCCTGAGGAAGCTGAGAGGGGCAAAGACCCTGAAGGCCTGCCCTGCGCAGTTGCTGCTCCTGAGCACGGCCTCTGCAAGCAGAGCAGACCACAAGAACCTTCTGCCACCATGACAGACTCTGAGGCTACAACCGTGCTTATTGGGGACCTGTCCAAAACCTTAGAGGAGTACCAGGAGGTGGAGAAGAAACTCTCTGATCTGGCAAAGGAGGACACTCCTGGGCAAAAAGAGCTGAGGGACCAGCTAGTCAAAATCCGAAGGGAGCTCTACCACATCCACCAGGCTCTGGAGAGAGCCGCCAAACCCCACGAGGGGCCCCTGGACCTCTCGGTGAAGAGATCCTCTGAGGGCCTGGAGAAGTGTCCGCAGACCAAGAAGGAAACGTGCGGCGTAGGCCTGGGAATGGAGAAGCTCCACGGCAAAGACCAAGGGGCCCTCAACAAATGTTCAGCCCCAGCCGAGGCTGGGGACGAGGAGGGGCTGCCAAGCTGCCTCCTGGAGGCCGAGAACAAAACCATCGACCTGCTGATCAAGATGAGCCACTCCGAGAGCCTGCGGGCATCCTCCTCCGAGCCCCACCTGGGTGCCGTGATCAAGGCGGAGGTGCTGCCCCTCGCCGTGCCGCTGGAGCTGCGGCACGTCATGGAGCCCTACTACAGCCGCACCACCAAGTGCGAGGCGGACTCCAGCGTCCTGCTGTGCTCTGATGGCAGATCCGGCACCACCCAGGGCCCTCCGCTCCCCGTCACCGCCGAGGACGGGCCGCTGGGCTGCCGGGCCGTGCAGCGCTCCCTGTCCTGCAGCCTTCCCGCTGAGACAGACGCGGTGTGTGTCCACAGCCCTTTGCATGCCGACCCCTAAATCCACCTAGCTTGAAAGCTCCTGGATCTCACTGGCCACCTCATGCTTGACCTTCCTAGTGTCCCACCTCCCCACAGATGAAAGCTTCACCACTGCCTGACTCCATAAAGTGTAAGAAACCAGCCCGTGACCCCCTCCCCACTGTCCCTTTGGGCTCTGCATGCTCAACAGCCTCAGCTCCCTGGTCCTGGAGCTCCCTTTGGAAGGGAAATCACTAGCAGGCAAGAAATGCGAGCTGCTAAAAGCAACAAGCTTTCTGTTAAAGGCTCATCCAACCTTCTCATCAGAGACTCTCAGGGACTTCTGCAACCCAGCTCCCATGGCAGGGGAGGGAGACCACAAATGGGGTGTCTGTAAGAACAAACCTGGGTCCAGAAGTGGTTGTGCTCAAAGAGGCTGTGGCTGTCACCTTTGTACAGAGCAGAACTGTGACAGCTTCATCCCACGATGGCTTCAGGGTCACAGAAGGGAAGTGTTTGCCCAGATGAACTGACCCAGAGGCCAAGTACCTCCCACACTGTAAAGACAAGAACATCTTCCCAGCCACAACAACAAGATGCAATAGCCACCTTGCCTCAAAGCGTGGCTCCACACTTGGGTGCTGAGCTCTCTGTCCAGAGGACTTGCCATGCATGGGTACTGCTGGGCTGTGGGGATACGTTCCTGCCCATCGTTCTTCCAGCGTCTGGCTCTTTTTCTTGCCTTTACACAGAAATGACTTTCCCTTCCTCTGTCCCCTTGGCCTCTCCTCATGCAGACATGATGCATGCTCCTCACAAAAGCCCGTGTTCCTGCAGGGTACCACCCCTAAGAGCTCCTGCCCGCTAGTCCTAAACTCCCAAATGATGGTAGGTGGGACTGTAAAAGGGGTGAGATGGTGGTGCTGCGAGCTCCGCTGCTCAGGACACAAAGATGCTGAAGACAACTGTAAAAGAATTTTGGGATATGCAGCTCCTTGGCCTGCCCCAAGCTGGAATGACACCAAGCAACCATCAGTCTGTCCCCTTCCACCATGTTGGGCAGGGTCTGCTTGGGGTCGAGAAGTCCCCGTGCCTGGGTCAGGCTTTTCATGGTTTTCCTTCCACCGTGGTGGATACAATGTGCTCTCCTCAGCCCTTTTTCATCCACACACTCTGTTCAAGAAATGGTGGGGTCACATTTAGCACAAGGTCCTTCTAACTTGTGGCTGGGATTGCAAAGAGAGAGCCCAGCTGAGGAGTGGGGATGGCAGGACAAACAGGACAGCAAAGCTGCCAATAAGGGGCCTGTGCAGCACAGCATGGGAGCTCTAGGCACTGGCACTTCTCTGGGCACAAGGTGGACAGTGCTACCATGAGTGTCAAGAAGGCAAGGCCCCATGTGCAGCCTCCCAGGTACTTTGATGGACCTAGACAACAGAAGAAGCTGACTCTTCTCACCTGACGGCCCTTTGGACAAGGTTTCCACCACGTCAAAGGGGGTTACTTCTCACTCAAGGACTTTGCTCAGAGCACACAGGTCACCGAAGGTCTCTCTGGAGAAGTGAGGGGAGCAGAGAAGGAAAGCACTGCTGAGCTCAGCTCCACAGCTCCAGTTCCAGATCTTCCTGATGAGGCATGTCCTGCTGCTTCCCAGCATGGCTCTGGCTCCATCAGACCAGTGGTGGCCGTGAGACCCAGCCACAAGAAACCCCAGAGCTTGGGCTCAGGATCCTCGATTCTGGAGCCCAGGAGAGGTAGAGCTGGGCCTTTCTTTCCAGGTTTGAACAGTGCTGTGATCTTCAGATGCTGTAACATTATGAGCGCAGCAGCCCCCTCCATACTGAGCACCTTGCTCACACTACCCACTCCCAGCAGCCTATCCACCTCTCTCCAGCCTCTTCTCTCCGCTCTGTGCCACTCCTGTCAATCCACCCTTTCCTGTCTCCCTCAGTCCCACACATCTCCCCTACAACAGCATCACCCCATTTTCCCCATCTCAGGGCTCTTTCCCCCATATCTTCTTCCATGCCAGGACCCTCGCTCTGCCCCAGCAGAGCACACAGAGGCTGGAGTCTTGTTTTTCTGTGCTATCCATCCCTGCTTACTCATCCCTTACCTCCTCTGAGGAACAACAGCACTTCTGGGTCCCCCTGCTCACTCCAGAGTCCCATCTCTTCCCTGCCCCAAGCAGCACGTTGCATTTCCTAGCAGATCCTGGGCATCCTGGAGGTCTGAGACACCAGTGAAGGAGCCGAGCTCCCAGACCATCACACAGTGCTGCCTTTCTCCCTTTCAGCTGATGTATTGCTCGAGCACGGGTTGCCTCCCCACACCAGTCCCTGGCTCCATCCCACCTCCCCCATCTGGGACCCCTCCCTGCTCACCGGTGCCTGGGGCGGCAGCCGGTGCCCGCAGCCCTCGCTGCATCACTCACGGCCTCTCCTGCCTCCGTAGAAAGCCAGGGGGCAGGCAGGAGGTAGAGGCCAACCACACACTATTTATTGTTCACAGTTTTACGAATGTACAAAACGAAAACCAAACCATTAAAAAGAAAAACCTCCGAGGGCTGCTGCTGTCTGCTGTGTTGATGCCAAGGGCATGCACTTGGGCTCTCCATCCCAGTGCCCGTGCATCTCTGGGTTTTGAGGGTTTGTCCCCTCGCTATGACTGAAGCCAGCTGCTATGGGGACGGTGAGTTTGGCTGTCCCTGTCTTCAGAGCTGGCAAGACGGTGCTAGCATCTCTTGCTCCAGAGTGCCAGTGTGGGAAGCAGCAGAAGGGAAGGTGTGGGATTGAGTCCCACGACCTCAGTGTCACCCAGCCTCCCTGCCCCAGTGGTGCCTGTGGCACCCCGCAAAGGGGACAGACCCCCTCCTTGCCTGCTGTAGCTGCCTGGCGCTCCTGCAATGGCCATGAGTGCCTCCAGGAGGCAGCAGCCTGTGGCACTGTTCCAGCTCCAAAGGTGGAAGCATTTACCTTTGCATTTAAATAATGGATGGGAGTTGAACTACCAGGGTGCTTTATCCAGGCTGCAATCTGTGCCCTTGGGGCCCTCAGCCCACTCCAGCACGGGGCCCATTACACGGCTATTTGGTCACCCTAAAGGCATCTGATGGCTGGCCATTACCCACCCTTTGCAGCTGGCCCACCCGATAGCCATCTTCCTCTGTCACGGCTGACTAAAGCCTCCCTGCTCATGCATCCCCCCGAGTTCCTTGGCAGTGCCAAGGCTCGATCCCATCACTCCCCGGAGGACCCATCTGAATGAGGCTGAATTCCTCCCTGGTCGATTCTGCGTGGCGGAGAGACGCTGGGTCACAGCAGGTCCTTGGCTCAGCACTGAGACCAGAAGCTCCTGCTCAATGGAGCTGCACGGCTTTTATGGGTTTCTTACCCTGGGTGGGTAGAGCTGCTCCTGCTCAGGTATTCCTTCTCCTCCGGGTTCAAGAGCAAAGGACAGCTAAGGGAGGGGGGGGAGGTTTGAAGTTTTCTAATAAACAACCCCCCAGGGAAGGCTTCTCTCAGGCAAGGGACAAAGCTTCAGGGTAACTTGTGCAGGAGGAAGTTATGGCTCTGCAACCTTCCGGCACAAGGACGTGGCTCCAGGGTTTCTGGGAACAGAGCTGGGATGCAATGGGTGGGATTGCTGCATCCCAACCCATTTTTCCAGCCATGGTGCCTTGGCTGTGATCACGAAGACCAGCAACAAGAAGCAGAGGCAGGCATAGCCCTGTGCTCAATGAGCTGGGCCTGGAGCATTGCTGGATGGCCATGCAGGCTGTGCCATGGTAGGACCATGTGCAATGTGGTAGGGATGCTGGGCACTCATTCATAGCGGTGGGATCCCAGGTGGAACCAGCTGGGCACGAGAAGTGGTTCCTGCCCAGCACAACCAGTTCTCTCCTAACTTGACACGGGCAGGCCAGAGCTCGGAGCAGTGGAAAGTTACCGAACGTGGACTAAAGAAGGGCCAAGGTCGGCAAGGAGATTTCTGAGCAGATACGTGAAGCTGCTGAGACAACCTACAGCAGAGCTGCTCTGTCTGAGCAGGAGGGAACAAGGAGCTGGTTTCTGAACTGTGAGCTGGGGGAGGCAGCCAACCTCTTCAGTTATGCGGGAGAAAAAAAAAGAGTAGAAAAGCCGACAACATTTCCCTGCTGCCTTTCTTCCCCAGCCCATCCATTATTCCAGTTGGAGGTTTCCTTTCCCAGCTCCTGGATACTTCCGAATGGATGTGAACAGATTAGTTCCCTGGGTGTTTGCCCAGGGCAGAACCACTCTGGCTTTGGAGTTGGATAAAAGGCTCAGAGAGCGAAGCAGGGAGGGTTTAAGTACTTGAAAGTGATGTTGGGAGTATGTAGGAGAGCCGCGGTCTGGCTCGGGGGCACGTGGTCCCCAAGGGCAGCCTGGAAGAGCAAAAGCGAGAGCGTGAGCAAGAGAGAGAGTGAGAGCAGGTCTCCCTCAGGCCTCTCGTGGGCCTCCTTCTGCTCCAGGGGATGCAGATGATGCCGGGAACCAGCGCCGGGTGCCACCCTAGGAGCCACTCGTGGCCCAGCACTGGGCTGCCACAGCCTGGGGACAGATGAGGAAGGGGCAGCGCATGGATCTGCTCCTGCAGGGAAGGGGCTTCCTGCCGGTGCCCGCTGATCTGCACTGCCTTTGGCCCTTTTGGTCAGACAGCAGAGAGCTAGATGTCCCAAACTGGATTAATTTCTTAATCCTCTGGTGAGCCTCGTGGTGGAGAAAAGGCTGTGCAGGAGGAGGGATGGGGCTTTCCTATTGCTCTGCCAGAAGAGCTCGGTCCCTATCAGACACTGCAGAACCTTCTCCATAGGTTAGATGGCTGACAATGGGGACTCTGGTGTCTCACAGGGTGAACATATTTCCAGGGGCCAGGAGCAGGACAGCTGTAGGGTTTCCCAACCAATGCTCTCAGAGCAGTCTGAGACACTGCTGTTCTACTTCAGGTCTGTCTGAGAACAGTCCCAGCCTTCAGCCTAAATCTCTCCAAGGCAACTGAAACCCTCCATGGATGCCATGGCCATCTACGTTCCCCTTATCCTCCCCCCATCCCTGCAGATGTGATCTAAGTAAGTTTGGGTTATGTTTTTTTCACAACTCTACCTCTAGGTAAGCAATCTCATGGGATAAGCCACCCAGCACACACGTATGGCGCTAGGCAGGTGTTGTGCCCCATCCGCTGGGCACAGAGCTTTCCGTGTGCACACTCAGGCCAGAACTCATGGGCCTGGGATAAGGGGAGAAAAAACCCCAAGGGCTGAAGGTCAGTGCTAATGCCTGCCAGTGCCATGCTCTGGGAAAACCTGAATTGCACCCAAGCTCTCCTCACCTGGTACATCTGTAGTATGGGCAGCCAGACCATGCCCCCGTCTTTGAACCTTGCAGCTCCCAGTGTTGGCGTGGGCACGGGTTGTACCATGACACAGGTGCCTCCTGAGGTCCAGGGGTGGCTTCAAAACGGGTTGTGACAGAGGCACGGTCCTGGAAAGGTGAACAGGAGCCCCAGGGCCAGGCTGTGTTTGTTTATCATGGTGATGGAGCACACAACAGTGAAACAAAAGGTCAGACCCTGTTGCCCTGGGAGATGGTTTTTGAAGCTGCCTATGTCCTGCTGGGACTTGGATGGAGTGGCCCCAGTGCTTGTCATGTCAGGTTATTTTGTAGTTTTGTCTGGTAATAGGCCTGAAGCAGCCCTCCAGACCTTGTGAGCTTCAGGGATGCACTGATAGGACCAGAAGATCCCCAAGCACTAAATCACGAGCTCCCAGTCCAGGGCTCCGGAGGCAGCTCCCCATCCTGCAGCCCCTACAGTCAGCAGGGTCCAACTGCCTCCAAGCACTCCATAAGATGGAAAAATGGGGGGAGATTGATCCAAACTTCATGGCCTTTGGCTCATGTAGGTAACGGACAGACACAAACATTATTAAGGCCAAGAAAAACCTTGGCCACATTTAAGGTGGATGCTTTGAACTCGTCCTTGGCCAGGGTGGACCCCACACTACGCAAATCCAGTGCTGAGCAGTGCCTTACAGGTGGGACCTCACTGGTTCTGCATTTACTCTTCACCTTCTTTGCTTGAACCAATCAGTGCTACCTCCAAGTCAGAACACAGCCTTGCACAGCAGCAGGGAGCCATGGTTGACAGACATGGAGATAAAGAGCGTTTCCATTAGACCCCTGCCAAAATCCCCATCTCCTCCCATAAACTGGGGCACCCAACTGCACGTGACCCAGGCTGGGAGCACACAGGGAGCCGTGGAGGAGCAGTGAGATAAGTTAAGAGTCCTGACCCAAGGTGTGGGAGTGTCCCCACCCCACTTCCCAAAGGATGTTTCACTCAGGTGCTGCATATTGCTCCCTTTGTCTGAAGCTCTGCAGTAAAGCCCTTAATTGTCACTGCACCTGAGCACCTTGGGGCCTTTCCTCCTCTGATCCTGGAGGAAAGACACCTTCTGTCTGGGCACCAGACCAGCAGGGAATAAAAACTGGGTGCACCAGCCCTTGTCTTGCTGCTTCTGGTTGTCAGCACAAGAAGCTGTTGTGTTTACCCACATTCAAGGGCAATTGTCCGTCACTAACAACACACAGCACCATCAGCCCCACCACCCTAAGCCTGGCCAGGGAGCAGGACAGAGCCAGCAGGAGGGCAGCATTGCTGGGAAGGACAGGCAGCCCCAGGACATCCAGACTAGAGGTAGGAGCTGGGCTCCCGGCTGTGCACAGTCACTGAGCTGTGCTGGGGATGGGGTCACGGCCAGCAAAGTGGCCACTTGTATTTTTGGGGTTGTGGTGGCTGGCAGCTTAGCCTCTTGGCTAGTAACTTGCTTTTTACCAACTCTGGAAGCCAGTTTATTGGATTTAAACTCTGCTCAGTTCTTCAGGAAGACCCCGATGCGCCATGGCAGCAGTGTGAGGGCTGGAGGAAGGCTTGGTGCCACCTTTCAGCTCCCTGCTGCCAGGGGCTGAAGCACACTTCCCCTGCACTGAGGGAAGAAGATGAGAAATTTGTCCTCAAGCCACAGATCCAACAGGAGCCGGATTCACACTCGCTCTCATGTAGTTGCATTTGGTATCTCTGCAGATACTTGGGGAATGATGTTTCAGACGTTTGCAGTGTTTGCATTTGGGAAGGATACACCCAGTATGCCTCAGCCCAGCACAACCCTCCAGTGCTGGCTTGGGGAAGTATTACTCTTGCAGGCAGTGTAGAACAGCAGCCAGTCATGGGACACAGGGCAATCAAGGCGGAGCAGTGGCTTGCAAACAGAACAGCTGAATGTGTCCTTTATAACGATAATTATGAGAACATTTAAAGCAAGGTTAACTTCTGCCTCTCCAGGATCCTCACCAAGGTCACGTTTCTCTTAGCAGCTCCTCTCTGCTGAAGAGCAGGGCTGTAGACTCTGGGTTTTGCAGGACCCAACCTTCATATCTGTGGTTGTAAAACAGAGTGGGCAAAAGAGAAATGGTGGTTGCTGTGCTGGCTCTCGCATCTGAAAGAAGGTGTAACCCACTTCTGAAATGTTTGTGGAGGCTGAATCAGAGCAATACCTCTCTTTTTCCTCCTGCTAAGGCATTGGCTGTTTCCAGAATACATTGGTTTGGATGGAAAGAGGCTGCCCTTAGCAAACACACGCCCTGGCCAGGTGTGAAATCTGACCCTCACGGGAGTGGAGGAAAAGTTATCCTCAGCCAGTGCAAGCAGGGACTGAGCATGGCTTAGGGAGATATGGCTTAGAGAAAATAGGGTAAAGAAGTGTGAAGGACCTGAGAGAAGCTGCTGATCTTAAGAACTGGAGAGATGGAGTTCAGCCCAGTGCACTTACACACAGGGCTGTCCCTTCTGCGTAAACCCTCAGGACAGATCTGTCACTCAAACTGGCATTGAAGCCCATGCACTGTTCTGGTTGCAGATCCAGCTTTGCTCCCCTTTGATTTTTGTCCCTGTGTACATTTTGAGCACATAATTAGTGGGCAGGACTGAGCTGCTCTCTGTTGCTTTGGCGTGAATCCAGCCTAGCACCAACACCTTGGTCCTGTGTATTCAGCAAGCACCTGAGCTCAGAGCATGTCCCTAGAGATCGGTCAGTAATAGGCCTTCCACTTACTCTAAACAGGGATGAGAGTCTCATCATGGACTCCACTCTGGAGACCAGCCAGCAGAAGGAGAAGCTTCTGAAAGCCCTCTACACCCTTCAGCTGAAGTCAAACACCACTCTACAGACTGCCAGCCCGCTGCTGAGCAGCCAGCAGGGCATGGGCATGGTGACACAGCTCCAAGTCCACCAGCTGGCAGACAAGACCAAAAGCCTGTGTAGAGACCTGGACAACATCAAGAACCTCCTCCACTATCGTCAGGATGAGCTGGTGCGGCAGATCCCCAACCCCACTGGCAGCCGTTACGGGTGTGTAAGTGGAATCCATTGCTCCCGGGATGGCTCCATCTATGTGACAGCCGAGGGTGCTCCCTGGGTGCACGTGCTCAGCAGCACAGGCCAAGTGCTGAAGTCCCTGCCCTGCTGGCAAACGGGAAGGGAAGGTGGCAGCTTTTTGCCGGAGGATGTGACTGTGACTCGGGCAGGAACAGTGGCCGTAGCTGACATGACAAATGGGGCTGTCTGGGTCTTCAATCCTCACACCACCCCCTCCAAAGGAGAATGGATAAAGATCGGGAAGTTTGGCTCCCCCAGGGGTGTTGGAGTGGACTCCACGGGCAAGATCTTAGTAGCAGACTATGCCCAAGGCCAAGTCTGCAGCTTTGCACTGGACCATGCTTTCAGGGCACTGAACATTCACTCAGTCCCCAACCTGCAGGGACCTCGCTATGTCAGCCCGGCACCCCATGGAGGCTTCGTGGTAAGTGAGGAGTGCGGAGACGTCAAGGTGTTCATGAGCAGTCATAAACTCGTTTGCTCCCTCAGCAGCAAATATGGACACCAGTTTGGCAACCCGGCGGGGGTGTGTGTGGATGCAGAAGGCAGTGTGGTGGTGGCAGACGAGCAGCACCGCACCGTCCATTTGTTCCCAGAGAGCGGGGCTCCCATCTGCCTGGTGTCCGCAGGGCTGCGGAGGCCGGCTGGCGTGGCCTGCTCCCCCTTTGGGCACCTCTTCGTGGCAGACGCAGGTGAGAACTGTGTGAAAGTCTTCAAGTACCACGTGAGGCCCCGGCTGCCCTTGGGCACCCTGTGACAACCTTCAGAGTGGGGCCGGTTCCACCACAACCCTGCTGAGCTTTGGGTCCGCTGGTGGGTTGCAAATGAAGGCGCTCCTGTTGTCCCTGCACTCAACCACCTTGTTGCCATTCAGCTTTTCCAGATGGCAGAAACAAGGACTACAGCGACAACGGTTCAGCTCCACCCTTCCTGGATCCACCAGAGTAGCTGAAGGGCTGAGATAGGACGGTGGGCATGGAACTGCCTCCCCAGGGCAATGGGACACTGCTCAGACAGAGGGTTTGGGTTTGGCTGGTGCTGTGTGGGGCCAGGGGTTGGTACCCATGGTCCTTATGGCTCCCTTCCAACTTGAAGGATTCTCTGGTTCTATAAAAATTGATGGTGTGTTGGTGCTTTGGAAATTTACCACCATCCTCCTGTGTGTCTTTTCAATGAAATAATTCCTTCTCTCCCACACACACCCATCTTACGTGGCCACGCTTCTGCCTCCCTGATGTCCAAGATGGAGCACAGCCAGAGGGGTAAGGCCAGGACAGAGCTGAGTTTGCAGCACCCTCCAGGAGAACATTAAAAGAAAGGTAACAAATTCCGTGCCACATTCCTGACCTCTACAGGGAAGCAGCAACTACTGCACAGAGCGCGTTTCCTATCTGCACGTCCCATTGCTCACACAACATTGGGGCTGCACAGTTCAGGAGCCACGTCGCTATCAGCAGAGAGAGGGCAAGGTGTGGTGGCACAGGGAAGGCTGCTTTCCTCTCCTGCTCCGGCTTATGGCAGTGCAGGCTGCCCCACAGCTCCGAGGCTGCAGCTGATGCCTCCGGGCTCCCAGGGCTCTCAGCCTGGCTGTGCTGGGTGCACCACTGTGCACACGGTGCTGTGATCTGTGCCCCATAGCTGCCAGAGGTTCTTATCCCGCATCCCAAGCACGCCCCACTGGATGCCCCTTCCCATCGCGTTTGGGCAGCAGGAGGGTAAGCCAGGGACAGAGTGCGGGGAGAGGCTGCGAGGCACCGCGAGGCACCACGAGGCCCTGGAGCCGAGCGCCGTGGCTACGAGAGATAGCAGGACCGAGCGCTGGCGCTGCTTATCTCACGGGCTCAGCAGCAGCTGCGGGTTACACCGCGCGGCTCCCAGCCCTGCGAGGACGCCTCGGGTCTGTGCTGCGGGGCGAGATCCTGGAAACCCAGCGCGAAGCGGGGCCTGGGGAGAGGGGCGAAACGAGCAGCGCAGCGGGCGGAACGCGGGACGCCGGGCTGTGGGGCCGGCCGGGCACAGCGCGGTGCGCAGGCGGCGTCTCCGAGCAACCGGCACCCGGAAGCGGGCGGCGCGGAGCGGTAGGCGGCGTTGGGCCGGAGCGGGGCGCGGGGCGGCGCGGGGCGGGGGGGCGCTACAACTGCGGGCCGCCGGCGGGGAGCGCTGCACTGCGGGCGGGACGCGGGCGCGTTCCGTTGTGTGCTGCGCTTCCAGGCCCGGCGGCACCGAGGCCGGCGGCAAGAGCTCGGGGTTCCCGGGCAGGGATTTAGCTTGGGCTGCTTCGTCCCCTGCGCGCCCCGAGCGGCCCGGCATGCGTAGAATGGCCTTGTCACCAAAGGAAGGCCCTGCCATGGTCTGAGCCCCACAGCTCAGCTGCCCAGGACCCAACCGTGGCCATGGGCGCCTCCAGGGATGGGCGCCCGCAGCTCCGGGCAGCAGTGCCAGCGCCTCACCGCCCTCTGAGTGAAGGATTTCCTCCTCCCATCTCACCTCAATCATCCCTCTTTTAGTCCAAAGCCGTTCCCCCTCGTCCTGTCCTTGTCTGCTGGTTGTGTGCTGTGCTAGCAGCAGGGGCTCGATTTTTGGCTGCAGAGGTATGGGTGCAAGGTGGGAGTCGTGCCCCTGGTTTATTTCCTTCTACCTGGGGTGTATGTGACCCTTAGCAAAGGGACGGTGCTTGTGCAAACAGCACAGCAGCAACTTCTTTCCAAAAGAAACAAATGTGTGATGCAGGGACAGGTTTTATTTTAGACTTTTTTAGGACCAGTCTAATTAATTGGCAGCTGATTTTCACTGTTTTCCTGTGCATTTCAGGCGTTATTCTAATTGAGTGTCTGTCCTTTGTCTTCATGATTTTCCACCCCAAACAGCAAAACCACCCTCATTTGGGCTGTGTCAATAGGAGTGGATAAGCAGGATGTCCTGTTTTTGAGTCTGTTTGGGTCTAATGATTGTTGGGGTTTGGTGATACTGTTTCTCAGTTGGACTGCAGTTCCCTCATCTTTCCCATGCCCGGTGCTGCACCTTTCCAGTCTCAGGATGTCACACCTCCCAGTTTTCTACTTTTGATATGTTTTCCCTTCCCAATCTGCTGGAGGTTTGAAGCCCTTTGAAAAAAAATACAGATTATTAAAGGTTCTCTCAAGATGCTCTCAGGCTCCACGTCTCTACAGTTATCCTCGGTCATAGAGGAGGAGACATCATTCCTTCTGTGGGCTCCCAAAGCTGCCCTCCCCATGGGCTGGAGCCCCCAGTACCTGCAGATGCTGTGCTCAGCAGCAGAACCTCCCTGAGCACCCTGATAGAGGGAATGCCCTGGGGTGAGCTTCTCAGTGCTCCTGTGTGAGCCATATTTGCAGGGCTGTGGGCCTGGGAGCTGCTTAACCACGTGCCTCTGCTGCTGCCCCATCACCTACTCCATTCCACTGCAAATTGCCCAGTGCTGAGATTTACTCGATCAATTGTCCTGTATTAAAAAGGGAGGAAAGAAACCAAACCACAGGGACCTGCGCGCTGTGCATCCTCTGTGCGTGTTATAAATACACTCCGTTTCTCTTTCCGACTGACTGGGTCCCTCGCAGAGCAGCCAGCCTCGGGGGCTGGGGAGTTTTCACATCTCTAACAAAGCACTGAAGGACAGAAAAGGACAACGGGTGCCAGATGCCGATTGTTGTGTGCGAGCTCTCTCCTTACAGCAATTATATTTCTGTTAGAAACCTTCACCTTATTTAAAGAGACATTGTCAGCTGCCCTGAAGCTTCTTTTAATAAAAGTCTTACAAAGCCATTGAGGTATTTTCTTAATGACATCAAGAAAAATACTTCAGGTACGGAGCACTGATAAAGCAGAGATGCCTCTCCTGGTTTGGGATCTTGCATCTAATGAATTGAAGCTGCTTTGTAAGCTTCAATCAGTCAGTCATTGTAGTCTGCTTGCAACAAACTTCTTGTCTTTGTTTCTAGGTGAGAGGAGGGGATGAGTGCTGTGGCCAGGGCTGTTCAGCGTGTTTGTTACCGAGTTCAGCTCTGGGTGCCTGGGTGATACAGGAGACCTCCTTGCTGGTGACTTTGGCCAGCTCATGTTGTCCTTGCATCTAATCACCACTCCAAATTCTGTTTCTGTGTCTGTTGGCAGGTGTCCCATCCTCCAGGGATTGCTGGCATGGTCCTTAAGGTCTTCTTTCCTTCGTGCTGCTCCTCGGCAGAAAGCGGCATTTTGATCGGCCGCTGGATCCCAGAACAGAGCTCTGCTGTTATCCTCGCCGTGGTCCATTTCCCCTTTATTCCTGTTCAGGTGAAGCAATATCTCAGGGAAGTCCAGCAGGTGACTAAGGTCAGCATTTCTGTGCTCGGCTCATGGAACAACAGCAAACAGGAGAAAGAAGAGAGCCTGAGTGAGTTCTTGGAAGACCTTGGGACGATATTTTCTCATGAGCCATGGATTCAGATAAGCAAAGAGGGAAACAGCAAATTCTGGAACTGTTCTACCCTTCAGAAACAGTCTGACAACCACAGAGAAGAAGAAATCATCTTAGTGTATTATGACCAACGTAAAGTCATGCTGTCCCATCTGCACCCCCCCTTGGACACGGCTGACCTCGGGGCAGAGGATGCCTCCAAGCTCTCTGCCATCTTTAACACAGTTGCAAGCAGCAAGGTGCTCTTCATGACAGACAGATACGATGATGGGCCCATTAAGATGACCCACTGGCAGTCGGATGGCGTTGAAGCAAGTATCATTGTGGAGCTGATGAAGCAGGCCTCGGTGCCTGCCTGCATGCTGCTGACGTTCCTGCTTTCACTTGTTTCTGGGGTCTGCAACAGCAGGTGAGTGCTGCAGCCTGCTTGCATTCGGTGAGGAGATGTAGTTTGTGTGTAGGCATCGCAGAGCATTGTGAGGTTCCTGCTAAAACTCCATCAGTATTAGTCACAGAGCATCTCTTGGTGCTGCTTCTAGTTTCAGGTAACCTTGCAGGCAGCCAAGAGGAATACTTTTCTGATCTCTGAGATCACCAGTGTGCAAAAGGATGGGCTCATGGTGACAGGCAATGCCAACTGTGGCACAGCTCCTCTCATGCTCTCTAACCGTGGCAGGCTGTGGGTCAGTCTGGTGGACGTCCTGGGCAGTCCCACCACATCTGCAGACCCCATGCTAACCAGTCACACGTCAGGTTCTGTGGACAACAGCAGGCTGAGAATCTCCTGAATAAACCTGCTGTTGGAAACAGGCTGCTGCAGAGCTGCTCTGAAAGCATGGGGAGCTCCACTGCACAAGGTAGAAACCCTCGGACACCTGGAGGTGTGGGGAGGTTTTCTGGGGAGGCAGTGAGCCGTTGCCCATGTGCAGCAGGGGTAGCTCAGTCCCGCTTCAGTTTCATCACGGCTGAAATGTTTTTCCAACTATTACGTGGCTGGCAGACTGATGTGAGGGTTTTCTTAATGGCTGGATAGCTGAGACTCTTCAGTCCCTGTTTGCTGTGGAAACCTCACTGACTGCATACATCATTTAATAGTATGTCTGAACCCATCACCTCTTGGACCTCATAGGAGGTTGCAGGCAGAGCTGGTCTGTGTGACGCCTTGGTGGGATCCCGCTGTGACAACGGCGAAACTGAGTAGGATGCTTGAAATGTCATGCGTGGCAAATATGTGCTCTAAAGAGGAATTCTGAGCAGATTTGAAGGGCAGGAGCTTCTGCATCCAGTGCTGAATAACACGGCTGGTCAGCCAGCAGCCAGCCTGGTGAGTGCCAGCGTGCCAGAGCGGGTGCTGCAAATCAGCTTCCAAGCTGCAAGGGGACACTTTGATTGATCAGATTTGGATAACAGCTACTGCTGTAGTCATGGTTAAATCTTCTCAAGTGCAGCCTGAGGGTATGGGGAGCAGACTCTTTTAACAGGTTTCTAATTGTATGATGCTGTCATGAAAAATTACAGCACAGCTCTTCATATGCAGAGATTTACTGAGCAGTTGGGTTATGTGCACTGGTACATGAGGGGAAAGCTGTCCGTTTTTGGACTACTCTGCTGGAAGAGATTTAGGGTCAGAATACAACCTGTTGTAATCAGGAGCCACCAGGGCCTGCTGGGGTGGCTGTAAGATATTGACCATGCACTTGGCTGTAAGTGGAAGTGAAGGCAGAGCTTTGTGATTGGATAGAAGGTATTGAAGTCAGCTCCAAGGGTCCTTGTTTTTTTGGCTGTGCATGGGCTGTGTTCAACAACTAACAAGCAGGGTGATCCTTTTCTATCCAGGCCCATTGGGATTCAGACTTATGGTCAGCTTAAGCCCAAGCCTCACAGCTCTCCGAAAGGCCATAGCCCAAGCATAACATGGGAGTTTGAGCCTGTTCCTTGCAGCCTGGCAGGCTGGACACAGAAAGCCACAGCATGTTTATCAGCAGCCATTCTAATTTCAGCTTTTACTAAGCCCAGTGTGGATGTTTGAAGCCCAAGCAGCAGCTTTGCTAGCAGCCAGCTGCACATATCAGCAGGCAGAATGCAAGGCTCGCTGTGCTTAGACCTGAGCTGAATTCGTTCTTAACCTTGGGACATAAATGGAGGTTTATTTCTGCTTTGTTTTATTCACCTGTAGCACCTGCATGATATTTTTCAGTGGTTTCAAGTATCACTCTCGATTTATGACAGAGATTCTGCTCAACCTTCTAAGTCATTCAGTGCAGTTTAGTTCCATTTACCACTTGGTGTAGTACAGCTGAATCGTGCCAGTATCTGCAGTGCAAGAGGGGTTCAAGGATGGCATGTGTAAGCGTCCTACCGTTCCCCTCCTCCCTGTGCAGTAGTGTTGCTGTTGGATCAGGGATGTTTCCTGAAGCACCACTTGCTCCAGGAGAGCTGCTTTGGATGGTTTCCTTGGTTTGTGTGGGGGTTGGATCTTCCTGGGGGAGGAAGTGAAGGAGGCCTTGTTGCCCAGGAGCACCACATGCAGAGGCAGCCTGAAATGGGACTGGTTGGTAACGGAGCCATTCCCCAGTGAGGCTTCTTGGGTGCCTGCTTTCACTTCAGAGGTTTTGTGTCACTCAGGCTTTGACTTAGAGAAAACGAGCTACTGGGGTACATCATGTTTTGGGTGCCTTGTGGACAGGTCGCTGTTTGCCTGGGGAAGAGGAAGGTCCTTCCCATGGGCAGCTTGGTGATGGGTTCTCAGCTCTGAAGTCTCCTTCTTGCCCTTGCTCTGACAACTTCTCTGTCTGCAGTTACTGCAGTACCACTTTTGTCCCCAGATCTCTGTGATCCTAAGGGACAGTTGGATCTGAAGAGCAGGAGGAGGAGTTCAGTGACATCTGCTCAGGCTGCAGAGGCCTGGAGCTGCTGTGGAGAGCCCTGTGTTGTATGTTTGTGCTGGGTAAATAGGGAGGTAGCATTAGGAATCAGAGAAAGTGAGCGCTGACATCAACCCGACCTCACCAAACAGCTCTCTGATCTCAAATGAAAGCATTTCTTCAGCACCACCTTGTGCTTAGCAGTGCCCAGTGCAGCTCAGCATTCGGAGCGTGCAGAATTTCCCCACCACAGGCAGGGCTCCAGGGAGCTGTTTGGAGCAGCAGGATGGTTTGTATTGGGGTAATAAACTGCATGCCGTGCTTTGTTTATTCTAAAAGCCCTCTTACCATGCTCTTAATGACACCAGGACCTCTGTCTGATGCCTCACCCAGAAGGGAGGCTTTGTTCCTGTGGTTTCTAGGAAAGAGCAAAAAGAAGCCGGGGGGCTCTGCTTAACGGGGCTGTAATGTCTGTGTGTGATCTGGGCCCCAAAGACTGCTTTCCTTTGGATATCTGGAGAATCCCTCAGCCCTGGGATAAAAAAAATAATACTGGAAACTGAAGATTTATTCCTGCAGGCTATGTTAATTTATTTCCTTCTATTTGGAAGTACCCCAAAGGTCTCCTGCTTAAATAAGGCAAACATGTATCATTCATATTTTATGTGTACGGTTTGGTTTTCCATTGCACTTACAAAAACCAGTGCATATACTGTGTGACAAACAGGTGGGAGCATCTACGGCGATGCAGAGTTGCTATGCATAGGGAAGGAGACCACGCAAGAAGTATTTTTGGCTTTCTTTCTCATTACTGTTGCAGATGGGAGTTTCCATAGCACATCTTGCAACTATTATATCAAGGTTTATGCAGCATGTTTGTATTTTTATTTAAATGAATGTGTATGTAGTGACTTGACAAAGGAAGAGTGTAAGTGGAACAATTCTGTGCTGTAGCAGAGGTTTTCCAGGTTGGGACTTGGAGCCACTGGGCTACGGGGGAAGGGGAAGGGGAAGGGGGAGGGGAAGGGGGAGGGGAAGGAGAAGGGGAAGGGGAAGGGGAAGGGAAGGGAAGGGAAGGGAAGGGAAGGGAAGGGAAGGGAAGGGAAGGGAAGGGAAGGGAAGGGAAGGGAAGGGAAGGGAAGGGAAGGGAAGGGAAGGGAAGGGAAGGGAAGGGAAGGGAAGGGATGGGGGAAGGGAAGGGAAAAAGGGAAGGGAAGGGAAAAAGGGAAGGGAAGGGAAAAAGGGAAGGGAAGGGAAGGGAAAAAGGGAAGGGAAGGGAAGGGAAGGGAAAGGAAGGGAAGGGAAGGGAAAAAGGGAAGGGAAGGGAAAAAGGGAAGGGAAAGGAAGGGAAGGAAGAGAAAAAGGAAAGGGAAGGGAAGGGAAAAAGGGAAGGGAAGGGAAGGGAAAAAGGGAAGGGAAGGGAAAAAGGGAAGGGAAGGGAAGGGAAGGGAAAAAGGGAAGGGAAGGGAAAAAGGGAAGGGAAAGGAAGGGAAGGAAGAGAAAAAGGAAAGGGAAGGGAAAAAGGGAAGGGAAGGGAAAAAGGGAAGGGAAGGGAAGGGAAAAAGGAAAGGGAAGGGAAGGGAAGGGAAAAAGGGAAGGGAAGGGAAGGGAAAAAGGGAAGGGAAGGGAAAAAGGGAAGGGAAAGGAAGGGAAGGAAGAGAAAAAGGAAAGGGAAGGGAAGGGAAAAAGGGAAGGGAAGGGAAGGGAAAAAGGGAAGGGAAGGGAAGGGAAGGGAAGGGAAGGGAAGGGAAGGGAAGGGAAAAGAGGAAAGAGGAAAGAGGAAAGAGGAAAAGGAAGGTAAAAGATGAAAAGGAAAAGGAAAAGGAAAAGGAAAAGGAAAAGGAAAAGGAAAAGGAAAAGGAAAGGTCCACAGCCTATGTGGGTCTGCAGAGGTCTCTGAGGCGGGCAGCACAGTTGCCCATGCTGCATCTCTCCTGTATGGAGCTCTTTTCTCCATCACTTTAGATGAAGTAAGTCAGCTGAACAACAGTGCATTCATTTGTCTCTAAGGTGGGAGGCTGAGAAGGAGAGCTGAGTAACTCTCAAGTTAAAAAGAATGATTCACAGTATGCTGCGTGCATTTTGGAATCAATGCCTGAAAGTTGAATGGGGAGGGGGAAGAGGGTTTCAGCACTGTTTGTTGAAGTGAGGAACCTTGCATGAAGTCTGGACAAAAGGGCTTGGGAAGTGTGAGGAGGAAAGGTAGAGCAACCGTACCGAAACCAAGCAGGATTTGGAACCAGCTGTAATGCTGCCATTTGTGTAAAATGTACCAGCAGGCAGAGGCTGGTCCTGGAGGCCTCTGCTGCCATGCTGCGGGCTGATTTCCTCCCAGAGGGCCAGGGGAGGCATGCAGACGTTCATGGAAGTCTCCGGGCCTCACTCACTAATGGTCCCAACAGCTGTCCAATTTCATAGGGGAAGCAGAATCCCAGGAATAATTTTAGCATTTGGAAGGAATGTAAACCGGAGGAGCGTGCCAGCACAGTGCAAGTGAGTGGGTGAAAGAGGTAACTGAAAGTGGAGATGGATTTCTAGTGAGTGAAATGGCCGTTGTGGGCAGGAAAGAAGTGATCCCGATTATATCAGCATCAGTTTATTCCCCACAGCAGCTGTGGTGCTTTGCGTCACTGCACCGCTGCTGGGCACTCTCTGACAAACCTGTATCCCATGTGTCATTCTGGGCTGTGCAAATCAAATTGTTCCTTCTTTTGTGCATTGTGTGGCAACGAAGATAACTGAGCATCATCTAGTGCACTGCTTCTCAGTCAAAGAAAAAAACAACACGTGAGTATTGCCTCCCCTCTGAGCCTGCAGTGGATGTTGACGTTGAGTATGTCAGTGCTGTTTCTGGTTACACAACCTTCACTTTACACTAAATGTTTTGCATGGAGCTTGTACAAACAGTATGCAGGCAGAAGGTAAAGGGGATGTTCCTGTTGTGTTTCTGCAGGGTTCTGAAGTTTTGGCCTTTGTCTTTCTTGTGGAGCAAACTCTCAACCTGTGAGCAGCTGGGCCACCGCCTGCAGCACCTCCAGGTCATCAGCAGCAGCAAGAAGGCTCAAAACCAGACCCAGCTAATGAGGTATGGAATGCACACAATGACACATATGGCCCCATCTCCTTTGGAGAACCCAAACCATGGATCCTGTGCCTGCCACAGGGCTCTGAGACTGGCCTGGCTGACAGAACAGCACTGCAGGATCCTTGCTGTTCCATGTCGTGCTACCTACCTTGCTTGCTCTGCTCCTTGGTACTTTGCAGATATCTTCCCTGTTCTCTCTTTTATCCTGCCTATGTCTTTTGCCAGGCATGGGCTTTTTTTTTCTGGGAAGGACGGCTGGGATCTTGCCCACAGAAAGCCTGTACTGCACCCTTGTGGATACTGCCTTGCTGTCAGTACTTCCACAAGCTCGTTGCTTGCATGCATGCTGCCAAGGTTAACCAAAAGCTGCCATCGGTATTCACAGCACTTTCCAAAAGAGCAGAAAGGTTTAGTTGCTGCCCTCTTTTGCCTGCTCCTTTCATGCAGTAACTGGAGATCAGAGGCTCCAAAAGCAGTGAGGAAGTCAGTGTGACAAAAAGCAAACGTGCAGTGCAGTGAGTGGAACAGGAGAGGCGGGGATCTGACACAGATACTGAATGTGCTATGGCAGTTACACAGCGAGTCTTGTTCTGGGTGGTTCTCTGAGCCTGGGGAAATGGACTACCAGAGAACACTCAGATTAGCAGATTTGAAGATGTAATTGTGGTTGTTTAGCCTGAAGAACTCACGTAATAGGATTTCCTTCAGACCCACTAGCAGTCAGGGGCAGTTCTGCAGCCCTGCTGGAGTTGCTTACATGCCCATGGATGCAACTGATTGCATTGACTGCAACTGAACTACATCTTTTGGAAAGCCATCTGATCTCCATGGGGATCCTCCAAGTGCTGGTGCCCTTGGGATTGTGGAATTCCCACTGAGTATACATGTACACCTTGTCCAACATTCTGCTTTGTAGCTTCAGCCCTGCTATTCACTTCCCTTGCTAAAAGAGGTTTCATGGTGTGGCATGCTCAGAGTGGCTCGGTGTTCAGCCACAGAAGTAGCAGCAGGTCAGTGAAAGTCAAAATATGTCTGTACCGTGTTTCTTTCCTAAGTTGTCCTTGTGTCCCTGGGACAAGAGAGGTAGCATGTAAGTGAAGCCAACAGCTGCCATTAAAACCTTAGGTGCTGTCCTTCCTTTTGCTCTAACGTTGTTTCTTTTTATCCTGCATGCAGGAAAGCCAACATCTTTGTCTCTCTGCTGATTGATGTGGCTCTGGGGATACTGCTAATGTCCTGGCTGTACAGAAAGAACCAGATCGGTCACCTTGCTGACACTCTCATCCCTGTGGCTGATGTAAGTATGGCTGGAGCCATTCCTCTCTCACCTTCTCTGGGTCCTGACCACCTCTTGGTGCCTGGGGTGGCTGTAAGGAGGCACTGCCTTACACACAAGGATTTCAGAGAGTCTGGTCCGAAGTCATGTAAATTGGGTCTCCTCAAGAACAGTGAAATCTTCAAATCAAGCCTGCTGGGCTGCTCAAAAGGAACACAGCTCTGCTTTGAGTGTGCAGTGAATAGTAATTAGATGCTTACTGGAGGGCTGTTCTAGTTCCCAAAGTAACAATTATGGCTTGGGCAGAGTTCTGCAGCTGCAAGTTGGAGTGGTTATCAAGTTCACAGAAGTATCCTCAAGCTGTTGCTTTATGGGGCATTTGGTAAAAGCCAGCTGTAACCTGCATTGAGTCTGATAAACTACTGAAAAGTCAAACTTGATAAGCATGCAAGTGTGCCAGTGAAGAGGAAAATTATGGGGAAATCCAAAGGCATTAGCTAGACAGGATGCAAACACCTGAAATCCTAAGAATTCTGATGTGCAGATGGTAAACCAGAAAAACTTGCTGTGTCCTGTGCTCTTCTCAGACATAACTCTTCTTGCCCGCTGAGATCCCTCAGCATCAGCATAAATTCACAAAGAACGAGCATGACTCACGCTATCCTGCTTTTCTGGTGGCTTGCTTTAAGTGCATCACTCCAATATATCTGTTTAGTGGCAGTAAGGAACAGATAATGCACTTCAGAGGCTGGAGGCCAGACTATTAATCTAAAGTTAGCTCTGATTTTAGAGCTTCTGTGTCTTGGGAATACATGTGTAGCTAGGGTCAAGCATGGCCATAGAGCTGCACAGCTTAATACTTTCTCTGCCCACTTTTCCTACACTTCTGGGAGAGGTTGTGGATCTTTCCATTGGTTTTTCTGGCAGCTGGAGGTCATCATCTTTGCTCTTTCTCCAGCAAAGTGGGACATTCCAGGGAGGAATTCTATTCTGATTAGAGAATTCCATCAGCAGTTTCTTTTTTGCTACTCGTCCTGTCTTTCTTGGGAGGAGATCGTAGTTCCCTCAACAATGATCTGTTTGGTCCATGTCTAACACTCTTGTTGTCACAAGCCACATGTCTCTGATCATTCTCATGCACACTGTGCTTCCAGAGAGTGTGTGTGGAGTGTGTCTGGAGATCCAGCATAGCTGTGGGTCATGTTACTGCTATTTCTGCTATTTGTTGTAGCCAAACTTTAGAGGATTGCACATTTTAGGGATTGATGCAGACCCTATTCAGCAGCAGTGATGGGGTATGAAGGACATTTCTTCTGCGACACGTTTGCTCCTGAGCTACTTGAGCTATAAACTAAAGATCTTCTTTACATCTTATTCCTAAATCTTCAGGTTTTTCAGCTTACCTTACAGATATTTCAGCTGAAAAAGCTGAAGTTCTCTAAAGCTCTCCTTGTGGGATTACTGCAAGTGTCCAGCTCTCAAAAATCTGATTTCTTAACAAGTCTGCAAGGAAGTGGCTCTTGGCAGCATTCCTGTTTGCACAGGTGGCTCCAGGAGGGGTTCCATCTGCCCAGTGTCTTTGGCAGATGGGCTCTCTCTGTGCTCAAGGTGTATCTGATCCCAGCACCTGGCCTGGACAGGCTTGCTTGTGAGAGTTGCTCATTCTTTCCTCTCTCAGAAGTTTAGCTCATCTGTCACTGTGCATAAATATCGGAACGTCACTTATTTTCATCAAGCCTTCTACACCTGTAGACCTCATTACCTCAGTATCACCAGGAGCTGCTTACTTACTTGCCTGGAAGTTCACTCCCCTTTGTACGGGTGGCTGGCAGTCTGTTTGTGCCTCCATCACCAAGCTTATCATTTCAGGCCACTTAACTCCCCTTACTTTCCAGCCTCGCTTTCTCCTTCCAAACGTATTAGATTGTGGACATAAAATCACTTGGAGTTCTTTTCCTGCCTTTGGTGGGCATTGATTTATGTGCATTATGTGCAGGCCTTAAAAAATGCAGTTCTGAGCAATCCCAAAATATACCAATGACTTCAGCATGTGGTATGCAAGCCAGCACCACTTCTTTTCCAGCATGACAGCAAAATCTCCCCTTAGCCATCCAACAGTAGGTTTCCATTTTGCTGCTGAGTGTCCATCTGGTACACATTATTCCCATCGCTTGAGCTTTCTCAAGTGCTTTGTGTTGCCAAGTTCAGCAATGCTAACTTTCCCATGTGCAGAAGGAGTTACTTTTCCCTTTTTCTTCCCTGATGCTCTTTGCTGTTCTGCTTTTGGTGAGGCCCGGACCTGCTGATGATATTGACCTTCTTACATCTCTGTGTATGTTAGTGAACAGAGCATGGGATAGATAGATAGATATTAATAATCATGTCATAATATGGTACAGCTTTTTTTTTTTAACCTTATGGCTTTGATTGATTTTAATCTTGACAAAATATAATCTAAACCCTTATTGGTTTCATTGATATTAATATTGACAAACCTTCAGCTGTCTGGGGGTTGGAAACGGTGCACTTCTTTTTTTTCCTAGTCCTAGACCTTTCCATCTCAGGGAAGAAACAGATGCACGTTGGTTATTTTGACTCTCAACAACTGCCAGGCTCACAAGCCCAGCCTGCTGACGTGAAGATGGAGCCATGTTCCTTAGCCATCATTCGTCAGGCCCTGATACAATGCTTTCCAAATCAGCACTTTGCTAGCAATTGACTGCAGCTCCCACTTTTCACAGCTTGATGAGCTGTGCTGTGCTGACTGTAATAACAAGTTGCTTTTGTTGGTAACTGAAGCAGATGTGATTCAGACACCTAGGGAGTAACCGGGGTGTAGCTGCATGCAATAGAAAGGGCTGATTTTGGAGCAGGCTTTCAAAACCAAGCATGGAAAATGCGAACGCTCTTCTCTCTGTGGGTGCCCTCACAACTCCTCCTTCCTCTCCCTCCCACCAGGCTTCCCATCAGCAGTCCCAGTTTTTGCCTTCCACAAAAATACCCAATTCAAAGTGCTTCATTTTTCTGGATTTAAACTGAAGAACAGCTTACAAACCCTCTTTCTCTTTCTCCTCCTTCACTTCTTGCATCCCGACTGATCTCTCTTTTCCTTAAGCTGTAATCTCCTTGAAACATGTAAATATTTATCATAGATCTTGCCTCCAAAAGTATTGCTGGGGCTTAGAGATAATTGGATGTGAGTTCCTGTTCAGTTCTGTTCTGTAATCCATAAACAAAGCCAGCAGAGAGGATGCAGCCTGGAAAATATTCTTAGATGCTAATTGGTGAAATCACAGGTAGGTGCCCGGTGGGGAGTGCCTGGGCTCAGCTTGCTCTGCCTTGCACTAGATGCTGCACTCAGGAAGCTTATGCTGCACTTTCCAGTGCCCACAGAGCCCCTCTCCAGTGGGCTGCATGTCTTTCTCCATCCATATCACACTGCCATCGGACACCACGTGTGGAGACAAACAAGAAGAGCATGGCTGCAAAGGAAATATTTCCACAGCCACCTCATCTGAGCCTTGTTAGCTGTGGTCTCTGCTTTAGTGACGTCCTTACCCTCCTTTATGAAACCACTTCCATGTAATTCACTGTTCCTCTTTTATTAATACTGGTCACATTCAGTATGCATGACTGCAACGAGAGGGTTAGGCTCCCAGTCACCTTTTCTTGTTTTGCTTGCTATTGATCAGTCCTAAAATATCCAGCTGCAAAACAGCTTGCAAGGTTATGCTTTAGGGCTGTGTTTGGAGATGCTCTGCCCAGCTAAATAGCAGGAGGCTTGGGCACCTTCCCAGAGCTACGTGCCACTGTCAGAATTTGGTGGCACCTCTGGAACTGGAAACCTCCAGAAGCATTCAGTGCTGGAAAACAAGCCTTGCTGCTGAAGGACTGCTTTCAAGCATTTAAATATTTCATTAAAATCCTCAAATGCTTTTTCTAAGTTACAAATCCAACGCTTTAAATATTAAAGCCAGTCTATTTATAAAGCAGCTAACGGTGCTCTGCATGGAGGTAAGATCTGTGGAGTCAAATCAGTTTCGACTCGCAGGGAGATGTTGAGACAGAGGGAAAGTGAATGAAATAAATAGGCAGTCCTGCTAGTAAGGGGAAATTGGGATAGATTGGAGGTAGAGCTCTGAATTTTACACTACACTAAGAGTAGATGAGCACAAACCCATATTGCAGTGATCCAGTTGGTTAATAAAATGGAATTGGTCCTTGGAAAACATTTCCCCTGTGAAGGTAGGAAGGTAGGCTGCAGCACATCCGCTTCAGGTCTTGATTCTGCTGCATGTGCACAGTTTGCACTGAAGCTCACGTGGGCCTGGTTATATTTGGGATTTTCAGAGGTGGAATTTCATTCACAGTCTCTGTGGAACAGTGTGCGAGGCCCCTTCTTCCAGGTGTGTTCCCATCTGCTTGCTGGAGGTTACTGTTCTCAGCCTGGTGAATGAACTTCACCATTTATTTCAGTGTAGGTGGGTCGTTCAGGCACACATTGCTGGGAAGGAACAGCATCTTCTGCCCTGCCTACTGCAGGCAAAGTAGTGTAGGACAGAGAGAAAGTCCATCAATAATTTGGTCATAGAATCCTAGAATGCCCTGGGTTGCAAAGGAGCACAATGCTCATCCAGCTCCAACCCCCTGCTGTGTGCAGGTCACCAACCAGCAGCCCAGGCTGCCCAGAGCCACATCCAGCCTGGCCTTGAATGCCTGCAGGGATGGGGCATCCACAGCCTCCTTGGGCAACCTGTGCCAGTGCCTCACCACCCTCTGGCTGAAAAACTTCCTCCTCATATCCAACCTAAACCTCCCCTGTCTCAGTTTAAAACCATTCCCCCTTGTCCTACCACTGTCCACCCTTGTAAACAGGTATTAAATCACCAGAAAGAGCGAGTCAAAGCCTTCAGTGATGTGGGAATGAACTCCATCAGCTTTGTTCTCAATGACTGAGGGCTTCTTTTTCCCTAGGATGCCAGGGACACTGTGTTTCATCTTGCCTAACGCCCCACAGGGTAGAAGGAAATCTGTTTATACTGAACCATGTTTACGTATTTGTGTTTTCTATTCTGCTGTACACACACAGTTTATTCCGTTGAAAAATCACCTGTTTTGTCCATGAGCGCACTCCATGCTGCCCCCTTTTAATTCCCAACTGCTTTCCCCATGGCTGGATTACTCCCTCAGTTCTGACTTTTCAGTTGTCTGCTGAATGAAGTTGGTTTGTGCTCCAGCATTGGCCGTGGATTTCAAGAACACCACGAATCCACACTGTGAGTCTACCAGCCGTGGCCATGAGCAAACACAAGTTCATGCTGCCAGCACTGGAACCATTTAAGCAGTTCAGCTTCCTCTCTGCTGTTATGTTCATGTTCAGTAAAAACTCATTTGCTAATAAAGGTGCCTTCCTAAATAAGTCGTTGTCTACAGAGCAGCCGCTTGGGTTTTTTCCCCACTGCATTGAAGGATGTGGTGAGAATACTTGGTGGAGGGCATCAGGTTCCATACACTGGACCTGTTTGGTGTGATGGACATCTTTTATCTCAGGTTGTTTCCGTGCTTGTTTCTGTGTTTGCAGCGTGTAGCTGAAGAGCTGCAGGACCTGCTCCAGTGGCTGATGGGAGCACCAGCTGGACTGAAAATGAACCGAGCTTTGGATCAGGTGCTGGGTCGGTTCTTCCTTTACCACATCCACCTCTGGATTAGTAAGTGCAATTGTTCAACATTTCAGCCTCCCTTTTCATCTCTTCCCTCCCAAGTGCTTCATGTTTGCCTAGAGGTGAATAATGAATCAAAATGCACTGTTGCAAGTACAGACTTGTCTGTGAGTCTTCCTGCTGTGGGAACTCAAGCCAGAGCTGGATTCCCACACAAGGAAGTCATGCATATGAAATAAAGTGCTTGTCCTGATGTTTTGCAAGAAGTGCAAGTCGCAGTGGACCTCACTTACTTGGTGCCATTAGCACTGAGTGTCCAAGAGAAGGTTTTAGGTCTTATGCCAGCTCTGCCCTCTAAGTGGCATTTGATCAGAAGGAGAAGTGTGCTCTCTGGATGCAAATGCAAACCTGCCCTACCACTGACTTGCTACACAGATTTTAGAGCTCTTCTCTATGTATTCCTTCCTTGAAGTAACACGCCCCAGTTATTCTTGATAAATGTCTTGAGGAAGGAGAATAGTTATGATGGGAACAAACTCCTTAGATATTATATTTACTCTGCTCCACATCATTGATGAAAGACACTGTATGTCTCCAGACTTTTATTTTGCAGAATTCATTTGCCATGGTTTTTTGTGGGAATAGGAAGAGAAGGGAGATGGCTTCAGTAAAGCTTGACTTGCGTGGTTAAAAATATGATTAGAACTGAATGCAGATCTAAAGAAGTAAATCCTGTATGGAGCAGGGTGACTGCTCTGTTGAAGCTGATTCTGTCCTTACATAGCTGCTATACTTGGATGTAAGCCTAGGGGGAAAGAGCTTTTGCTGGCTCTCCTAAGCAGAAAATGGCCATCCAAAGGAATTTTCCAGTGGTTTGGTGGCTATGATTTCTGGAGCACTGTTTGAACAGGGGGGAGAAATGGGACAAAGGGAAAATGAGGCTTTTGAAAGTGTGAGCAGGGAAGATGTCTCACTGAAATCTTGACACTGCAATGTTCACTAGGCTACATTCACCTGATGTCCCCATTCATCGAGATGATCCTGTGGTACGTTGGTCTGTCAGCTTGTCTGGGTCTGACCGTGGCTCTCTGCATCCTCTCTGACATCATTGCACTTCTGACCTTCCACATCTACTGCTTCTATGTCTATGGAGCGAGGTGAGTTAGTCTTCTTGGTTGTCTTGGACGTGTTTGTAGTCAAAGCAAGAACCTTTGACTCCAAGATGGAGTCAGTAATACAAGTCAGCTACAAGATGGACCCTCAAAATGCAGAAAGCAAACAGCAGGTGCTGGGGATACACGGGGCTGCTGTGGCTTGATTCCTCACCAAGAAATCCACAGAACTTACAAGTTGATATACTGGAATCTGTGAGACAATTAGCACTCTGATCCCAAGCCCAGTGTCATATTGGTGGCATTCAATCCTAGCGTAGTACTCCTGAATTCACACTTGAAGGCAGCAGTTAATTTATTGCATTTTTAATGCATGTAGAAATGATAGTCACAGCAGTGCAAACAATCTGCCTTTTGATTCTTTTGTATCTTGAAATATTGACTTGTGGTAGTGACCTGGAAAAAGAAAACTGTGATAGGTGGAGGGCAAGTTCACCCTAACCTTTCACAGTACGTTTCAGTGGCACCCTGCTCAGTTCAGAACAGGAGAGGAGGAGGAGAAATGAACCCTTGTTCTTCTGGAGAGGCCCACAAGTCTCTGCCTCTGCCTGGCTTCAGGGATTCCAGTCTGCATCATGGGTGGCAGCTCTGGGGGTGCAGCATGGCTGTGCCACCATCCTGGTGGCATTTTCTGGATATACTGCAGGGCCCCGCTGCCTGAAAGCAGGACAGAGGCTGTGAGGGAGCATGTGGGAGTGCAGAGGACTTTGGGGCATGCCTTGTGCTGGGCACGTTGGAATTACTGTGCCTGCTAACATGCTTTGTTCCTGCCTTCCATTAACAAGTGCTGCAGCAAAGCATCATGCAGACCACTGAAAAGGAGCTGCTTTTGCCAAGATGAGAGAGAAAGTAATGAGTAGGGGAACCTTTGGCTGATAAAGTGCAGAACTGCCATCATTCCTCTGCAGGCTGTGAGCAGAGGCCTTCGTGTTGCAAACAACAGAAGAAATGATAGAACTTGAGTTACAGCCAGCTTAGGGAATGGTTGTATTGAGATACAATTTATGAGTTATGTTATGTTATATATATGTTATGTTATTTATGAGTTATGTTGTGAGTGTAGGACTTGCACCTGAGATCAGTACTGTTGGTAACACAGAGGTTCTTCTCAGCAGGAGAAAAAGGGATTTCCTGCTTTTAGGAGGAAGTTTTTCCCCCAGAGGGTGGTGAGGCACTGGCACAGGTTGCCCAAGGAGGCTGTGGATCCCCATCCCTGCAGGCATTCAAGGCCAGGCTGGATGTGGCTCTGGGCAGCCTGGGCTGCTGGTTGGTGACCTGCACACAGCAGGGGGTTGGAACTGGGTGATCATTGAGGTCCTTTTCAACCCAGGGCATTCCGTGATTCTCTGACTCTATGATTCCATGAACAGCTCCAGTTTTCTGGAATTTCTGTTTGGGCTGTGAGGAATGGTCTTGGTCCCTTCTGCTTGTGAGTGGAAACAGGAAAAGCATTTTCTCTGCTGATTGCTTTCCTGTTGTGAGCTGCAGGGAGCCAGTCTACCAACCTGGGCTGTGTTAGAAGTGTGGAACAGCTATATGTTATCTTACTGCTGGCACCCAGCTGTCCCTGCTGTGTCAGCTGCCCCTATGAAGAGTCAGGACGAGGTACTGCTCACCCACATCAGCACAATCACCACAACACCTTGCCTTCCTGCAGCTGGAGGAACAAATTGCTGGGTTGGGTGCTGGTGAAGTCTGAGCACCCACCCACAATAGACTTTCCAGTGAAACAAGAGCTGGCATGTGTGCACAGGCAGCAGCAAAGGTGGGGCGGGTGCTCCATCAGGTCCACCTGCATGGTGTCAAAGCAGGATATGTGGGTGAGAGGCAGGAGCCATGGATGGTGTGCAGCAGCAAGCTGGAGGAGCCTGCTGGGAACC
Organism: Lagopus muta; assembly: GCF_023343835.1. NCBI lineage: Eukaryota > Metazoa > Chordata > Aves > Galliformes > Phasianidae > Lagopus > Lagopus muta. The sequence continues at coordinate 1,804,806 of NC_064447.1, read as the reverse complement.
CTCTGGCCTGGAGATGAGTGCTCTGAGCCGTGCAGTCTGGGCACCTGCCTCATCCTTGAAGCAGCCAGTGTTCCTCAGACCAAATTCTTCTCTGGGATAAGACTCCTTGCCACTGCTTTCACAATGCCATCTTGAAGCCTGAGCAGCCTTGGTGCTTTGTGTAGGCTGGTTGACCAGTCTGGCTGCTGTAGGTCAGGCTCTCCCAAGCTCTGTTCTGCTCTGTAGATTGGGTCTCCCTTACTTACATTCCTGCTCTCTGAGGCTCTTTGTCCCTCTTTCCCCTTCCAGGGACTCTTTCTTCCTTTGTGTTGTTCTGTAGGTGTCTCTACTTCTCACCTCTCATCACCTCAGGCCTCTCACCATTGCCGTTTCCTCGGGTAGTTCCAAGTGTCATAGCACCAAGTTACTAAAGCCATGGGAAAGGATTCAGTAGAGGTGCCAGCAGCCATTTAGTTGATCTTTTCCCACTCTTATGGATGAAGGTGCAGTGCTCCATTCCTCCCCCTCACCTCAGTGCTGCAGAGGCAAAAGTAAATGGTGCTGACTCAAGCGCAAGCAATAAGGCCTTGGATGCTCCTGCCATGGAAAAGGGTGGAGTGAAGGGAAGAGAGGAAATCTGAAGAAACAGAGGTGGGCTGCAGGGAAAAAACTTGCAGCTCCTGCTGCAGGGAGGGTGGTAGCAATGGCTGCTCATAGCGGCCACCTCCAGCAGAACTTGGCACTTTGGGCATGCCAACCTCTTCATCACCAAGAGCAGGGAATCAGCCTGGCTGTAGCCATGGGGCATGGCACAGTGGTTGCCCCACAGTTGTCCAGAACTGCCTGCAGCAGCCTTCCTTGCCTGTACCAGGGGGCAGCCCCAGTTGGTTGACTGAGCAATGAACATTTTATCTGCATCATTCTCGGGTTGATTTCTTTTGCCAACCCGAGTTCTGTGACATCAGTAAGCGGGTGGGCACGGGGTGTCATGATGACAGCTGCTTTGTGTTGCTGAGGAGCTCACAGCTCTGATGTGTGGCATCTTCTCTTTGCTCAGACTCTACTGCCTGAAGATCTACGGCCTGTCGTCTCTCTGGCGTTTGTTCCGTGGGAAGAAGTGGAACGTCCTCCGGCAGCGGGTGGATTCCTGCTCCTATGACTTGGACCAGGTAGTGCTGCAGCATCAGGGCTTGCTGCAGGCAGGCAGGTGATCCTGGCTGCTTTGGTTACAGAGGCTGCGGATTGGACTCGGTGATTCTTGTGGGTCCCTTCCAACCTGGGGCATCCTTTGGCTGTGTGACTCCTGGGTTTGCAGCACTCCATGCTTCCCTGTGTGCCCTGTGGCAGGTGCTGGGTGCCCACCGTGCTCTGGGGGTGCTGGAGATGCTCTCAGCACAGAGTAGACATGGGGGAGGGAGGCAGTGCCCAGCAGTGTTGCCATAGGAACTGGCTTGGCTTGCCAGTGCTGCTATGAAAAAGCCCCCCTTCATTCACATGAAGCTGGAGCCTGGTGGCCCACACTTTCTCACTCAAACAGCAGAGGCAGTTGTTGGTTTTTTTTTTGTCAGATGCTGTAACCTCTTATGAAATCCTCCAACGCCATAGGAAGGCTGGGCAGAGCCATAGGAAGGCTGGGCCACACCTACTGTTGCAGACATCACTGAAATAATAAAGTGATGTTTGGTGACCCCCAGGTGCCTCTCTGTGTTCAGCAGATGAGCTCTGGCTTCTCACACCACCGCAGCAGAAGGTTTTCTCCTTTCCTTGGTGATGGAAAAGTCAGAGTGTCTGTCAGGATGATGGTTTGTGTCAGGCTCCCCTGTGTGCTCTGAGGAGGGTTGGTTTGGCCCTCCTGGCTCTATCCTGCTGCTCACGGGAGCTGTGTTGTTGGTCTGGGTGGGATGAGACACACAGAGCTGACCTTAAAAGTCTTCAAAAGACATTAAGGAACGGCATGGAGTGGCAGAGGAGGGGAGAAACAGTGGCTGTGAAGGGGATGGGTCAGGTTGTCATCTATGTCTGCTTCTGTGCGTGAAGCTGAGCCATCAATCCACCTCTGCAACAGGGCTGTTTTATTCCTTAACACATTGTGGCTGTGTTCTCTTCCTGCAGTGCCCCCTGGTCCTGTGTCCTCCCAGTCACCAGAACAGAGAATTGAAGAGTTGGGTCTCTATTTATCATAAATCTGTATTTCTCTGTTGGTTTCAGTTGAAATTAGTTTGGCTTATGCCAGCTGGGCCAACCTGACACTAAAATAACCAGTTCCATGGGCAGTGGAGCTAATGACATCTGCTTTCCTATGGATTTTTCTTATTCCTCTCAAAATATCACATCATCCTGCCCAGTCCCTATCTTCTTTGTCTCCCAGTTACCTACTGAGAGCAAGAGCCTTGATGTCCTTTGGCCGGCCAGTTGCTGCCCATTGAAAACTTACAGCCCAATTCTCCCAAACCAAGGAGGAACAAAAAAGTCCATAGATTTCCCTACCCAGTTTCTACTTTGCAACTTTCCCAGTAAAATACAGACCAATAGTTTTAAAACTCACAGAGGCAGGGCATGGTTGAACAGTGTAATCATAGAAGGTTTGCTTCCTAAGGAAGCCAACCTAAAATAGGAAATCTTGAGCATTGTTCATAAAGGAACAAATGCTTTCAGGATCTTTTCAAACAGTCATATAAAAGGCCCGAAAAGAGAATAATTACTGAAAATATTAGCAGAATTATTCACGTAGGGAATTTAAAAGAAAGTGTTAAGAGTCTTGCAAACTCTCTGCTTCAGCATTTCCTATTACTTTTATTTTGTTTTGCCATTGTTCTGCTGATGATTTTGTTTCTTTTTTCCCCTAGTTATTTATTGGCACGTTGCTGTTTACCATCCTGCTGTTCCTTCTGCCTACAACTGCACTGTACTATTTGGTGTTTACCCTGGTAAGATTTAACCCTTGAAGGCAGCTGTTTCCTGAGATATATGGATGTATAAGGGTGTCTTAGTCATTTACTGTCATCCACAAGGAAAACACAAGATTTGTGTGAGCGTCCAGGAGGAGCTGTCACACAGCCCATGCAGACCAAGTAAGACCAGGGTACGTGGCTGTGTTTCTCCAGAGGGAATTCCCAGCAAATGCAGGGCAGCAGGACACGCTGTTCCCCTGTCTTTTCCTCAGAAGTCATTTCAGTCTCTCCATCCCACGTCTCCAGTTTGATCCAGAACAGCTTCTTCAAGGAGTTAACCTGCTGTGTTAAATGCTCTCCACCAGGCTTTGCTAAGAGGGTTAGACTTCCTTCTTTTTCCTTCTCCAATATGACCAGTCCTGTCCATGGCCTGCCTGGAGCAGTATTTTCCACACGCAGTGGCCTTCACACAGGATTTCAATATCTTTTATGAGCCCTCTCTTCTGAGATGGGCTTGACAGCAAATATAAATGCAGTCTGACAAAAGGAGCCTTAGTCAGCACAATGCTAAGCAGGAAGCTCATTTCTGACTGCTTGGCTCTTGCTTAAATGCTCTACGTGGGGTTTCTTCAGACAGAAATAAAGCATTTTAGCTCACTGCTGGGAAGGGAAATTTGCATTCTCTGATGCAGGGTGATGGAGTTCAGTGGAACTGTGAGCATGAAATCTCCCTTTTTGACTGTGCCTGCTGAAAGGGGAATTGCTCTTGTGTCCTTATGGCTCACAGCATCTACAAACATGAGGCTTCGCTACAGTTAGACCCTTAAGAAACCTTATACAGGCACTGGATACCCAGCACTGTTAGACTTTTTAAGCTCACCTCAGGAGAGTTCAGCTTATGCACAATGTCAGAGTGCAGGCCAACTCCTGAGTTTGCAGGGCTGGTATCTCATGCTGCTTACTGAGCTGTTTCTCTTTAGCTCCGTTTGCTGGTGGTGATTGTGCAAGGCCTGATCCACTTGCTGGTTGACCTGATTGACTCTCTGCCTCTTTACTCAGTCATCCTTCGGTTGTGCAGATCCTACAGACTGGCAGGTAAGTCCTTCAGCGCTTCCATATGCAAAAGTTCAGGGTTTTTGCATTATGCATTTTGTCTTGGTGCAATTGATAGCTTCTAAATAGAAAATTCAGAGGGCTGGGAAGTGGCCCAGAGCATAAGCCATGCGGTTGTCCATGCATTTAACTAGCTGCTGCAAGGAGCTGGATGTCAGTGGAAAGGCATTTGGTGCTGAATCAGAATCAGAAGCGCCCTTACGAAGCCTGTGATAAATAAAAGTGACACCCAAGCAAACACCATTTAAATCAATTCATTTATTTTTTATTCCTGTTACAGCATACTAGATCAGGTAAAACTTCTGTTAACACTGGGGTTTTTGGCTGTGAAACAAATTGCAAAAGTACTTGGAAAGTCTGCATCATAAAGAATGTGAATCAATGGAGCTCCAGTTCTGTGCTGACTTGGTTAACTGGAGTCCTGCACTGAGATGTTTGGGTCAGATTCGGAGTTCTGGCCAGGTTTTCAGATCATCATTCCCTCTTTGAGATTAACCTGTCACCATTTCGGAGCTATTTGTTGTTGTTTCCTTTTTGACAGCGATGAGCCACGATTAGTATCAGAGTAAAGGATCATTTGGAAGTGGGCTTAACTGTCAGTGGACGTGGTTAATCCAGTTAAAATCAAGCTGGTCTAAATCGTTGTCTCCCATCCAATATAAGAGCACACAGGAGGAATTTTAGAAGCAAGGAATTTGCTCATCACCAAACCAGGGCTACTCATCAAGAGCAGAGGAAGCTGCTGGGAGCTGCTGTCAGCTCTGTGTGCTGGAGTGGTGCCAGGTTTGACTCTGGGAAGGTAGAGCTGAGCCGTGTTACCAAGTCTGTTGCTTTTCCATGTGCGCTTTCAGCGTGTTCCTATCAATTTCCTGGCAGAAACTTCTTCACCCTTGAGGGCTGTCTTTGGAGAGCAGGAAATACTGCAGAAGGAAACTGATCCAACAGACAGCGAGTCGGAGGGCAGAAGGATATCTTATTGCACTGGGAGCTGTGAGGCTGTGTACTCCCATCAGTCTTGGGTTACTTCTCAGTTTTGTTCTACCCTCTGTGGAGTAATAAGCCTCTGCCCAGGCTGTGGATTCTCTGCTTGGCAGTTTGTTAGCTGACTTCCATTGCTGGCTATTTGTTTGCTCCTCTTACACATTCTGTGAAAGCAAACGCTGCAGTACTCTGCTGCCTGCTCGATGAAGAGGTATCTCAGAGTTTCTGCAGCCTATGTTCCTGCTCTAGAATAAAAACATATCGTTGGAGTGGTGACAGATGGAGCAGTTGAATCAGATTCAAAGGACTTCAGAGAGTACGCGTTGCTTCATGTCCCCACTGCTGAGGTTTTGCTTCCCTTTTCAGACTCAGAAATCTTCTTGCCTGTGTTATGTATGGCATCTGATTATTTTGAGCACCATCAAGACAGTTCTACCAACGTGAATGGATAGCTTTTCCTATCAGCAAGGGTTTAAGTTCATCTCAGTTCAGTGCTGGCTTCCAAGTCTCTTGACTCAGCTTCTGAATTGACAAAATATTATATAGGTGAAGCCTGGGCCTGAATGGTTGGAAGATCCGTCCACACACCAGAAATGAAATCCGTGTTTTGTTTCCTCTATGCGATGGGAAATACTTTGGATTGTAAAAAGTCAGTGCAGATACATCCACAGTGACACCTTTTGTGCTCTGCCTGCCAGGTGTCAGCTGAAGGGATGCTCCTTGGCTGGGATGGTTCACTGTGCTGGTGATACAGAGCCTCAAGGAAGGCACAGCAGTGAGGCCGGGGGGTCTCAGCCTGCCCGTGTCTGATAGCAGGCAGTCAGTTCATTTTCTCCATCCTCCTCTTGCCTGTTCACAAACTCTGGGGCAAACGCTGTCATTCTCAGCACGGTTCTGTCGTCATGTTCCCCCATAATTACTGCAACACGAACAGCCATCAGTGCACTGTCGTGTGGAACAAAGCAAATGGAGCCGTGTCCTGACCTCTGGTGCTGATGGTGATGCCTGTGTACAAAAACATGCCCAACCCCGAGCTTTGGAGTTGGCTGGCAGTGACAGAAGGCTGAGGGTTCTTTGCTGCTGGAGTGATTTGGAGTTTTCCCCGTCTTCCTGCTTCATCTCTTAAGTGAATTGCTCAGATTTCTGAGTGTTGTGGTACTCTGTAGGTCATTCTGAAATAAATTTGTTAAGAACTGAAGACTTTTGAACAGTTAAATAACCTGTTCCAGAGATTACTAGCTTGCATCTGTGAAAGAGCAGCATGTGACTGTGACTTAGAGAAACAGCATTTGCTGATCTAATGGCCTGATGTTAGCACAAGGCTCCAGAGTGCTGCATCACCCACCTTGCAAGGCCAGTGCCTGTTTGGTTGTACCTCTGACAAGCTGCCTGCTTGAAAAGAAGATTTGGGGATGTCTCTGACGCTTTCTAGTAGCCAGAACTCAGTGAATCCCTTTGAAGACGTTTTCACTTCCAGCACATCTGCTCTGCTCAAGACCCAGCATACTCAGACTTCTTTTGGAAGCCATTGGAGGAGTCCATGTTCCAATGTAACCCAGCAATAAACAGATAATCCCTTCCTGCCTTGTACAAAAAAGGGCTGCGTGATTTGGGAAGAGCTCTTTACTAGGCAAGAGAGTTCTCTCCCAAAAGGAAGAATGAACCGTGTAATATCCATTAATTCAAAGCTAAGGGAAAAGAGAAACTGTTTTGGTTTTTAAATGTGTAAGAGCCATTTACACAGTGGCAGAGCCTGTAAAGATAAGAGTTTTATTTCTGTTTGTACTCCTGAGTTGCTGTTTGATCTGTGACAGATCACTTCATTACTCTGGCCCCATCCTCTCACCCATAGGAAGGAATAATAGGAAAGAAAAGAAGAAAAATGCCTCTCCAGCCCTAATTGTTACCATCCTTTGACGTGTTGCATTAAATGTTCATGAGCAGGATGTCACCATTGGAACCCAGAATCTTTAAAGTATTGGGATTGTTTCGAGTCCAAGAGGGAATATGAAAGTGTCAGGTTTGATGGGGTTATTAGTGTGTTAAAAACAGGAGTGCTGTGATTAATAGGCAGTGGTGGCTTTGAAATGTTCTGAATGCCTCTGGGCTGGCTGCTCTCCTTGCTCAGTCTGAAAGAGATTCGCACACGTGCTGCAGCCCCATGAGCACAAATCAAAGGTGATCCGTGCCTCTTGTTCACGTGAAGTTCCCGTTCTGATGGAAGTTTGGAAAGGCAAGGATTACTGCAGTCAGCAGCACTGCCTGCCTGATTTCTGGGCTTTGTGCTTTCTTCTGGACTGCAGTTGCAGCCTGGGACTCAGAGGGCTGATTTTAATGGAGCGCAGAGAAACACTGTTTGTCATTAGTCTCAAAGCCGTTCTGGGGGATATCTGTGCTTCCTGTTGAAAATTAGTAGGGGTTAACAATTCCAGAAAGGTGGAAGGCTGTTTCTGGAGCACGCAGCCAACAGCTGGTCAGCAAATCATAGAGTCACAGAATGCCCTGGGTTGAAAAGGAGCACAGTGCTCATCCAGCTCCAACCCCTGCTGTGTGCAGGTCGCCAACCAGCAGCCCAGGCTGCCCAGAGCCACCTCCAGCCTGGCCTTGAATGCCTGCAGGGATGGGGCATCCACAGCCTCCTTGGGCAACCTGTGCCAGTGCCTCACCACCCTCTGGGGGAAAAACTTCCTCCTAATATCCAACCTCAACCTCCCCTGTCTCAGTTTAAGACCATTCCCCCTTGTCCTGTCACCATCCACCCTCACAAACAGCCATTCCCCCTCCTGTTTATACGCTCCCTTCAAGTACTGGAAGGCCACAGTGAGGTTTCCCTGGAGCTTTCTCTTCTCTAAGCTAAACAAAATGGTGTGGGCCTTTCTCCAGCATGGATTTAGTTTTTGTGTTCTGTTTCTTTTCAGCTGGTGTGAAGTTCAGAGTCCTCCAGCAGCAGGATGGAAAACCTCTTCGACTCCTTATGCAGGTGAGCTGCGTGTGCTGGAGGAAAAGCCCTCCAGCTGACCCCCAGATCCTTTCTTTCCTCTTCTTGAGCTCTGAACTGGTCCCACAGCTTAGTGCCCTTTGCGTAAGGACCCAGCTTCAAGGATTGCATCTGTGAAATACTGAAACAAAGGAGGTGCTTTTGGCTGGCTTTCCGCTCTTCTAAACTGCTGCTTTCTCATCTTCTAAGTGCCTCGGCTGACTCTTCTGTTTGGAGAAAATGCAGGATCTTGTGTGATGTGAAATGAAGTGGGAGAAATTTGAGAAGCATGAAATACCATGTCAGTACTGCCACACTTTGTGGCTGCATGCAGCTGCACCTTAATAACTGCTGCACACTGAGATGAGCAGAAGAAGACAGCTGGAAGCATCTGGAATGAAGGATGGTTAAGGGCTAGGGAAAGAGTTTCACTTCCAGATGTGTTGAAAAGCTGCAGTTGTACCATGAGGCAGTCAGGGCAGGTGTGTGGATGGGACAAGAGAGGGAAGGGCCCCCTGTTCTCCTTAGTTGTCCTGTCAGGGCGCACAGGACAAGGCAACCTGTGCTTCTGTAGGACTGCATTTCCATGCTCTGTCACCGGAGATAAAAAATCAGTTTTCTTCTGCACAGAAGTGCTGTGATGGTAGCAGGGAGGTTGTTGTTACGCTTTCAGGAGTGATTCTGTGAAACTCTCCCGACTTTGCCGTATTTCAGGGTCGTTGTTGTTGCTCTTTGCATCTTGGGAAGGAAGTCTGTGAGTCAGGAGATGGAATTACAGAAACCATTTGCACACTTGGAAAGTGTGTGGGAAGGAATTAACCGCGGCTTCCCAGATCTTTTGCTTTTTCCATCACAGGTCCAACCCCAGCCCCATTTTGGCATAGGTGAGCTCAGCACCGAGCTCGCACATCATCCAGCAGCGATTCAGAAGGGAATCCCTCCTGCAGGTTCCTGCTGGGGCAAATTGAGTGTTTTTAAGGCACGCTGATCCCACTTCTTTTCGGTAGGATGGCGGTGGGAGAACCAAAATCTGTCATTCTCCTTCCCCAAAAAACTCCATAAAAAGGAAGCGGTGGCCACGAGTGGTGAAGCAGAGGAGCAGCTGAGCAGTTTGGCAGCAGTGTGTTTGTGAGCCGAGGTGGATAGCTGCTCCAGAGGAAAAATAGCAGGGCTGAGATAGAGAGCAGAGGCAGTGAGTCATATGAATGCGATGAATTTTCCTATCTAGAATATAGCATAAGTCATCGTATCAAAAGGTGGAAGCGCTGGAGTGGATGTCGCTTTTGGCCTTCTGCTCAAGTAATAATGAGCACAGAGTTGGTAAAGGCACTTTTTTCTACTCCCTTTGCGGTGGTGGAAATGAAAAATGGGCTCCTGTCAGAAATTCTGCTGAATGTGCTGCTTTCTGATAGGTCTTTTGAGAGGGAAATCTAAGAAGCCTGCTTTTAAGTGACATGCTGAAATTCTGATCTGTGCTGCACGATGGTTTTTCCCTTGCAGCAGTATCACGGTGGCTGTGTCCCCTCCCCATATGGTGGCCCTCTGATGCCATGTGTGATCAAAGTGTGGTTACATGCATGCGACCATGCCTGCAGTAATTGAAGCTGCAGGTGACTGTTACAATCCAAGCTGCCCTTTGAGGCACTGGTAATGGATGAGAAATCAATAATGCTGGGTTTGAGCATTCGTGTTCAGCTTGTGGTTCAGCCAAGTAGTCACTCTTACATTTAAGGAATGCTGTCCAGGCACAGGCAGCTGGGGGTGATGCTCCCATTCCAAATGCTGCTAGTTTTTCTCCATAGCTGACATAGCTGAGTGTTTTCATTAGTGTTTAAAAGTATTCGTTTCAGTCCACAAGAAGGATTTCTGGCAGCGTGGCTCAGCTCAGTGAGGACACACAGAGCGTTTAATTCATCTGTGTGCCTTCTGCCAGAAGTGTCATCCTTCAGAGCAATTGCTTTGAGAAGGGTTAAGCGAAAAAGGAAAGCAAAAGGGAGCAGCTCCCTTAGGAAACAAAGGATGCAGATGAGTATGATCAGGGCGTAGCATAACTCTGAAGGACAGAAACTGCAAAAAAGGAACTCATGGTGCAGCTTCCCTAATAAGCAGTTGCCTTTCTTTTGCTCGTTTGTTTCCATTTATAATAGGAGAGACAAAATATCTTGTGCTGGGGTTACGTTACTTCTCAGCAGAGAATGGCATCATCTCCCTGCCCAGGGAAACATTGTGTGCATCCTTCCAGCCCACACAGCTGATAGCCAGAGGCGTCCTGTCCTCCTCCAACGGCGCTGTGCAGAGCTGAGGAAGCAGGCAGTGATCATTGCTCGAGTTTTACTGTGCTGGGGTTTTTTATTTATTTATTTTGTGTGCACGTTTTGTTTTCTAATTGGGGAGAAAGGCATGGTTTCTTCCGCCTCCCTTCTTTCTTTCCTCCCTTCTTTCTCTCCTCTCTTCTTTCTTTCCTCCCTTCTTTCTCTCCTCTCTTCTTTCTTTCCTCCCTTCTTTCTCTCTTTCCTTCTTTCTCATCTGTTTTTCCTAATTGCTCACAGCCACAGTGCAGTGAGGTTGGTTATCGTGTCGAATAAATGCTGTGGTCCATCCCTGGCCATAAGGCTGTGTTTGAAATACGAGCTGCAGGAGTTTGGGTTGCCCATGTGTGAGCTCAGCTCTTGGGTTTTGGGTACAAACGTTCATTTGGGTGGAATTCAGCTTCCTGTGAATCTGTTTGAGTCACTGTCTTGCAGCTGGACCCTGTGCTGGGTCTGTTCATTGCCTTGCCCTGGCCTTCTTCTAAACTTCACAGGGATGCTTCTGAGCACAAGCGTTTTCCTCCTTCTGTTCTTTGAAACACATTTGATAAAGGTCTCTGAGACTAATTCTAAAGAACTCTTTGCTTAATTGCTCTTTCTTGAAGCTCCATCTTTGCAGGCACCCATCGTTCATCCCTTCTCTCCATGAGCACAGGAGAGCTGAAGCAGGCTGGTGGCATAAGCAAACTCCCAGAAAACTGGTCATTCATCAGTGGACAAAAGAAAAATTCAGCTTCTGGAACAGCAGTGTCTGTGTGTGTTTTTATTGCCCCTGTCCTTTCTGTGACTGCATTTTCCACCATGCATTCTCACCTCTTTCCTCGATCACGCAGCTGCTTGCTTGGTTCCAGCATACCTGGACCCTTTTATAGAGGAGGATTTCCTTCCATCTCTCTCCTCTGTCCAGTCTTCCCGAGGCTCTGTACGTCTCCTTGCCTTGGCACCTCTCACGGTCTGTTTTCTGACACCACTGTTTCTGTGTAATCATCTTCACTTTTCAGAGTCAGTCTACTGCTGTGCATCCTTCCCATGCATCTGAATTTGTCCAGACTGGCTCCTCTGCACCTCAGCTATCCCTCTGCCCCGAAAAATACTTCACTGGAATGAGTTTCCAAGAGCTGATGTGTTCCCTTCTCCATCTGTCTGACTGTCCCCATCATCCAAAGAACCAATACAGAAACTCTGTGACCTCAGTCAGAGGCTGTGAGCTTGCATAGGGACTCCAGGCAGATCTTTCTTGGGGCAGGGATTGAAGTTGCATTGAAAAGCTATGAATTCAGCCAAAGAGGTTTATTTTAAAATGATAGTGAGCAGCCCTGCCTGGTATTGCTTTGTATCCATCCTGTTCTGCTAGGACAGGATTCCATCAAGTGCTGAGAGAGATTCAGCTTAAACAACAGCTGTGGACTGGGGGCTGGCACCTTAAAAGGGAAATTCTAACTGACATTTAATGGAGAAGTTGCTACAACTTCAGTGCATGCCCAAAGGAGTACTGGTGTGTGCAATGAAGCCCCCCATCTCTCCAGCCACTACAAGCTGCTAGTGCAACAAGGTGACAGTCCTGCCTCTCACTGTAAGGTGAGCAGCTCAAATCCTTCTGACATTTACATCTGCTGCTCTGCTTGAAAACTGTTCTAATAATACTGTTTGCCAGGCTTGGTTTGTTAACGTTTCAGGGCTAAATAGCTTTAACTAGCAGGGAGGGAGTTTGACGTCTTCTGTAGCTGTGTGATGTTCTAACAGAGGCAGTGCTGCACAGAGCTTGCAATTACTGCCTCGTCTCCCTGTCCCTCCTGCTTCAGGGCATTTTCACTGCTGCTGTCTCTCTTTCTTCTCACAGATCAACCCTCTATCATATGGCAATGTGGTACAGACATACAGGCTGCCGACCTACAGCTGTTACCCCAAGGATTCCTGGGCGTCCCTGTGCAAGAAGCTGTTCCTTGGAGAGCTGATCTACCCTTGGAAACACAAAGGAGAGAAACAGGAGTAAAAAAACAAGACAAAACAAAAAACAAAGCAACCACAAGAGCCAGGACTGCAAGACTTGGTTAGAAAAACATATTGATTCCTAATGCTTTTGGACCAAAGGTATCTCAGAGCCAGCAGCTGCTGGATCCTTTTAATTACATTTTGGTAACGTGGGAGGGGCTGAATTTTTGAAGACAAATATTTTTAAATATTATTCTTCAACTTTCCATTTCCCCTACTGTGTGTTTGAACTGGTTTGGTTTCCAAGCTGTTTCTTGTTAATGCAGTGTTCATCCTACCTGAGATGTCTGCCTGCTGGCACCAGGGGCTAATGATTATTTTTGGAGCAAAAGGTTAAACCCACTGGTGGGTTTAACCTCATGGAACCAGCATTTAGTGTAATCAAGGAAGTACCTCCTGAGCATTTGATGCTGTGTACGTCTTGTTGTGAATTCACAGAGCCGTATTAAAAACAGCCCTTCTGGTGGTTCTAAATCACAGCGTTGAGGTGCGTTCCACCAAAGGATGTTCTGAATCTTTTATCTGCGATCAGAGCAGAGAGGAGCAGCTTTTGGTCACACACTGAAGGCTGCACAGTGGGATTATTTGGGTTTGCAGGATGTTCTTTTCCTTTGCATCGGGCTTGGATGCAGCACCAGCATGGGTACTGAGCTTAGAAACAATGGTACTGCAGGCCCAGAAACAAAGGCTGCTGTTTGACTGTGCCTACATGAGAGACAGAAAGTCTCATCGATGTTTTTCAGCAGCCAGTAGTGAGGTGGGGAGAGCTGAGCCCTGAGCTGACAGCAGAATTGGAAGTGCAGGGTGCACAACCCCAAACTGCCCGAGCTGACAGCAGCAAGCTGAGGCAGCTGAGAGCCTGGGACCCTGCCAAGCCTCGGGGCTCTTTCCTTCAGCTGCAGTCTAAGGCAAAGGCAGCTTTGCAAAGCCCAGCTGAGCCCAGCTGCAGCTTCTGCCAGAGGACTGCAGCAGCCTGGTGCTGTGCAGCTGAAGCAGCTTGGGGAAGCATGTGCTGCACTGTGCAGGGTCAGTACAACCCCTTGCTTCTCAGGACACAAATGGGAGCCTCTTCATGTGCTGCCTCATCTTTTGCACTTTCTGGTAGTCAAAGCCTTTTTTAAGTTATTTCAGATGAAGTATTAAAAGCCACTTCTTTCTCTGGACCTCTGGACACATTGGTCATAGGAGGGTGTTTCTGCACTGAACTCTGCAGTGCAGCAGCAGCTGGCTTTCCTGCATCCTGTACTGACAGCATGCTCATTTTGATGTCTGTTCCCCTTTCCAGCAAGCTATTCCTGCCTTGGGGAGAGTGCTTCTGTGCACAGGAGTGTGATGTCCTGCTGGGTACTTTGCTGGTGTGCAGTCAGTCCTTGCCTAAAAGCACACACTCTCCAGGTCTGCTTGCTCCTCTTGCCCTGGCTGAAACAACAATGCAGCATCACTGCACCCGCTGCTGCTCTGCGCTCCCAGGCAGCTGCAGTAACTGCAGCAGAGAGGCATGCTGGGTCTGCCCTCTTTTCCTTGGTCTCAGGGGGACCTCAGCTCTGTCCAAGGGAACTGAGGACTGTTGAGAAGGGTGTGTGTGCTGGCAATCTGCACCTCCATTCACAGGATACATTTCCTGTTCCAATCCCGTGCCTCATCCTTGTGCTTGGATGCATCACAGAAGAGCAGGGGTTATGGCTGCAGGGATGTCAGACGCTTTCAGTTGTCCATGGCCAGGTCTGTTTGGTTTGCCTGTGGCTGCTCACAGCCTCTGACAGCACTGCCTCTTCAGCTGCAGCATGATGGGAAGAAAATGGAGCTCTGTAAGTAGGCGTTTGGTCCGGATTTTCCTTAGCAGGCAAACACAGGAGCTGTCGAGGGCTTGCAGCTTTCTTAAGGACATCACCAGAGGAGGCAGCATTAACAGGTACTGCTACCTGTGATGGTGTGTTTCCTTCATTCCAGTGGCACAAAGTCCCCCAGCCACCGTCTGCTCCCCCTGGCTCTGGGTGGAACATCGCTGGCTGCAGAAACTGGAACGGAGCTTAAGGCTCCATCAAGGAATGGTCAGTGCTTAATGATCAGTGCTTAACAGCCCTGTACACGGTCCACTATTTTATTTTGTTCAGCATCAGTGCCTGAGTATTTCTCTCTACTCCAGGTTTGAGTAAGGCTGGATTGTGATCCATTCAGTGGGTGAATGCTCTTAGTAATGTATCTGCCTTCAGCATTAAGTCAGAGTGGTGGAAAGGCATCCTGACCTGGTGCACAGCAGAGCAGGTTTACACTTTAGCCCCTCTCATGTTTCCACTGGAGTAATTCAATGACATTCCTCTATTTCCTCCCATGCCTGCATAGCTTAGTTCACTAAAGGCTGAGGGAAACTTCATTATTTTTGGTATTGTGGAAATAATGTTCCTCATATGCTGCCTTTTCAAATTGATCTGTAAGACAAAACAGCTCAGGATGGTTCTAATGCTGGCTGCCCTTTGGGATCAAGTGACCTGAAAGCCCCGAGGACAGCACAAAGCAGCAAATGTGACCTTCCTGCTGGGGACCTGCCAAACACGTTAGGCATTCCAACACCAGGTCTGTTACTGAGGGCTGATACTGACACCAGGGGTGGCGAGATATCAGAGGGAAAAAGATTCTGCACAATCTCCAGAGCCTGGATCTCGTGGGTTGAGAGCCTTGGGTGCCCAGCTGGGGATTAAGGGCTCTCAGTGAGCATCATTCTCCAGTGCCATGCAGGACGGGTGCCTGCGCTGCTTACTGTTTTGGACTCGATGTCCTTATCCATGATGGTTCCTGAGCCTGTGAGTTTCTTCTGCTGGACACGTGCCATGTCTGTCCTCTTCCTTTCCAGTCACTGACGTGAAATAGTTTTCCCCCATCCTTTTCTGATGCTGCGCTGAGACATTACAACAACTTAGCAGAGATCCTGCTCGGGAGCGTTTGACTTCACGTCATCCCTAATTACAAGGTATGATCAGCATCGTCTTCCACAGCAATTCAAACTGGCCCAGTGCTGGCATTTCCTTGGGGAAGAGACTGCTGGTGAGGCTGTGGCACTAATTTACCCTCAGATTCACATTATCCAGCTAAGTCCCCAGACGAGAAGCAGTAAAAGCTTTCAGGTCTTCTCTGCCTCCCACCACACACGCCTCCTAGCAGGCGACAAGCAGGCTTTGCCAGCCGTCATTCAAAGATGATAATCTTGCTCAGTTTTTTGTCCTTTTTTTCCTTTTCCTGAATACCCCATTTTGCCTTTATTATTTATTCCATCTTATGGTTCCCAGTGCTGGCACAACACTTGATCTGCCTCTTCACACAGGCGTGATTTTTGTGAAGGAAAATGTAACTCAGTGCACGTAAAATTCCATCCTAGATGGAAGTTCTGCCTTTGAGAAATACTTTCCTTTCCTAACCAGCAAAGCATGTGACAATGCCGAAAGGAAATCTCAGTAATTACACTGCACCGAGGGCTCTGTTTATAGTTTTGGGAGGTTAATCCCTGATCCATCGGCTGGGCTGTGCCTCGTACTGCTGGCACGTGTGAATGTCTCATCGTTCCCAAAGAAAACAAGCACTGCATGTGTGTTTTACCCGTATGTTAACTTGCAACAGTTAACTGAGCAGTTAACTGGGGATCATTTGGGGTGACCCACCCCAGGTAGGGCTGGGTGAGGATGTCAGGGTGAGGACGGTGGATTGATGAGCGTTATCAGGGCTGCGGCTCCCAGCCCAGTGCTCCGTGCTTCCTCATGCATTTTCAGTGGCTGCGGGAAGGCTGTTTTAACAAAGCCTCGTCTAAAGGAGCCCTCCCAAGGGGCTTTGGATGGTGTGGCTCCGAGGCAGCAAATGAGCTCGAGCCCATCGAGGGATGCTGGAACCACCGAGGGGGGGGACACGCAGGGGCGGGTCCGTGCACATCTCCAGACTGGCACACAGGGTTTGGTGCTCACGGCTCCTCAGTGGGCCGAGGACCGACGCATTCATCCCTCCCCCTCCTTTGCAGGTTCCCCCGCTCGCAGTGTGAGCCCGTTCCCCGTGGAGGAGCATTCGGTGGGACCGACCCCGGTTCCCGAGCCTTTCCCCGGGTGCGGGCAGCCCCACCAGAATCTCACCCCGCTCTGTGCACTGGGGTTTGGGGACGCGTGTGAGCGTCACCCCGCGCAGAGCCGGGCCGTGCTCCGTGCCCCGCTTCCTGCTAGTGAAGCGTGTTTGCTCGGAAATGACCCGCGGCAGCAGATGGGATCTGGGGTACGGCTCCACGGTCCCACGGTGAGGCCAGGCGCCGCTTCCCAGTCCGGCCCAGCCTGAACCCGGGGAACCCGCGGGCTCCGTACGCCGCTTCCCCTCCCAGCCTCGCATTCCCGTCATGCTCCGTTCCGACGCTGCCCCGCGAGTCCGCGTCCGCCCCGCGCAAGGCACGTCGGGACCTGTAGTTTGCGGTCTCCTCGGCCGGCCCCGCCCTATCAGGGGCGGGTCTGGGCGGGGCCGCGCGTGATGACGTGTCTCTCAGCCAATAGCGCGCCGCGAGCGGAGGGCGGGGCTCAGGCAGCGCCTCTCCGGTTGCCGAGCGGGCGTTGCGCGGCGGCGCCAGGCGGAGGCTGCGGCCGTGGTGGCGGTGGCCCGGCCCGGCACCGGGGCGCCCGGCCGCGAGGTGAGCAGCGCGGGCCGCTCGGTCGCCGCCCGCCGCGGGGCTGCGGGGCTCTGGAGGGCGGGGGGCGGCGGGCCGGGCTGCGCGGGGCGGCGGGGCCTAGCGGCGGGCCGGGCGCGGGGCTTTGTCGGCGGCCGCGGGCTGAGCGCCGCTCTCCTCCCCCGCAGGTCCCGCTCCTCTCCGCAGATGGGCCGCGGTAAGGCGGAGCGCTGAGCCCCGCGGGAGGACCTGAGGGCGGCCGTCGGCCCGGCGGCGCCTGGAATGCGGCTGGGGAGCGAGGATGGGCACGCAGGGCAGCCCGGTGAAAAGCTACGATTACCTCCTCAAGTTCCTGCTGGTGGGAGACAGCGACGTGGGCAAAGGGGAGATCCTGGAGAGCCTCCAGGACGGCGCGTCCGAGTCCCCGTACGCCTACAGCAACGGTAAGGGCGAGGCGTTGGGGGGGGGGGGTCGGCGCTGCGGGGGCTGCGGGGGTCCGTCGTGGGCCGCCCGGTGCCCGGTGTGGCCGCCCGGTGCCGTCCCCGCGGCTCTGCCCCATTCACTGCCCGCTGCGTGCCGAGCCGCGCTGCGAGGAAGCGGGTCTGTAACAAAAGAACGGGAGCGTTATTTGCAGAGAGGAGCTGCTGGGCTCCGTGTGCTGCTGCTTCGTTTGTCCGCCTCCTACCAACGTCGAGGTGTGTGATGGAGCCCACGGCAAGCTATTAACTGTAGTGTCACAAGACCGTGATTAAAAGCCGAGGAGTGGCACTGTGCTATTTCCTGCAGCCCCGCGCTGCAGTTAAAGCATAGCACAGCCCGGCAGGGTGCGGGTCCTGGAGTGGCGTTCAATCTGTCATCCTTCTCTCTGGCCTCAGCGCAAAATAACGGCCCCGGGGGCTCAATAGAAGCCATGCAATGCAGATCCTTCGCCCTCCCCGCAGCTGACCCGATGGTTGGAGCAGTTGGTGCTCGGTTTTCTCAGTGAACGGCAGCCTGAGAGAGCCGGGTGCTTCTCAGGGCTTGGAACTGAAGCAGGCCTTGATGTAAAGGCATGGTGCACTCAGCCCTCAGAGCTGCCAGCAGCACTGCAGGAGTGATGGAAGTGCACACCTGGTACCTCCGAGGAGGCAGTGACTCAGAGCTTGGGAGGGCTATGAGATTAGAGTAACAAATTCTGGAAGCAGAAGGCTGTGGTACCGCTCATCCGTGGGGATGTGTGGCTGTGGTTTGGCTTTGAGGAGCTGCTCGGTGCTTTTAAGCATCCCCAGAGAGAGTTCCCATCCCTAAAGAACCCCGTGGTGGGAGCGATGGAGCTGCTCCCTGGGAATGAGGCTTACTGAGCAGGGCGGATCGAAGGGTGAAGTGGGCTGTTGGCATTGTGGTCGTGTTATGCTGTGGATGTTTTTGGCTGTTGTTCAGATGCTGATGAGGCAGGAGTAATGAGGGTGGTTGGGAAGTGAGTGTGTGTTCTTTGATACACGTGTGGAACCCAACACTGTGACTTAGCTATGGCTGGGAAGGGAGCCTCGCTGCACCCATTACTTTGTAACAGCAAAGTAACACCGTCTCTTTCTAGAAAAAAGAGATCTCAGTCAGCTAATGTCTTCAGAACCTTCCTTTTCTGTAAGCAAATGAGCCCGTTCTTAGTTAGGGAATTGAGTCACATGCTGTTGGTTTTTTGTTTGGTTGTTTTTTTACACTAATATGTGCTTTGATAGTCTCTGCTTCTATTGCTTCTGCTGAGCCTGTGATCGGATGGAGCAGCTTTGAAATTGGAGAGAGTTTGATCCTGAGCTATCCCTGACGGCCTTGGCAATTGGATGGCATCAGTCTTGGAGTGCTGGGGATGCACTGAAGGAGCAGGTCTCTGTGCTGTGTGCAGCTGTGCCCCATAGAGCATCCCAGGTGTGAAGGCACTTGGTGTTAGTGCTTGGCCTCCTCCATACCGTCTGCTTAATGCTGTCCTGAAACCACATCACAGCACTGTGGAAGGGTTCTCTTTGTAAGCTTCACTCTCATCAGTCCTCCTCCTTCCCTCTCTGACCGTCCCCCCACCCCACATCCTAATCTGAAAAAACTGATCACCCACAACTTGTTTCTTCTGTCCCAATGGCAAAGCTTGCCATCAGTCAGTGTCACTGTGAAGTGGAGTTTGCTTGAGGTTGATCCTGTGACTGGAGCACGTTCTGTCAGCATCTACTTGGTGAGGAACCACTGCTTGCTCCTGAAAGCCTGGAACTCTGTGATGTGTATTTCTAAAGCATCATAGATCCTTCTGTCTGTTCTCGTTCAGGACCCCAGGAGCAGAGTGTCCCTTCTCATTGCATTTGTGTAGCTTGGTACCTTGTGCTGCATCAGACCCTCAATGCAGAGCTTCTGGAGGCTTAAAAATGGCTCTTTGGATCAGAGGTTTGAATTTCAGCTGCTACCTGAGTTTCTCACCAGGTTGATGCTGAAGCTGCTGAGGCTGTGGGTCTCAGGGAGCACCAAGTCAACTGTGCTCCCTGCAAAGAGTGGATCCATCCCTTGGGAGCACTACTCGTGCCATGCAGCTGGATGTTGCCATCCCCAGGCTGGGAGAGTTTGGAACTGAGGTGGAGTTAAAGTTGCCTTTCTCTTAGGCAGTTTCGAAAGGCCTCGAGTTAGCATTTGTGCTGCTCTTTGGAGGAGGATATTCCCAGCTTTCTCCCTCAAACTTCCCACAGAGCCATCCCTGTGCAGCCTGGTGCTCATCACAGCAGGACCCATTGCCTGCTGAGTGCTGTGTCACAGCCTTTCTGGAACAGCTGGCTGTCAGCAGCTTACCCCAGAGCAATCCTGCCCAGCTCGTTGGGTGGCTTGCTGCAGGAGGCAGCAGTGTGACTCACGTGGAGTTGCTGCACGTTGCTTCCCTGGGTGCCGTGCAGCAGGAAGAGGCCAAGGCAGGCTCTGCCACTCTGATGTGGATGCCTTGTGTGCTCTTTGCTGATCCTTGCATGGCTGCATGATGCTTTGGGAGAGGGCTGCCCCCTCACCTGCTGCTGCTCCTGTAGGAAAGCTGAAATGTGTGCTCAGGACAGAATGGAGTGTGTTTCTGAACAGATGGCTTTGATTGGAAGGGGGATAGATAGATGTTGTTTCTCTCAGTTCACGTTAAGCTATCTTCCTCACGGCTTCCTTACGTCTGCTCTGCTCTCAGGCAGTGCTTGGAGCAGCACTGATGGCCCCGTCCTGTTGTGACCACCCCTCTGCAATGTGACTGTGCCCCTTGTTTCCCCCTTATGAAGTGCTGTTTACCCGCAGATAACATTGTTTCCTCAGCAGCCACCTCCTTGGATGTGCTCTCCTCTGCTGCTCTTTGTGCAGTTGTCTCAATTCGGAGCTCCCACTGCTGTTGTCTCAACCCTTTCTCTCCAGCAGTTGCTTTCTCACCCCCAGCAGTTCACCCCAACCCTCAGCCACCAGTGTGTGACCAGGAACATCACCCAGGGGCTGCTACAAACATCTGTTCTACCTGTGCAGCTTATGGCACGGCAGGACTCCGTGCATCTCTGGCAGCACTTCGCCTTCCCCTCTTCAGCACATGGCAATCAGTTGTGGCTGTGGCTGTGCTGGGTAAGAGCTCTGGCTGGGGCAGTGCTGCTGCAGTGACAGGTCTCTGTAGTAACTGGAATCATGGTTTATTTTGAGGTTTTAGCACTCTGATGGGAGCTGTGTTGAGGCAAAGCATTCTAAATGGAGACTTGCTATTGTCTTCCTGTGTGGGATCAGCCTGCAGGGAAAGCTTCAGGTCAGCCGTGCTGCTGGAAATCTCTTCCAGCTATGGAAGAGTGGGGAGTGTGTGTGAGCCAGGTCAGTGTGTCTGCCAGCGCCTGCACCCGTGTCCTTCAGGGATGGTTCTTTCCGTGTCATCAGGGATGCAAAACTGATCTCTTTGGAGCAGGCTGTGGCTTGGAAACAATTCCAGCATCTCTTGTTTCTCTCTCCTTTATTTCTTTTCCTTTGTTGTGTGATGATAATAATTCTGGATGTACTGCATTGATCCTCTGTCTCTGTTGTGGGACTGCCCGGCTGTGGCTTTAGAGCCCAAACAGGCCCAAGTCCCAAGCAGGTCTGGATGTCTTCTGCTGTCTTTTAAGTCAGGACAGGGGGTGCTCAGTGCATTGGGTGATGTGTGTCACCTTCCAGGTGCCCTCCTGGGGAGGGGAGCTGAGCACTTCCTTACCCTGAATAAGAGCTTTGCTGGTAGGGGACTCTGAACCTCAAGCCCCCAGGGTGATGTGAGCCTGGCACTGTAAATCTGGAATGGCTAGAATGCTCTTCTAATGAATTGAGTTAAAGGTTTCTCTTTGTTGTTTTTAGGGTTGTTTCTTCTTTCTGTTTCCATTTTACCCGATTCCAAGATGAGTCTGCTTCTGATGGTGTCTATTTTTCCTATCTAAACCACATAGGAAAGCCCACATAAAATTTCCTTCTCTGCCCCATCTCCCTCAGCTCCAGTTTCCAGCTGTTCCCTGGCATGCTCTCCTCAGCAGCTCCTTCCTTCCCTCCCTCTCACTGAAGAGCAGAGCATCTCTCTGTGCACTCACAAACAGCTGCACTACGAGCTTAGCTTTCCGAGCCAAGGATTTACAGCCTTGCTTTGCTCTCACCTCCTTGCCCTCTGACAGCCAGGCCTGGCAAGCAGGGTGCTGTATTATGCTGTACAGCTTTCGATTTGATTTGGAGCTGAGGAGGAGCAAGGAAGCTCTGATATGAGATCTCAGCTCGCCTGCACTGTTGTGCTGAGAGCCCCATCCCATGGGGAGCATCAGAGGTCTGCGCGATCCTTCAGGGGCTGCAGTAGCACTAAGGCTGTGACAGCAGTTCTGGGACTGAGTTTGCTCACATGGGGGTCCTGCTGGTGAGGAGTGCTCCCTTGCACATGGCTGTACCCTTCTGGACTTCTTCTCTCCCTCCCCATTAGGACAGCAGGCAGCACTGCTGTGTGGAGTTGCAGTGGGTCCATTCAACAGGCAGAACCTGCATCAGGCACAGGAGCAAGGAGTCCATGCACGTGGTGTCAGGAGGTGCCCGCATTAAGCACTGGGAGGGCAGTGTACTGAAGGTATTTCACACAATAACTTAGCCCTTTTTCAATGATTTTTTGTTGTTGTTTTTGTCTCCGAGTGCATCTTGGTGTTTGTATGGTGACCCAGCAACAATGCTGATTGTTATGGTGCCCTGCCATGCATCCTCACTGGCTGCCTTTGTTTCTGGGTGCAGCTGTATGGTTTTTATGGACATCAGAACTGCCGAGGATGAAGAAACTCTTTTGTTTGTAGAAGCTTCTGTGCATAAATTCAATCTTGATGTTCTTCTAAAGAACAAATCCACTTAACATTCCCAGTTCTGGACTGTCTTGTGGCTGTTTCAGCAGCTTGCTGGGTGCCCACTGAAATGGCTGGAGTTCCAGGAACAGATTTGCTTCTGGCTCCAAATACAGATTTCAGATACAGATGTCATCCTCAGCGTGGAACAGTTCCTCTGTGGGTATCCAGTGCTGCCAAAGCACCGCTGGGACGCGGAGCAGCAGCTGGCAGGCGAAGCACTCAGCAGGGCTGGGCATCCTGCAGGGAGTGAATGCACATTTTGCTTTTGGCTGGCTATAAACAAGCAATTTCTGGTCTGAGGTTCTGGCTACCTTGGAGTCGATAGCTGGATGCTTGGGAGCAAAGCACTTGGGAAACATTCTTGTGAGTCTCCCATCCCAGCTGTGATGCGCTCAGAGCTGAGTCGCTTCGCATCGGGTTGTGCAGCAGGAGTAGGGCTTGGATTGCTGCTGTGAGGAGGAGGTGATGAAGGCTGGAGCAAATGGCCCCTTGTGCCCTGCGTGGAGCAGCGCTGATCAGGGTGTTTGCTGGGAGCAGAGACCTCTGGTGCCTGTTCTGAAGGTAGCTTCCCATCACACCACGCTGCAGCACAGCAGTAGGAGTGCTGCTTTGTGGCCTTCTGCTCCACCCCTGCAGTCACCAGCCTGGGCTGTTCTGCAGCACTGCTGTTCAGGAACTTTATCACCGTGCTGACAGAAACAAAGCAATGCTGCGAGGTGTGTTAGTGCCAAAAGGCACAGACCTGAGATGAAGCCATCTTTGTTCAAAGCCATATGTTTTGTTGACCCCCGTTGCTGATGAAGATAATTTGTTATTTGTCTATGTGAGGAGTAGGTAATTGAATGCATGACTCAAGCTGATGAGCTCATGTGTTGTTTGGAAGGGACTTTTCTGTGGCTTACAGCTCTGAGCTGACGAGCTCAATTGCTGCTGTTAATGTGCTGTTGCACACGCTTTTTAAGGTCGGATGATTTCATCACTCGTTATTTGGACAGATTGAAATTCGCTTTTTTTTCATCAGCTACTGCTTATGTGCTCGTACCACCTTTCTCTGAATGATTTAACACCACTTACAGGCAGCACAGAGTCGGTTCAGCGCTGGTCCCGGCGCTGCCTTCTGCCCAGGAGAGGTTTGGTGATAAACTCCTGGTCCTCAGCCTTCCCAGCGGGGCACAAGCCCTGTTGTGAGCAGGTCTCATCCCCATGGAAGCTCAGCCAGGCGAGGTGTGCTGGCTGGAGCTGCATGTCTGCTGTGTGCTGCCCGGGTGAGATGTTAAAACCCAGCCACGTCAGTCATGGCAGAGAAACTTCTTGTTAACATCTGTAACACCCAGGGACTTGGCAGGGTAAGAGGTTGTCTTTGAGCACTTCTCAGTTATTGCTGACGTTTGGGATAAATGAGTTTCTGCTCTGGCTGCTTCAGGCTGTGCTGAAGAGCACAGGAATGCCGTTACAAACGGAGCCCCTCAGACGTGCTGCTCGCTGCACTGCTTTTTGCTTAGCTTTAATAACCTGCTTGTCTCTTCTCTGTTCTTCTACCTGAAATGTTTGCACAAGCTCTGCATGGAGGACAGGGAGGGAGCTTCCAGCAGCTTGTCTGGCACACACAGGGAAGCATTTCCAGCACAGAGGCTGACCGCACCTCCCAGGTGTGTGCGGGTGCGTTGGGTGCTTTCCATCAGCAGGCCACTCCATTTTTGCCTGCGTTGGTCTCAGGTCGGTGAGCTCACTTTATCCTGCTGTCAGATGAAACTGACAGCATTTCTAACCATCTCTCTGGCTGTACTGGAACACAGAGCAGTGCCAGGCTTGGTTCTGTTCCCCAGCAGCATCTGGGCTGGGACTGAAAACTTCAGTATTAATTATGGTGTTCTTGCTGGGCTCCACAGTATTATTTTGATGTTGTAGGTTAGCAACCGATGGTATTATCCCTCTCTGCTTAGCTGCACTTCTCAAAGTCCTTCTGATTAAGAAACTTTACTGAAGATTTTTTTCTGAACATCTTTCTAAAGAAGGGAACAAAAGATGACTTGTTCCATTGGCTCGCCCTGAAGTGTTTCTTGACATGTACGTCTTTATGTGATTGTTCTCACTGCCACAAGTGCAGCTGCACGGGATGCTGTGACTGCTGATCCTTCCTCGTCTGTTGAGTACGGATTTCCCTGACTCTCGTGCCTCACATTTGCTGCAGTCTGCAGTGCACCATGCTGACTGCGAGGTGTTCGTTGCTGCCCCGCTGTGAGGAGAAACAAGGTTTGTTCCTTACCCCGACGTTCTCCTGCTCTGCAGTCACAGTGTGTCTTCACGTTTTTCCAGTTATTTATTTGCCATATGCTCTGAGACCTGCTCTGCTTTTTCCCAAGCATCTTGTTGAACGCGGCGTGTTGCAACCGGCTCCGGTTACCTGAGGACACTGAAATTGGAGGCGGCTGAATCTTGGAAGTGTTCTCTATTTCAGGTTCCAGCTTTGCTTTTCTTCCTTTTTCTCTGGCCAGGGTGGCACTAAGCCTGTTCTCTCTGCTCCCCAGTGGGGACTAAGGCCTGCTCTGTGGGGGTTTGCTGCTTGGTGGGTGCTGCATCATTCTCCAGCAGCACACAGGGTGAGTGGGGAAGGAGGGCAGGGGCGTGCGGGCTGCCAGGTCAGGCTGGAGTCCTTGCAGAGGTGAATTCAGGTGTCCCTGGAGTTGCTGCTGTAGGGGAGTGGTGGGGCTTGAGAAGGATCCCATCCCTCCTGCCATCAGATGCTGGCAACATGAGCCTATTTACCTTAGTAAATACCTGGTAATGTGGACCCAGGCCTTCCTCTGGACTTGGCAGAGCTGATGACCTGTAAGAGAACAGAATGTCTGGGTGGAAACTGAATGTTTTCAGTTAGACAGCTGTGGCACATTGTCTTTGCTTGTACTGATGGCAAAGCTGCCCTGTCTCAAATAGAAGTGGGCTCCTGGCCTTGCTCTGAGGTCCCTCTCCTGGGGCTGCATCTCAGTGTCGTGTCCCCACTCAGTGCCCAGGGCTGCCCCATCCCAGTGCAGAATCCAGCACTGCTCCTGTTATTCCTCATGTGGCTGCCAGTGCACATCCCTCTAATCTGTTAAGATCTCTCTGCAATGCTTTTCCTCCCTCCAGGGAAGCAGCAGCTCTTCCCAGTTCTGTGTCTTCTGCAAACTGACTCAGTGTGTCTTCCAGCCCTGGATCCAAGTTGAAGAAGACATCAAAGAGAACTGGCCCCAAAACTGAGCCCTGCAAACCCTAGCAGTGACTGAAGCAGCAGAAGGGTTGCTCTGATTTGCACCCACTGTAAGGGATAAGCAGAGTGGCACTAGGACAGAAACTATCTGTAACTATGCCAGTGTCTCACTTGAATGCACCACATTTTTTCCTTTCCTTTGGGAAGTGATTTTTGGATGTCACCTGGAATGCCCTTTGATCCTGATTCATATATGAACTACATTTGTGTTTGGTTGTTTGTTTTGAGACATGACAGGCAGAGGCTGGAGCTGCTGCCAGCCTGGTGCAGTGCTGATATGGAGAAAAGTCCTGGGGACCCTATGGGCAGTTTGTTGCAATGGGGGCAGCTCTCCCTCCCCTCTGCCATGGCAGCTCCCTGTGTGTTTGCCCACCTGTAGGGCGAACATGTTGGCTTATCAGAGCCTCTCTCAGGGAGGATGGTACTCAGAGACCTAAAATGCACTGATGGCTCTGGCAGCTGCCACACTGCCTCTGTTGAAGGAGCGCTGGACTCGTTTTCATCCCAACACCTGCTGAGGATTGTCTCGGAAATCCAAAGGAGAAAATAATCTGTGTGCTGTTCTGATTGTTTTGTGGGAAAATTGAGAAGAGTTTGTGCAGATCCTGCTTTGTAAGGACAGAAGATGTGTGCAGGAGATTGTGGCAGGGTCAGCCTTGAGAGTCTACAACTGCAAAACTCCTGTTTTCCAGAGCAGGAACTTACATAAAGAACCACTGTGCTTACAGCAGTACAGAGCATTGGTTGCTTCAACATTTGAAGCAATTTTCTCAATATCTTCATCATTTGAAGGGGAGATCTCAAGAACTGCATGAAGTACAGCTCGAGAGCAGCATGAAGTACACATCCCTGTTATCTTTCTGCCTTTTCCAGTGACTTCCCAGCCCCTGTGCCTGCTTGTCCACCAGCCCTGCTCTGACTTTGGCTTTTGGCATGCTGCTGCTGTGCAGAGGGTGCCCAGTGCTCAGTGATGGTGTCGGGACACGTCCTGCAGGGCAGTGAGTTCCCAGGGGAAGGAGGCTGGCAGCCCCACCACGAAGTGCTGTCGAGTGCTGGAAGAAAAGTGTCACTTCTTGGCGGGGTTTTGCTTTTCCTGGTTACATCAGATGTAATCTCACAGCTGAAAGCTCGAATTTTAACTCGTCCGAGTTTTGTTTCAGCGGGCATTGATGTGAAGCATCCTGTGTTGGCATGAGTAATTTGGAATCGGTCAGAGATTCCTATGTACACCCTGCCCATTCCCATGGGAAAGTGGCTGGTGGGCAGGTTTCCCATATATTGCCTGGCAGAAGGGATAAAGGTTGGGATGCCCTGGAGCTTTGCCCAGGAATGATTATGGTGCTCGTGCGTGAAGCCCGGCCCTGGGAGGGGAGCGGGGTGTCTGTCCCCAGCCGTGGTGACAACAGGTTGCTGCGTGCCAGGTCGGCTGGCAGCTCCAACAGTGGGGTCATGTTGGCATCAGCATAAGCAGGAGCCTGAAGAAGAATAGCAGAGGGGTTGGACTGAATGCTAAATCACAGGGAACAGCCCCGACTTGTTCACCAAGCGTCGCTAGTTTGGTTACATCATGCTTGGTGTTGGTCAAGAGAGATGGGCTGATAGCTGCTGAGCTTTCAGCAGGGCTGCTTGCCTTCTGCAGGGCTGTGTGTCTGGGGGGCCAGGCGGGTGGCAGAGAGGCCAGGAAGGCTGCAGGAGCTGCAGGGATGTGGTGTGGGGTTGTGGCTGTGCATCCCTGCTGGAGGAGCTGAAATGGCAGTCCTGAAATGAGCCGTATGCAGCTGCCAGCTGAGGTGATGCTCGGGTTGGGGAAACCACTGATGACTACAGGAAGGAAAATTTAACACCTTTGCTGAGTTTATCAGTTTCTGAGCTGCCCAAAATGGAAATAAATAAATAAATAAAAATCTGTGGTACAGCGTGGCTGGCTGGGAGCGTCAGACTGCCAGCAGCGCTCTGGGCGACGATGACATCTAGTGGCTGCTGTGCCCGGCCAGCAGCAGCTCTGGGACAAGGAGCTGAGCTCCAGCCTAGGCTGCACAGCAGCGCCTCGGGCAGGGCCAGGTAGGGGCAGCCCTGCTCTGCATCCCCCTCAGTGCTGCACTGAGTTCAGGGGTGGCTGTGGCTGGCAGGGCAGCAGCACATGGGTTTGGCTTGTGTCACATAGGATCTGCTTCCTGCTCTGAGCACTGAGCCAGTGCAGGACAGATCCCTCCCCAGAACAGTTAGGTGCAAGCTTTAATGGAAGGGTCCCTTTGAGCTGGCCTGATGCACTGTGTGCATGCAGAGGGGAAGCAGAGCTGAAGCTGTCACAGATGTTGCAGCTGCACAGTCTTTGTTCTCACCACTGAGCTGGTAGGTGGAGGTTTTTTGCTCAAAGTAACTTGTACATTTAGCCCTTAATTCAAATGTGAGTGATGCGGATTGCACACAAAAGAATTACAGGATGGGTTGAAAAGGACCACAAGGATCATCTAGTTTCAGACCCACTGCTAATATGCAGGGTCACAGCCACCAGACCAGGCTGCCCAGAGCCACATCCAGCCTGGAAGGCATCGCTAGTTTCCAGCTTACTTTACCACGTGTGTTTAAATGCTGATTGTAGCCTAGAATAAAAAGACAAAACAGCTTTGCTTTTTGCTTGGGTGCACACAGCTTCCTCAGGCTGATTTCATCGCAGTCCTTCAGCGGTGCCATCCCCAAAGGCCGCTGCTCTTCTCTTCCAGCTGCGATGTGCAGGAGGAGCTGTGCATGGACCAGGGGACTGGCAGCTCCCAGAGTGTGAAACCCAGCCCTTGTGCCCTGCTTTGTGTGCTGTGAGCACGAGGTGCTGGATGTTGATGCCTCTTACTTTGCCCCGCTTTGGGAGCTAAGAGGATTCACAGGGATGTCCTGCTCTCTCGTGGGCATGGAGCAGGCTCACTGCTGCTTGCTGTCCCCAGGGATGCGGGTTTTATATCTGCCAAGCAAATAAATACAAACCACTCGTCTCTGGAGGATGATAAAAAGTAAACTATCTATTTTCTGTGATAAAGCACTGGAAATAGTTGGAATTTAAGATAATTATCTTGATTGCTTTTTATAGCACCCTGCAAAGACTGAAATCTAATTTGTTTCTCTCTAACAGGGAGCTCCTGCTGATGACTCAGACAAAAATCCATTTGCCTTATTGACAAACTTGTCTGTTTGGTTTTCAGGGCAGTGTTGTTGCAGAAGGGACATACAGGTGGTTACTCAGCAGTGAGTTTTTAATACATGTTCAGAGTTTGATATCTAGTAGCTGGAGGAGAGAATGAAGCTGATGCAATCGGAGGGAAGTTACTTGGCATTGCTACAGATGGCTGTAAATTACTTCATGCTCTGCAGTGGGTGCAGCAAGTGGTAGAGATCAGCCAGATGTGCAGGATCTTGCAGGGAAGCTGCAGGAAGGGTGGCTGTGCACAAAATCTGTATCTGAAGGTGCTGGGCACTCCTCATGTGACTGCAATTTCGGGGTCTTCTGCTGCTCTGGAGCTGGGGCCCTATGGGAAGCAGTTGTCCGTGCTGTTTTCTCAGCTGTTGTTGAGGAAGGAGTGCCTTCTGCCTGCTCAGCAGCCGAGCTGCTGGAGGATCCTCCTGAAGTTGCATCAGCCTGATTCGCAGGCACACGTGGCCCTAATGTGAAACCCCTCACATTGCTCCCCTGCTGAGAGGAAGGAAAATGAAATACAGAGGTGATGGAGCATGGCCGTGCCGTGGTGGGGCTTGTAACTGAGGGTTTCTGGGCTTCTCTCTCACTGGAACCCAACGCTCACATTGACTGCCCTGCATTGCTCTGCAGTACAGGCTGCTGTGTGCTGCTGTGCCCTCAAGGACGAGTGTAGAGGATGGTCATAGAAAAAGTAACGTTCTTCCAGAATACATTCACATTGAGTCAGTTCTTCCATCACCGAGTTTGAGACTTTCCTTGTTTAATGAAGTAAACAGTTTAATTTGCATGTCTCTATTAGCAAGCATAGCAGGTGTGCATGCCTTGTAGTTCTTCACTCCTTTTGTCCTTGCAGTCGGAAAGCAGCAGCTGCGTTCTCTGGGCAGGCTTCTCAGCATCACCACCTCCCTGCCTGTTTGACCCCTGTTCTTTTCTCTCTAGGAATTGACTACAAGACTACTACCATCCTGCTGGACGGCAGAAGGGTCAAGCTGGAGCTCTGGTGAGTTTGGCTTCTGAGCTGCACCACAGCATGGTGAGTGCAGAGCATCCCTGGCTGTATGCTGAGGCTTGGTAGCTCCTCTCCCCAGTAAGTTATCCTAGTGAATCAAACCCCTTTCTGTGACTGAGCAGCAACAGCAGCATGCTGTCCTTTGCCAAAGTGGTTCCATTTCAGCCTTTCTGCACCACAGCTGACTCTGTTCCCATACAGCTCTAAAGGAGTGATACTGTTTTGAAGGTGATACTGGACTCCACTGAAATCCTAGAGTTGGAAACAAATAGAATTAGGAGGACAAAGCCCTCAGTTCCTACGGAAGCCTGGATTTGTCCATGACTTGGTCACCATACAGTCAGTGCCTGGAGAGCAGGGTGTATCCCTGGCACTGGGATGGAGAAGTGAGAGCACTGCACTGAGAGGTGACCCTTCCTTACCTGTCAGCGCTGGAAGAAGAGCTGGAGCCCATCTGGTCCTGCTCTGAGATATAAACTGCTAAGATGCCCCAACAGTGCAGGAGGAATAGCCTGCCCCTGTTGTGCTTCAGCTGGATCGAGTAGGGAGTGACACAGGTCCTGAAACATGAAAGCAAACTTGTCTACCAAGGCGTGTATGAAATAACTGGAATATTAGTGTTCTGTGTGAACTGTTACACTGGGAATGAATGACACATTCTCAGCCTCAGAGACTGACTCTAAGGGTGTATGATTTCATGGTTTAATTAGAATCCTGCTCTCTCAGGAACTGATGTCCTCATTTTTCTAACAAACAGCTCATTTATCTCTCTGCCCTATGTGATTGCATACGCTCCTTCTATTTTGTGTTTCCCTTTCTTGTAAGGTGCCACTTTTCCCATTTGTAGCTCAGTGGGAGATGTGGAGTCTGGGATTTGTTTCTTCCTACCTTTCACAGGCTTTCTTTGTTTCAGGGACACGTCGGGGCAAGGCAGATTTTGCACCATTTTCAGGTCGTACTCCAGAGGAGCCCAGGTGAGCACTGCTGTCCCGTGTTTGACAGGAGCCAGTCCTTTTCTTTGGGCTGTGACAATCTTTCATGCTGAGACAAATCAAGCATCAAAAGGATGGGATCTGTGAAAATACCAGGAGGCACCACAGGTCTTCCTGTGCTCTGGTTTTCTTGTTTTATGGAATGATAGCAGACAGAGGAGTGAGTGACACTCCTGGGCTGCTGCTGGGATGTTCTGTAATGGATTGCTGTCTGTTGTTTCTAGACGAGGGTTGAGAAGTTGGAATTACAGAGAATGAGGCAATTCTAACCTGAGATCTGCCTTAGCTTTAATGTGGGGGCTCCTAATTTCAGAGGCTTATCAGGTATGTTTCAAAACAACACCAGCTTTCCCAATGGAGTTCTTCCTCTGTATTGCCACCAAATCAGTTCCAAAAATAAGGTGGCTCCTGCTTGTACGTTCGGTGCAGGCGTGAAACTAAAGCAGCTCACTTGGATCTTAAACTAAGTTCCTTAAAACATGAAACAGAGAGTTAAATTTTGAGCTTCTCCTTTGGGCCTTGTTCCAGAATAGCATCTAGATGGTGAATGGCTAGTAAAATCTTTTGGTCTTCTGAAAGAAATGCTATTTAACAGTGCTTTTTTTGATGTATTAATAGTCATCCTTTGAGTAACATCCCAGAGTCCCTCCAGATAAAGGATCATTAGCTTAAAAAAAAAAAAAAAAAAAATCTCATTAAGTTAAAAGAACTACAGTGATTGCCTTTCTTTTCTTATTCAGAAAGTTTGGCAAAAGTCCTTCTACTTCTACACAGAACTTCACCCTGCTCACACTGTATTTCAGAGAACTGTACAGAGCTCCAGTCCTAATGCAACCTGCATGCTTGAGGTGGTGTCCTTTCCCTTATAAGCAAGCAATGCGGCACTGTGGTTTTCTGGTTGCCACATGGCTTGGCTTTGGGCAGTCTTCCTGAGACCTTGCTGTCAAATGCCCAAATCAAACAGGGAGCAGCAAGCACAGTGTCTGCACAGGGCTCCAGCCAGCAGAGCCTGCACAGTGTGTGCCAGAACTTGTGGCTGCCGTGTGATGAACTGGGACAGATGGGAAAGGTGAAATAAATGGTGTTGAGAATGTTCAGATGGATCAAGATATGTGTCTGTTTAGCAACTGAAGCAGAGCTGTAAGGCACTGGGAGTGCATCCATTGGGTTCCTGCAGCCTGTCTTCTGCACACAGCACACCTGAGGCTGGATGGGGGAAGCCAGCTGACCTGAAGCTTGAAACGGCTTTCTTTTACCTTCCTTCCTTGTAATGAGGTTCTTGATCGTGTTTGGTTTAGAGGTAACATCTTACCCTTCTGCTTGATTCATCAGCATTGCTTTAGGAACTCTCACTGTACAGTGGGGAAGGTTTTTTTGCCTTGTCCATCTTACCTGCACACCGTCCTCAAGGAAACACGTGGACAGGCATTCAAGTAAATGTGATCAGCCAGCTTGGCAGAGGCACCT
Organism: Lagopus muta; assembly: GCF_023343835.1. Classification (NCBI taxonomy): domain Eukaryota; kingdom Metazoa; phylum Chordata; class Aves; order Galliformes; family Phasianidae; genus Lagopus; species Lagopus muta. Next base: position 1,772,684 of record NC_064447.1, on the reverse strand, counting down.
GTAACATGAATGGTCCATTGCTGAGTGCTGGAGTATGCACTTCACTTAGGCAACAGAGTGCAGCTTATGCTTCTTTCTCAGGGTCTGTCTTTTGTCTGTGCCACAAATCCCTGTTGCAGAGACCTGCTGTGGTGCCTTGGTTCCAACAACAACCAGTCTTTACCCTTTGTAACTGCAAAACAGCCAGAAGCAGCAAGCCTGCCTGAAGAAGAGAGAGCTCCCAAGTGAAACGTCTCCACTGCCTGCTCAAAGATGTTCTTGTGATGAGTGCTGCACAGCGAAGGGTGAGCGGGTGCCTTCTGAAGGCTGAGAGCTGCAGCCCTGGTGCAGTTCTCTCCAGGTCTGAAGTACAGCTTCAGGTGGTTGGCTCCCATGTGGCATCCCAGCAGTGCTCCTGAATGAGCAGGAATGCAAGTGTCTCTGAAATAACCTCCACGTCTTCTGAAAGCGGAAAGTATGCTAATTCAAACTCTTCATGGTTAACCAATGCAAGAGGGATGTTAGATTTGAATGATGAAGATCTCTGCTGCAGGAACAGGCTTGAATAGTTGTTGGCTTCTGCATGCTGGAAATAAGTACTGTCAAAGCTGGGCAGAGCTGCCCTTCCTCTGGGAGCAAGCTGCCACCTAGTAGTTGGTAACACAGTTTTACTGATAGCATAAAGACAGCTCAACCCAGTGTGGTCTGGGTGGTGAGGAAGGCATGAAGTGTTCCTGAGTTCCCTGTTTCTTCCAGACGTGCTCGATGCTGTGTGTTGGGCTGAGTTTCTGTGCTTCAGCACTGCTTTCCTCTCTTCTCTCTTGATGTCCTCAGACTTCAGGAGTTCTGTGGGAAGCCTGATGCAAGCACTGTTGGAAGCAAGAGAAACAGCTTTTTCTAACCTAACAAACCAGGAGCTCAGGAAGAGCAAAGAGATGCCAGAGGGGTTAAACTCTGCTTAAAGTGCAGCATGATATTTGTGCAAGAACAGCTTGGTGTAAACCAGCCATGAACACCTTCGTGCTGGAAACAAGCAGAAGGCTTTTATTGAGCAGAGATGGGGCTTCTGGGCTGGGCTTCCTTTAAGGAATAACAAGGACTAACTCAGTGAGAGCTGGGTTTCCAGAGAGCTGTGAGGCTGCTGGGAGAGCAGGAGGTGCTCAGGTGCCATGACTGGCCCTTGCTGGAGCTGGCTGAGAAGGGGTACGTGTACATGAGTGGAGAGAGCTTAGGAAAATACACAGAACAGCTGCTGGGGGAAAAGCATCTGCAAGTAAGGGAAGCACACCTGGCTCCCCTTCCCACCTCGTTGCTTCTTGAATGGAATGATAAGAATTTAATCTCCTCAAGTTAAACCCTTGCTAAATGGAAAAGTGGTCCCCAGGTAGGAGCCAGACCTTGTGAGCTTTCCTTTCTGACACAGCAGAGCTTTGTGCTTTTGCTCAACCTGGGCTGCAGGATTCTTTCTGAGCACCTTGGTGCCTTGCCCAGGGTTCCATGCTGCTGTTCAGGCTTCTGGCTCTGGAGCTGTGTGGTTTTCTTGTTGGGGAGGAATGTCGCCCTGTTGGAAACATCTCAGAGTAGCCTTGCTGTCCCTGGTGAGCTGGCTTCTAATGAGGGGACCTCTTTCAACCATTGCAGACAAGTCCCAGCTCTCCAGGCAGTGTGACAGAAGAAGTCCTTCAGGAATGGTTACAGACTACCTACAGAAAGTCAAAATGACATTGAGGAACGCTCCCATCTTGCAGCAAGGCTGCAGCCCTAACAGAACGATGAGTGTTGTTGAGTTCTGCTTTGGCAGCAGGTTTGAGTGGTTGCTGTCTGTCCCACTCAGGGCTTCTCAGCACGCAGAGAGCTGTGGGCTTTTTAGCAGCTCAGCAGGCTCCGAGATGCAGGCTGTGCAGCTTTCAGGGTGCTGCAAACACTCTACCTGCCTCTGGTCATTCTGAGGGCGTCCAGCTGCTGGAGGAGTCAGCTCTGCTTGTCACAGTGCTTACTGCCAGCTCAGTGATAAATAACCCCCCATGTGTTACACCGTTGGGAAATGCTTTGGCAGCAGGGAGCAGTGCCCTGGGCCAAGGTCCCAGGTGCCAGCTGGAGAAGGGACATGGTGTTCTCCTTGCTGTCTTTGTTTATGGCTTACTTAGTCCCGCGGGCTGCAAAAGTCCAGTCTGGGGGTTCTTCCAGGCTTCCTCAGCAACCAACAGCTTTGTTCCATCGGTGCACAGTAGCAGCAAGTGAGGCTCTCCTGGCTGCCCTGTCCTCTGCGTGCCAAGGTTTGTGGCAGCGGTGGGAGCACTTGTTTTCAAGCACGCTGCTTCTGCCACCTTTCAAAGCTTGCAGATCTGCTTGCTGCAGGTGCTTAAGCCAGACAGAGATGTGGTTTGATTCTCTTTGATTATGTGGACAGGACTTTGTGTGAGCTCCTGCTGTAAACAAGCCTGACTTCTGGCAGTGTAAGGGTCCACGTGTGCTGCTGGGTACAATAACAGATTATCCCTGTTCTTTGTTCACTGCATGATGCACTCACGTGGAAATCTGTCACTGGGAGCTCAGGCTTGCACCAATCCCAGAAGTGTGGAACAAAAGCAGGCTGGAAATGGACTTTGACAATGAACTGTGAAAAATCCCAGGACAGTGCTGGGGGATAAAGTCCTCTCCCACCCACCTAGGGGCAGGCTGGGGAGAGGCTGCTCAGCTCAGGTGCTCTCACAAGGTGTCTTGTGATGCTAAATACTGAGAGGTATGGAGATATCGGGGTGTTGAGAGCCATCGGGGCACTTAAAGAAGGTTTTAGGCTGCAGATGGGAATCTGTTCATCTGTCTGGTTGATCACAATTCTGCACATGTTATTCCACAGGAATCTTTTTTCTTTATAAACCTGGAAGAAACAAAAAAGCCAACAGCTCTTCCTCAGAGCTGTCTGCAGAGCTGGAGCCAGCTCCCTGTGTGCGTGCGTGTCTGCAAGCTGTTCTTTGCAGGGGAGAAAACAGCGATGTTCATTTGGGAGGCAGTGTCTGGAGCACACCTGTGCTGCCTGGGAGAAGCACAAGGTCCCCTGGCTGAGCCCCACGTGGAGCTGCTTCCTCCCATTTGCCCCAACTGGGGAGGATGGAGACAGGATTGGGGCACTGGGCAGGGTGGCCTTGGTGTCTGCTCTTGGGAAGCTTTGCTTGACAATCTGAACTCAAAGTGTGTGTGTGGAGTTGTGTTATGACTTGGGAAGCTGTGCTGGCAGGCAGTGTAGAGTTAGAGAGCGTGATCTTGACCTTCCACTTGGATCCTGAGAACTTGGGGTTGTGGTTTTGCTGATGTTTTATCCTGATTGCTCTGCAAAGCAGATCCAGGCTGCAGCTGCCAGCAAGCTTAAAGCCACACTGCTCTGAGAGCGTGGTTCTGGCAGAAGCTGTCCTCACAAACCAGCTCTTGGGTCTGTGTCTGTTGGCTCAAGGAACTTGTCAGTCCAGAAGGAAAGCAAGTAGGGCCTATTGAATGCCCTGGCAGTTTGTCTTGGAAGGAGGTCCTCAAACCTCTTCCTCTGTTGTTTCCTGATTATCATTCGTTTACATGTGCAGCTTTGGAAGTTGGAAGTCAAAACAGGCAGAGCAAATGAGGAAAGTAGAGGTTCCCCCCCAGTCCTGTCTTTTTTTTCCCCCACCCAAAGAATGCACTTTATTTTAGTGATGTCTCTCTCCTGGTAGCAGGTAGTTCTCAATTTTGTCACCTTAAGATCTCCTTTGCACCAGGACTTGCTGTAGGGCTGGCTGTTCCCTGCGGGTTCCTGATTCCAGGAGGACTGGCTCTGCCCAGCTGCCTGCCCTGTGACACCCTGCAGCCAGGCTTGGGCTGTTTGCTTTGCTCTCAGCTCAGTCCAGCTGCCTTCCACGTGAGCTGGATCTGTCCCCAGAAGCACTTCTGGCTCGCTCACGGGGCTGAGCAGTGGCCATCAGGTTTGTGCAGGAGGAATGCACAGAACACAGCCCTGCTTCTCTGGATGCAGAGTCACTGAGGCGGTTCTTTGGAAACCCCCTGACCAAAACAGAACTGGTGTCTTTTCCAGAGTCGATCACTTGTTGGAAATAGGAGCAAAATCCTCCCCAACAGATCTGAGTTAAGTACAGAACAAGGGGGAATGGTTTTAAACTGAGACAGGGGAGGTTTAGGTTGGATCTTAGGAGGAAGTTTTTCCCCCAGAGGGTGGTGAGGCACTGGCACAGGTTGCCCAAGGAGGTTGTGGATGCCCCATCCCTGCAGGCATTCAAGGCCAGGCTGGATGTGGCTCTGGGCAGCCTGGGCTGCTGGTTGGCGACCTGCACACAGCAGGGGTTGGAACTGGATGAGCGCTGTGTTCTGTGACCCAGACCATTCTATGATAGACCTGCTGCATCAATTTTATCCCTATCAAGCACATAAATAATGCAACTGGAGGAACATTCTTTGAGCCTTTCAGTTTTTGGGTCTAGAAGCGGTCTTCTGGGTGAATCTCCCTTTTAGTTTGCCTCATATGCAACCTGGTGACTGCACGTTTTCTTCCATCAGGGAATTCTCCTGGTGTATGACATCACCAACCGCTGGTCCTTTGATGGGATAGATCGATGGATAAAGGAAATAGATGAGGTGAGCTGCATGAAGGGCCCAGGGGCGTGCTGGCTTCCTATCAAACACCATCCCTTCACACTGGGGCTGCTGGCCCTTCTGGCCCAGGGGCCAGGCACACTGAGGGGAGGCTGGGGAGATAAATGTGGCACCAAAGTGCACAGGTCACAAAATCCAGGCTGGGGCCACCTCTGATACGGGAACAGGAGTGGTTGTGCTGTGGTTCCCTATCAAGTGAACTGTAGAGAGGAGAAAACAAATTGTCCTTGTTTATGTAGCACTGACTGCTCAGCATCAGAGCAGCTTCTACTCTCTCTTGCTCTTCACCTCCATTGAAGTTAGGCAGGGCTGGCTGCCCTCACTAAAGACAAGCCATGCCTATTTTTCCATGTCCATTTTTCTTTTTGCAGCATGCCCCAGGGGTGCCCCGGATCCTGGTGGGAAACAGACTTCACCTGGCCTTCAAACGACAGGTGCCCACAGAGCAGGCGCGGGCGTACGCTGAGAAGAACTGCATGACGTTCTTTGAGGTCAGCCCACTGTGCAACTTCAACGTCATCGAGTCCTTCACAGAGCTGTCCCGTATCGTCCTCATGAGGCACGGCATGGAGAAGATCTGGAGGCCCAACCGAGGTGGGAAGTGAGAAAAGGGGGCTGTGTGTGGGCTGGAGCAGAGGGAGCGCCCAGATGGGGCTGTGTCTGTGTGTGTCTGTGTGTGTCTGTGTGTGTCTGTGTGTCTGTGTGTGTCTGTGTGTCTGTGTGCTCATACCTGTGGGATCTGAGAGCGCCTGCCCTGGTGAACAGCCTCGAGTCAGGAGAGCTGAGCCAGAGCAAGCTGCCCGTACTGGTGCAGCTCCAGAGGGCAGTTCAGCATGTCTAGGCTCTGAACTGCTCTGGGACATCCTTACACCTCTGCATTTACTCTAGGTAAAGCTAAAGGCAATTAAGCTCACAACTTGAAAGCACTTCAATCAGATGATTGTGTGTGTGGGATGCACCAAGCGTAAGCACCTCTGTCCTTAGCCTTGTCTGAGCCTGTATCTCCTGTTCCAGAAAGATAGGGAGGCAGGGTGAGCCCAGGGCAAGGAGCTGAATGGGGCTAAACCCCATCCCTGCTGTAGGCTTGGAGCAGTGAGTTGAGGTATTCCATATATACCCAGGTCCACAGTCTGTGGCATGAACAGAGCCTGCCTTATGTCTCAGCCCGTTGAATTTGAAGCAAAACAGTCTTGGGATCCCCTGTTCCTAGCTGGGGGTAGCAGCATGTCTGACTGACAGGCTGGGCAGAAAGAGTTTCACACTCCCATCCGGGTGACCTTTCTTTGTCTGGGTACTCTGTTCCAGTGAGCAAGAGCAGATCCTGTGTGCTGGCCCTGCTGGCCAAATGCTCTGCCAGATTCTTTAGGACTGGAGGCAGCTTTGCTTGCTGCTTGGGAGCAGTGAGCGGCTGGAGGTGAACGTGTGCCCTCCTGTGGCCGGCTGCTGGGAAATCCCATCCCACGGGCTTCCCACAGCTCATTCATGTGGCTCAGCTGAGCTAAGAGCATGCTGGCAAGCCTTCTCCTGGCTTGAAGGGAGGTTCATTACTGTGAGCACCCTGCAAAGAGCCGTCCCTGCAGCTGCTCCTCACTGAGCAGGTCCCAGGCAAGGCTGCCCTGCAGCAGGGCTGGCCACGTTGCCTCCTTCCCAGACCTCTCCTTGGGGCCAAATGGTGACTGGGAAGTGGGACCATGAGCAGGGCTGCACCAAGCAGAGACAGTGCTGCCTGAGCCCAGTGCTGGCACCAAAGCTGATGTCTTGCAGACTTGTGCTGGCTTGCAGCGCTCAGCTGCAGCCTGAGAGGCCTTTATTCCCAGGTTGTTGTTCTAACAAATGTAATTTGGTGAAGCACTGATGCAGGTTGCACAGAGAGCTGGTGGTGCCCTGTCCCTGGAGATGCTCGGGGTCAGGCTGGAGCCGCCTGATGGAGCTGTAGGTGTCCCTGTTCGTTGCAGGGCAGCCGGACCAGATGATCTTGAAAGGTCTCTTCCAACACAAATGATTCCGTGCCTCTGCTCAGGGCTCCAGTGGAGTTGCCATTAGCTCTTCTCCCCTGACCAGCAAGAGCTGCACAGCATAAAGAGGTATAGGAAGAAAGCAGCCTTGCGCCGTGTCGGCCCTGACTGTCCGCTCTCTCCTCCCCGCAGTGTTCAGCCTGCAGGACCTGTGCTGCCGAGCCATCGTTTCCTGCACCCCCGTGCACCTCATCGACAAGCTGCCGCTGCCCGTCACCATCAAGAGCCACCTGAAATCCTTCTCCATGGCCAACGGGATGAACGCGGTGATGATGCACGGCCGCTCCTACTCCCTGGCCAGCAGCGGGGGAGGCAGCAGCAGCAAAGGCAACAGCCTGAAGAGATCCAAATCCATTCGGCCGCCTCAGAGCCCCCCCCAGAACTGCTCACGCAACAACTGCAAGATCTCTTAGCAGGACGGGCGCCGTGAGCTCCATGTGCTCCCGCACGCCCATGTACAGATGTTTGCACACTGCACCCTTTCCAAGGATCCTTTAGGATGGGCCTCGGCTGCTTTCCCCGCGCTGCACGCAGGCATCAGCGATGTGCTCTGCTTTGGGCCCGGGTGTGAAGCGTGCTGCCGGCTGCAGGGGGGAGAGGACTCTGCCAGGTGACCCTCTGGGAATGCTTTGGGCTTCACCTCTCGGCCTGGGGTGGAAAATTCAGCAGCTGCCGGGTTGGGGAAGGGGGGAGAAAGGGGGGGAAAAAAAGCTCATCCCGTTTCGATGGAGAAATGGATTTAATGGCAGATTGAGAGGCTTAAGGGAGTAGGCAAGGAGAATCTGTGCTGCGGCTTTAACTCTTGGAGTCCTGAGCGAATTGCTGGTGCAATAGTGGCTGTTGGATGTAGTTGAGGAATTAAAAAACAAAGCTAAAAAAGAGAAGGGAGGGGGGGGAGAGGGAAATAAGTGACTGTTTTCACCAAGATGTTAACCTGCTGTTGCCAAAAAAAAAGAGAGCTGAACTGAAAAAGGCAGGAGTTGGCCATGAGGAGGCTGAAGGAAGCAGTCTGCTTGCCTTCTGCCTTTCTTTATGTAAATATTATACATATATATATATTATATATATATATATCACTTGTTTTGTAAGGTGTTTTTTTTAAGAAGCAGTCAGGGAAAATTTTATGCAGCCATGTAAATAAAGCAGGGGATTAATTTAACCAGTGGCAGCCAGAGGGGCAAAGTGGAGGACGTGAAGATGAGAGTACACAAATGCTGTGAGGGACTCTGACCCACCGCATGGGTCGATAGGAGGTTTTTTGAATGCTGCATATACAGAAGGAAGGAACCATCGGTGCATTCCATACCCCCCAAGCTGCTTTACTTTGATCATTCCATGAAGTGTGAGCGCCGGGGGCAGGCTGGGGTCGAAGCAGAGCTGAGGGGCAGAGCGGAGAGGCGGAGGTGTGGGGTTGATGCGAGGCAGCGGCGGCTCCAAGCCCCCCAGGTGCCTCATTCAGCACGAGGACGCAGAGCCAGCAGGGACCGAGGAGCCGAGTCCAGAGCAGAGGGAAGACGTGGACCGTCCTGCGTCAGAGCAAGTCTCGGCCATCCCTTCCGGAGCCCCACCTCCGCCGTGCCGCGCTCTGTGCGCTCCTGGATCCTCGCACTGGCACCCCGTGTCGGCCCCGCGCCCTGGCCTCCTGCTCTGCTTTCCCGAAGGCATCCCGCCGAGCTCCGGCTCCTCCTGGATGAAGGTGGGAAGGGACCGAGCGGCTTTTCCTGCTGGAGCGTGAAGGAGCTGGAGCGGGGCTGCATGTCCCGTGGGGGTGGTGCTCAGCTCAGGGCTGCGGCAGGAAACAGGAGGGAGCCCAGGGCTCAGCGGTGCGGGACCGCGGCGGTGCTTTGGAGGACGCGTGCTGCACTGAGATGTGCGCGGTGTGGGGGATGTCAAGCAAGGGCCTGCGCGTCTGCGGCTTCAGCCCACGGCAGCGTCTTGTTCGTGCTGCTGGTTCACCTGGAGACTGAAATGCTGCCAGGCTGGGGGCTGGCAGCGTTACTGAGCGGTGCCAATGGATTCCCTGGGGCAGCCACGCCGTGAGCACTGGGAGCCACCCGCGTGCAGCAGAGCAGCGCTGCTCTGTCCCGCAGCCAGCGGCTCGGGGCCCCTCTCGCACTGCGGGGCAGGATGAAGCCGCAGCGATGCTGCCGAGCTGATGCCCCTCGGTGCACGCAGCCCCCTGCAAAACAAAGCCTGGTGCCGGGGGGGGCGTTCAGGGCTTGGCCCTGGCACGCGTTATTGCCCGGCTCAAATGAGCGAGGAGAGAATTCAAGCCCTTGCCGAGGCGAGGAGAAGAATCCTTTGTAGTGCTGATTTGGCTCGAGAGCAAAGCGGCGCCGATTTCGGCACGGAGTCCGAGGGATTTCCAGAACCTGTCTGAGACGGCCGGCACCTGTTCGCCATCACTTAACACAAGGCAGAAGACAATCGCTGGCTCTGCAGCCTGGCAGGCTGGGGACATACAGCCGACAGGTGACGCACCGGCGCTGAGAGGGGCGCTCGTGGCCGCCTCCTGCCTGCAGGCACCCGGGATCCCTGCCCTCACACACCTCTGCTCGGTTCTGCTTCGGTCCCTGTGCCGCCTCCTGCTCCTTTTGCCCGAAGCTGATGTTCTTTTTGTTCCTGTAAGTCGAGAAGATCCCATCTGGAAGGAGAAGGGAAGATGGACCCGGAGTGTTTGTTCGGCCGTTTATTGTTATTGTTTCTTAATTTAAAAGGAAAAGAGGTTCTTGCATCTGATGTCAACACTAGTCTGTAGCTGCTCCCCACCACTTGTACCATTCCTGAGGGGTTTTTTTGGACTGTCCTTTTATTTTTGTATTCCTTTGTACAGTCAGTCAGTGTTGTTCAACTGATTATACATGGGTTTGTTTTGTATAAATTAAAGCCTTTTTTTGTTTTGAACTGCCAAGCAGGAGGTGCAGGAGTCGTATCTCTTTAGGGGGAGATGCTGGGGAGGAGGAGGAGGAGGAGGTTGTGTCCCAAGCTGGGCACGACCTGCTGAATCCTGACCCATGGAGCGGCTTTGATGGCCGCGGGGAGGCGGTGAGGCTGTGCAGCCCCCAGCCATGGTGAGCCCCCCACCCTGTCCCGCTCTCAGCCCACCTCCCCATGACCTCCCTCTCCCCCTGCCCTCTCGCTGCCCCAGGATCAGATTTTCCACTTCGTACCAGACTGGCCACGCTTGTTTTAACAGCTTAAGTGTAATATTGCTGAGTCTGGGAGGGAGCCGGGGGGAAATCAGATAGCGGCTGCAGCCTGGAAAGCCCTGAGCTAAGGTAAAAGCCTGCCTGGGGAAGAGGCACGGAGAGCTTTTTGTTCTCCATGCTCCTCCTTCTCATTGCCCCACTTGGAAGCGGCTGTGTTGGCTTCAGGTGGGGGAAATGATGGTGGGAGCCATCCTTACTGCACCTTAGTGCGCAGAACGGGGGGTGCTGGAAAGGCAGAAGCTGTGACAGCGCCTTCAAGTGGAAAAGGTTTATCACAGGGGGGAGGATCGCTGCTTCTGCCCTAAGGGCGGAGGGGGGCTGTGCCGGTGCCCCGGAGGATGGGTGCAGAGCTGGATGTACGACGGGGAACTCTGCAGCGCACTCTGCAGCGCGTGCTTTGGGGGCGGCACGGGGGGGTTCTCCACGCACAGGGCTGTGCGCATGGGGCTGAGCTGCAGGCCGCGGTGCCACCTCTCAGGTTGGGCTGCTCTGACGCAACCGAGTCCCTGTTTGCAAAATCCCATCCTGCCCGCCGCCGTCCCAGGGCAGCGTAACCTCTCCCGCGTGCTCAGGGCCGGCTCAGCACTACGCTTTATCTCCCCCGGCCGCATCCCGACCCTCCGCAGCGCCGTGTACCCGCCGGGGGGCTGCGGCTCCTCCTCGTGCCGGCCCCGCTCTGCTCCCTGCCCGCGCAGCGGCTCCTGGCACGGCTCAGACGGACGGGAACCCAGGGGAGGGAGCGCGGCCGGGTTGTGCGGGGCTGTGCGGGCTTCGGTGCTCCTGGGGCTCCGGGCTGCGCTGGGACAAAGGCGCGGGGCCGCGGTCAGCAGCGCTGCAGGAGTTAACGCTCCCCCCCCCCCCGCACCCAGGTCCGTCTCCAGCGGGGATTAGGGCAGTCTGGCTGGGAGCGGGGCCGGCTCCTGCCAGCTTAGGGCCGGCTTCGGAGGTGCTCTACGAGCGGAGGTGGGGTTGCAGTGTCCAGCCGCGGTCTGGCACGGCCAGGCGCTGCCTTCAGGCGCTCCCCCGCTCGGGGTGCACGGCAGGTCTCAAAGCCGGGCTGTAAATCATCGGCATTTGCTTGCTGGAGCGGGGACGGGGGCTGGCTACAAACCTGGGCGCTCGTGGGGCCCTGGACGGCCGGCAGGAGCTGAGGGAACGTGGGCCTGAGATGGGGGTCGTGGCCCCACGGCGCGGCCGCGACGCCCCGCGCTGCAGCTGGAGATGCTGCGGGGCCGGGGGCTGCGGCTGCCTCCCACCCGCAGGCCCGGGGCGGGCAACAGGCTCTGGCTGTTTTCTCATCCTGCAGGAATTCGGCTCCATGGGCCGGGCATTTTTTTCCCCTCCTTTCACTCTCTCCCTTTGGAGACTTTCCGCATTCTGCCTTTGATCTCCCCCCTGTGTTTGTCCAGCCGATCGGCTCAGACGGGGTTAGAGGCTGAGGTCAGCGCCTTTTCCATTCCAAACACCCAGAAACATCAGTGAGAAGGGAGGGGATTCAGATTACAACCTTCCCGTCCTCCCCTTCCAACCCTGCCCCACACGCACGCAGCGCCCGGACCCGCTGCCACTGCACGGCGAGCGCTGCCCGGCTGCGGGTGCCAGGGATGCGCTGAGCCCCCCCGGCACGGGGACATCGCAGCGGCCGAGGCGCTGCCGGGAGCCGCCGCTGCGACACGACGCCGTGCCCGGTGCCCTGAGAGCTCAGCGATGGACCGAGGTGCGGGGCGGCATCTCCGGATAGACAGCGTGCACCCGGCGTGCTGAACCGCAGCGGTCTGGACATCACCTCGTCCTCCTCCTTTCCGTCTCCCGACTTTCCTTTCCGTCTCCTTCCCTCCGTCCAATGTGATCAGCCCCGAGCCTGGTGGCGAGGCGGGGGGGGGGGGGGGGGGCACACAGATGCCTCGCAGGAGTTTCGACCGCCCAGGACCGCGGTCACGTCCTGGCGGGCAGCAGCTCGGTGGGGCTGAGCCCATGCGCTCGGCTCTGCTCCTGCTGCTGCCCTTGCTGGCGGCCGCCGCCGGGCTGAGCCTACAGCAGGCCAGGATGCGGCACCTGGGGGTGTGCCCCAACCAGCTGAACCCCAACCTGTGGGTGGACGCTCAGAGCACCTGCGAGAGGGAGTGCCAGGCAGACCAGGTGAGCGCTGGGAGCTATGGGGAGTCAGGGGCATGGCTGGGATGGGTTTGGGTGCTGCACCCGTGGGGGGGGTGGAGAGGGTGGTGAGCAGAGGGATGCTCTGGGCTGCGTTGGAATGGGGGTCCTACTGGCAGTGGCTGCAGTGCCCAGCAAACTCAGCCTCTCTGCAGCCTCACCCCAGGAGTGTGCAGTGCCCCAAGTGCTTCAAGCACCTCTGCAGGCACAGGTTCAGCTTACGGCCCTGTGGCATCAGCCCTGGCTGGAACACCCCCATCACACACCCCCAGTATGCTCCCACCCAGTTACTGAGGGATGCTGGCATGCTGGGGCTGCTCCCCCTGGCCACTCAGTTTTCCCTGGGCAGGAGCATGATGCTGCCCATCTTCAGGGAGCAACTCCTCTGCAGCTCATTGCTGTAATGAGTTCTGCCTGACCTCAGCCTGTTGGAGCCCGCAGCCCCCGGGCCACAGCGCAGCACAGCCACAACAGCAGGAATGGCCCACATCCAGGCTGGGCGCCTGTGGAAGCCCAAAGCCCTGTACCACTGTGCCGTGGGGGCCATCACTGCTGCTCTTCACTCCCACCCGTCAGCAGGGCTGAGGTGGAGCTGAGCGCTGAGTCGGCCTGGAAATGGTGGTGGGGGGCTGGGAGGGAGCTCCGTGTGGCTGGGAGCATCCAGGTCAGGGTTAGGGTTGGTGTTGGGATCGGCACCGGGGTTAGCATGAGGGTTGGTGTTGGGGTGCTGACCGCCGTCCCCTCCTGGCCAGGACTGCGAGGGCTTTGAGAAGTGCTGCACCAACGTGTGCGGGCTGCGCAGCTGCGTGGCCGCGCGCTTTGCTGATGGCAGCCTGCTGGCACTGGAGCTGGGCCGCGGGCCGTCCTGCGAGAGCTTCGTGTGCGCCCAGCAGGGCTCCGACTGCGACATCTGGGACGGGCAGCCGGTCTGCAAGTGCAAGGACCGCTGCGAGAAGGAGCCCAACTTCACCTGTGCCTCCGACGGCCTCACCTACTACAACAAGTGCTACATGGATGCCGAGGCCTGCCTGCGTGGCACACGCCTCACCACTGTGCCATGCAAGCACATCTTCACCTGGCCCGACACCAGCCCTGTGCCACGCGAGACCACGGCCCGGCCCACACCAGGAGCGGGCCCGGAGCCGCCGGTTCCTCCCGCGCTGTACAGCAACCCCTTCCACCAGTCGGTCCGCGCCGGTGGCACCGTCAGCTTCCGCTGCGACGTCAGCGGCCGCCCGCGGCCCGACATCACCTGGGAGAAGCAGAGTGAGCGCGCCGAGAACTTCATCATGCGGCCGGACCAGATGTACGGCAACGTGGTGGTCACCAACATCGGGCAGCTGGTCATCTACAACGCGCGCCACGAGGACGCCGGCATCTACACCTGCACGGCCCGCAACGCCGCGGGGCTGCTGCGCGCCGACTTCCCGCTGTCGGTGCTGAAGCGTGAACCCGGGGCGGCCCCGCGGCCCGGCAGCCCCCAGCCCTTCCCCAGCGCCGAGTGCCTGAAGGAGCCGGACCGGCGGCGCTGCGAGGCCGCGGAGGTGCGCTGGCACTTCGATGCCAAGCAGGGCTCCTGCGTCACCTTCCGCTACGGCGGCTGCGGGGCCAACAGGAACCACTTTGAGACGTACGAGGAGTGCCACGCCGCCTGCGTGGGCAGCGCCCGGCCCACCTGCCTGCTGCCCATGGTGCAGGGACCCTGCCAGAACTGGGAGCCGCGCTGGGCTTACAACTACATCCTCAAGCAGTGCCACTCCTTCGTCTACGGCGGCTGCGAGGGCAACAACAACAACTTCGACAGCAAGGAGACGTGTGAGGACGTGTGCCCCTTCCCCAAGAGCCTGCAGTGCAAGGCGTGCCGCCTGAAGAGCAAGATGGTGCTGAGCCTCTGCCGCAGCGACTTCGCCATCGTGGGGCGGCTGATGGAGATCGTGGAGGACCAGGACTCCGGCATCGCCCGCTTTGCCCTCGAGGACGTCCTCAAGGACGAGAAGATGGGCCTCAAGTTCTTCAATATCAAGTACCTGGAGGTGACGCTGATCGACATGGACTGGAGCTGCCCCTGCCCCAACATGACGGCCGAGGACGGGCCGCTCATCATCATGGGCGCCGTGCACGACGGCATGGCCACGCTGGATCCCGGCAGCTACGTGCGGGCTGCCAACGACAAGAGGGTGAAGAAAATCTACGAGCTGATGGAGAAGAAAACCTGCGACCTCCTCAACCGCTTCCAGGATTAGGGCCGGGCCGTGTGGACACGGGCTGCAGAGCCCAGGGGGACCCGTGTGAACCCACAGCTTTTACTGAGCGACGATCACCGTTCTGCAGCTCCATCCCTGTAACTGCCACCCCATGTACCCCCAGCCCAGACAGCAGCAATAAAGAGCCAGGTGGGGTTGCAGAGGAGTCTGCCCAGACCTCCCCACCCCGTGATACCCATCCCACAGCACTGAAGCCCACAGCATCACCTGGTTCTGATGGACTCCAAGCCATCACCCAGGCGCTGTGGGTGCAGCACTGCACGTGTGACACTGCTCCTTTCCTGCACGGCCTGACATGCTGTGCCCCCTCACCACGAGGTGTGGTGTGTCACAGCCTGTGGAAGATGAGGCTCTTGGTGTTGGCCAGTGTGTCAGCCTGAAAGCACCTGCAGGCGTGGGGGAGCATTGCCAGCACGAGGAGCACCTCCTGGAGCCCAGCACCCACCGTCTCTCTGGTCTCCACCAGCTGTTGCAGCAGCACTGTGTCCCACAGACCACCAGCAGGGTTGCTGCGGGGGAGAGGGGGACTGGTCAGATAGATGGATGGACAGACGGATGGGTGGATGGACAGATGTGCAGGCAGAAGCTTCATCCTCAGGGCTCCCCAGTGCTGCCCTGTCTCCCAGAGCTGCCCTCATCCTCCACTTTAGGACTCTTCTCAACTGCATGCTGTGGGCAGTGTGTGTAGGATGATGGGCAGTGCACGTGGGGTTGGAAGGATGGACGGACAGGGCCACCAGCAGCTCCAGGCAGGCTGCTCAGGCTCACAGGCCCCCATGTACCCCCCCTCCCTCAAGGCTCCCGCCTCGATTGAAGCCCACACAGCTCTGAGGGGAGATGTGGCCTTCCACAGCCTACAGCTGCCAGGACATGAAGCCGGAGCTGCAGTCCAAGCCATGGCTGCCTGCTGCCCCCCAGCCCTCTCCCCATCCCTGTTGCACAGAGGCCAATCAAGGTCCACAGCCCCTGAGGGGAACCTCTCCTCTGTGCCCTGCTCCTCCACAGTGCTTTGGGGGTGATGCAGGAGTGCTGCTCCCCAGCCCACGGCACCTTTTCTGGTCCTGGGGCACATGGCCAAAGCAGCCCCTATGCAGGGCTCACGGCACGCCCCGTAATGCTGATCCCTCCCCACTTGTGCCCACCTTTTTCCATTGCACAGTCCCTGCTTGGGGAACAGCCCCACATCAGCCCCAGGCAGGGGATGCTCCCACACCCAGAGCCTCAGCTGCCAGCAGCATCTCCCAGGTGGGATCTCTGATGTCTCATAATAAGGCTGTGCTTGCAACACCACCATGGAGGGATGGCAGCTCAGCATTGCACAGGGCACCCCCAGCCCTGTCCCAGCGGGCTTCAGGATCCTCAGCCCCAAATATGGGGATATGGAGAGGGCCCTCAGCCTGCACACTGAACCTCTGCCCCAGCCCAGGGATGACTTTTATGGTGGGGCTCCTGTCGTGGTGATGAGGAAGGACACGGCTGTGCCTCACCACAGGCAGCTATTTCTGCCCCTCTGCACCAGGCTGCTCCAAGGGCAATATTTCTTGGTGAGGAATTCCTCCCCACTTAAGAGCCAGCGTTTATTTTTGTTTCATCAATGGAAACTGATCCCTTCCAGCTCAGTGCTGCAATCCCTGGAATGGACATCTGGGTGCGACTCGGGCCTGAGCACATCGTGCAGCAGCCGGGAGGGGAGCAGGGCAAGATGTAGGGCTGGGAGCAGGGCATGGTGCTGGGCTGGGAGCAGGGCATGGTGCTGGGCTGGGAGCAGGGCATGGTGCTGGGCTGGGAGCAGGGCATGGTGCTGGGCTGCACTGTGCATCCCATGGAGCAGCACTGCCTTTGCACATGTGCTGTTAGTGAGAGGGCAGCCTCTGCTCTGCCATTCGGTGGGTGCTGCAGTGCTATGTGAGAGCGGAATATTGTGGATTTGGATTTTTGGTTTTTTTTTAAATAAAAGTATCTAAGTGGAGAACCCAGGTAATTTGGCTGTCTGGTTTGCAGCAAGGGGCAGAATCCCAGAATCAGAATCCCAGAATGGTTTGGGTTGGAAGGGCCCTCACAGCCCATCTGATTCCATGCCACTGTTCCCTCCCCAGCTCAGGCTGCCCATGGCCCATCCGTGACAGATGTCCCCTCCACGGATGCTCTGTGCAGCAGTGCCGGCACCTCTCCACCCTCTGAGTAAAAAATTTCCACCTCACATCCCATCTGAATCTCTGTCCTTTTACTTTAAAGCCATTCCCCCTCGTCCTGTCACTGCCCCGTGGTCGGGCGAGCGGGGCGGAGGCACAGTGCAGCATTACCGCAGCCCCGCCAGGACCGGGGTGCCGCCTATTCGTCGTGAGAGCCGCCCGGCGCAGGGCACAGAATGGGGCGAAGAGCAGCGATTTGCTTTAAGAATAGAAATTTTAAAATGAATTTAAAAAAAAAAAAGGAAAATAAAAAGTGAAAAATTAAAAAAGGAAAAGAAAAAATAAAAAAAGAAAGGAAATATAGTTTAAAAAGTAAAAAGAAAAAAACCTGTGCGCCGCCCGGGAATCGAACCCGGGTCGCAAGAATGGGAATCTTGCATGATACCACTACACCAGCGGCGCTGCTGCTGAGCACCCCTGCGCTCCCTTTGTACCATCCCTGCCACCATCTCGGGTGGGGAAACTGAGGCACGGCCACCTGAGCGGCGACGGCTGCAGGGTCACGGTCACACTGAAGCTCGGCCCCACCGCAGCCGGAGGAGCGGGGCTGTGCGCGGATCCGCCGGCAATGCCCGTCAGGCGCCGCATTCCCGGCCACGTGCGGACCTCCGCGCACCGCCCCGTCCGAAGGTCACAACGCGCGGGGCCGCCCGGTACTGTTCGGGGCGCGTTGCCGCCGCCACCGCCGCTCGGGAACCGCTACGGTCCTTTCCCGAACGGAAGGCCTCCTTGAGCGTCCCCCGAAGCGGAATGAGGGATGCTGGCACCGCCGCAGCTCCGCAACACGCGGTGTAGCTCCCCGGCTTTGCCGTGCACCGGCACCTCCAGCCGTGCCCCCCGGCACGGCGCTGTGCGTCCCTCGTGTGCCCTCTGCGTGTCACCCGGCTCCTGCGTGCTCATCTCGAGCAAAGCTCCCGCCTGTCACAAGCCCGTTTCTGCGCCCTCCTCCGTCCTACACATCGCCCCACGTGTCACCATGGCCGCGCGCCCTCTGTCCCGCATTACGTCCTACACACCCCATGTGACACCGCGTCCCACGAGGGGCAGAGGGCTGCCCCGCAAACCCCACAGCCCCGCATCCCACGCGTTAACGATCCTCACGCTTCTCTCCCCCTCCACGCGTTCTCCCCCACGAGAGCGGCGCGGTCCCTTTAAGGCCGGGGGCGTGCCGCGGGCCCGGCCCGGCCCGTTAAAGGCCCGGCACGGGGCGCGGGGTGCACTCGGCCGGCGGGAGCGGCGGGGCCGTGCCGTGCGGTGCCGGAGGGGCCGCACGATGTACACGCTGACGCGCGGCCCCAGCAAGCTGGCCACGCAGCGCCGCACAGGTACCGAGTGTCGGGTGGGAGGAGGGGGGTCGGGGGGGGGGGGGGGAGCAGCACCGCGGGGCGCACGCTCCGCTCCTCCCGGCCCTGACTCCTGTAACCCCCCCTCAACCCCCCCTGCAGGTCCTACGCAGCAGCCGGTGGAGAGCAAGGTGGGCGAGCCGCGGGGCCGGCTGCAGCCCGGAGCCTGGCCCCCCGCCAGGTGAGCCCCGCGCCGCGCCGTGACCTTGGGGAAAGGTGACCGCGGCCGCGCGGCTCCGAGCAGGGCCCCGGGGAGGGGACTGGCACCGCAACCACCGCTCTGAGTCCGCCGAGGGGTCCGGGGGGGGGTGGCCGTATTGCTGTGCTCCCCCTCAACCCCCCCCCCGTCCAGGCCCCGTGCGGAGCCCCGCGGGCGCAGTTCCGCAGCGCAGCTGTGCGCCCTGCAGGGCCCCGAGGGCTGCGCGGAGCCCCGTGTGTCCGTACGTCCATGTGTCCGTGTGCCCGTGCGCTCCCCGCGGGCCGCACCCCCTCCCCCCCCGCCCCCACCCTTGGAGTTGTGCAACCGCCGCAAAAGTTCAGGGGCGGCGGTGGGGCCGCATCGCGGGGTTCTCTCCGTGTCAGCCCGTATCGCTGCGCTGTGCCCGGAGCCCCTCTGCTCGGCGCTGTATCTCCCTTCCCCCCCCACCCCCATGCACAGTCCGAAGGGCCAAAAGGGAAGAAGTCCGGGGGTCCCCGAGGCGGGGGGAGGGGGCCGTGTCCCTGTGCTGCGATACTCCCTGTCCCCGATCCCAAAAGTCTGTGGACAAGGGGCAGCTTTGACCCCTTTCCTCTGCCTTCAGGGAACAACCAAGAAATGCCTCCCCCGCCCCACACCTCGCACATCAGCTGGAGCATCCCCCCCCTCAGGGCAGCTGTGGTGGCAGCGTGGGGCTGGGGGCTCGGGGGTCATCTCCTGGCCCCCCACACCTCCCCCCTGTGCTCCTGGGGCCTCTCAGACTTTGTCCCGTGAGTGGTGTGACTCCCGGACTCCTCCTGCCCCACAGCTGTGCCCGAGGCTCTATGCTGACCCTTCACATGGATCCTGTTCCATGCCGATGGTTTCACCTCGTCCTGCTGCTCCGCGTGCCTTTTGGGCAGCAGCTTTCCTGGAGGGGTGTTGGGATGAGGCAGCCCCTGAGCTGCTCCCCTGGTGCACAGCTGTCCTCTGTTGCTTCCGTTGCATTGCTTTCGTGTTACCCCACAGCTCAGGCACTGCTTGTGCACCCGGCCCGTGTCCCACCCCCGTGCCTCAGTTTCCCTCATGTTGGGCAGAGCTGTGCACCTGCAGCACACTGGCTCAGAGCTGTGCAGAGCAGCAGCAGCTGTGGGGTTCCCATGTAGCACCTGTGACAGCTGCTGTGTCCCCAGCTGGGCAGCCCACAGGGCGAGGTGGGGAGGGCAGAGCACTGTGCACCCTGATCTGCTTTTTTCCCCGTTATTTCTGGGCTGTCTTCCTGCTGCCTCCATCCAGAGCAGAGCTGGAGTCTGGAAAGTACCTGTCTTTGCTTGGCTGTAGGGGCTGGGGACTGCCCAGTGTGGTGGCCTCCTTGGGGGCAACCTGGCAGACAGCTGTGTCCACTGGTCCATCCTTCCCCTCTGCTGGAGTGGGGTGGCTATGATAGGGCAGTGCCAGGCTGGTGGCACAGAAGGGCTGTGTGGCGCACACAGGATGGCAGGGATGCGATGCTCCTTGCGTGCCCCCAAGTTGCCCTTCTTCCCTTAATCCCCGCTTTCCCCAGCCCAGTCCAGAAGCTCATCTTCAACAGAGTGAACGGCAAACGGCCGCAGGTTCTGCTGCCACACACCTCTGTGCCTGAGGAGAGCTACACAGCTGCACACGAGGAGAACGTCCGCTTCATCTACGAAGGTGTGAGGGGCTCAGGAAGGTGGGGGGGGAGGGGGCTGCAGGGTGCTGCCTGCCCTGGGGTTCATCCACAGCCCTCCATCCACAGCCTGGCAGGAGGTGGAGCAGCAACTGGACGGGGGGCAGAGGGGGGAGAGCGCCCGTGGGCCTGTGCAGTACGTAGAGAAAACCCCGAACCCCCGGCTGAAAAGTGAGTGGGGAGTGTGGGGGGGGGAGCAGGAGCTGGGGGAGCCCGTGGCAGGGCTGTCTCCAGCTGGGGGTGGGATGCTGTATTGGGAGGGGGTCCCACGGGCTGTGCTGGAGAGCCCAGGCGGGTGGGACATGGGGTGTCAGTGCTCCTGGGCTGGGTGGGTTGGCCCAGCACTGTGCGGTGGGGTCTGGCTGTGGGGTCATATCAACACCCCTGGTTCTGCTGTGGGGTTCTGCTCTTCACTGCCCTGGGCACACAGGGTGAAGGCATGGCAGGGATGTAAAGGGGGCCAGGTGTTGGGCTGGGCAGTGAGAACGTCCCCAAGAAGAGCAAACGCCCATAAGCCATTCCCTGGGGCAGGGAGCTGGGGAGGATGGGGGTCAGAGGGGTTTTTTTTCCCGGTGGTAAATGGACGGTGCTGGTGGGAACACGCTGTGCTCCTCTCCAGCTGCTCTCCCTTCTCTCCCTCCCCTCTCTTTCAGACTTTGTTCCCATTGACCTGGAGGAGTGGTGGGCGCAGCAATTCCTGGCCAAAATTGAGAACTGCTCATAAAAGGGAAGGCGATCTTTTTCACTGTTTTTTTTTTTTTTTTTTCTCCTTTTCTAAAAAACGAAACAAAACAACAACAAAAAAAAAACCTATTAAAAAAACAAAACAACCAAACAAGCAAAGAAAACGCAAACAACAACAGCAAACCACAAAGCCAAGAACCTCCGGTCGGACGCGACGCACCGTGATATTTAAACACCTTTTTCAAGGCAACAGCAGCCCGTGCCCCTCTGCCAACCCCGAGGACAGCGGGAGCGGACCACAGCCATGCCCGGTGCGGGGCGGAGGAGCTGCGTGCGGCCCCGGCCGGGATTCCTTAAGTGCCAGTTCTGAGCCCGCTGCAGCTCCGGGACACTGCGGGGCGTGCGGGCGGCCCCCTTCCCTCCCCCCCCCCCCCTCCCCGCTGGAGGACAGCGGGTCACTGTAGCAGGACAGACAATAAAGCGCTGAAACTGCCTGTGGGTGAGAGGCTTGCGGCCGGGGACAGTTTGGATCCGGTGGAGCATTGGTGGCCCGGCGGAGGGGCGCAGAGATGGAGAGGTTCGGATCGTCCCTCTGCGGCCGCCCCGTGGAGCTGGAGGTGCTGCTGCCGGGGGGCTGAGCGTCGCGGCCGGGAGCTGTGCAGGGCTCTGCTATCTCTGCAGCTCTGTTATCTCTGCGGTCCTCACAGGGGTAAGGAAGTGGGAGGAGGGGGCCGGGAGCAGCCCTGCAGCACAGCCTTCATGCGGGACAGCCGCTGCAGGGGCTGCACCCCACGAAGGGCCCCGGTGCAGCTTTGTCCGGGCTGAGTCCCTGTGCAGGAGCCCCATCAGGTCCTTCCCAGACCAAGCCACGCAGGGCAGGGAGCCGCTCACTGAATGCAAAGAAAGCCAGAAAACACCCACTGGAAAAAAAGGAAAGCTTTATTCTTGTGGTGGGAACAACAACTGTACTGCAGCCTGGCGCAGCAGCCACAGCACTTTCCCAGGCTTCCCAGATGGTGCTGCAGGAGGGGGATCACGACAGGTAGCAACAGCAGCGCTGCCTGCTGACCGTGCCCCAGTGCAGCAAGTCCCGGTGTGGGCTGGTGCTACAGCAAAGAGAGGCACGGGGCTGCCAGGATGCAGGATCGGTGGTACCCAGGGCAGCACCTCCCATAAGCCCACACAGCCCCCCTGCTCCTACTTTCCCACTGCTGCCCCTGTGCAAGGCAAAGCCCCAGCAGCCCTGCTGCATCCTGCCATTGCCCTGTACAGAGGGTCCCAGCCTTCCTGGTGGCCCCAAGAGAAAGCAGCATTGCTTTCCTTGCGCTGCTCTCCCACATCATCCCCCCACCCCCCACAACACAGGGATGCTTGCAGAAAGCACAGTCGTTGTCCCAGGGGCTGTGCTCCCCTGCTGGCTGCTTGCTAATAACCACACAACCCCATGAAGATCCGGGGAAACTCTTAGTAACATGATGCACCATCATTATTTTTAAACAACATTAGGCAGAGGGAAAAAAAAAAAAAAATGGAACAGGAAAGGATGATTCAGTTACAGGAACAGAACAAAAACCCAACCCAAAGGACACCCCGACCCGACAATGCAATCACAGGGAGGGAATCAGCACCCCCTGCCATAAATATTAATTCATTTAGTATGTGCAATTGTGTGTAGGACTATAGTGCAAATAGCTCTGCATTGATCACGGAGCAGCTGGAGGCAACTGCCCGCAGGTGACACAGGGACCAGTTAGAGACAGATGAGAATCAACCGACACGTACAGAAAACAAACAAACAGAAAAGCAACGCAAACGCTGGGAGACGTCGAAAATAAATCCTGGGTGCTGCCTGCGGGCACTGCGCACAGCCAGGGCAGCGTGGGGTGGGGGGACAGGGAGCAATGTGGGCACAGGCTGTGCTGCAGTGCTGCAGAACACGCTGCAGGGCAGTGCTGTTGTTTAAACCTCTAACGGAAGCAGTGCCGAGGCAGCAGGCTGCACCTCCAACCATCGCTGCCCACACACGGAGCCCCGGGCTGTGATTCATCTGTGCCAGGCGCTGCTCCATGAGCACAGCCTCTCCCAGCACAGCGGGGCTGCGCCAGGCTCCCTCTGCCCCTGCTTTTGAGCAGTGGAGGCAAGAGGAGCTCCTGAGGTTCCCTTTTGTCACAGAGCCAGGCACGGTGGCACCGAGGGTTTTGGTGTCAAGGGAACAATCAGCATACGCTGCTTGTGCCAGCTTCCCTTCTTGCATCTCCATGCCATTAAGGCTGGGATGGGGGTTTTGCGTCCCCTCCCCCTGGCACAGTGCATCCCCATGAACCCAGCAACCATTCTGGATCTAAGCTATTGGACAGCATCCTGATAAACCACAAGCAAACCACCTCACAGAACACAACTCAATGTGCGCGTGGAGACCGCAGAGCCGCTTCCCAGTGTGCGTGACGAGGGGCAGGATGGGGGGGCACGGGGACCTGAGGCTCCGGCACAGCCTGCAGCACCCACCAGCACCCAGCCACCCCTTCCCCTGCTTGGAGGGCCTTTCTTTTGGCCACAGATGCGGGTGGAAGTGGCAGACACACACACTCATTTACACGTGTGCGCGGGCAGCTGATGCACACGGAGCCCTGTGCTCCCCATCGCAGGAGGTTACGACTCCATCCTCTCCCCCCTCCCCAGTGAAAATTTTCTTACATTTATACATTATTTAAGACACACGCTGATATATAAATTACTGTCTCTATATATACTATGTATAGGTGGCGGGGCCAGTCCATGAAGGAGGACGTGAAGGGCTCTTGCTCATTTCCCTCTGTCCTCTGTGTAGTGTTGGAAGCGAGTGAAGCTCATGAAGACCTGCTCCAGGGATATCTGGCTAACCGAATAGTCTTCTAAGCGATACTTCTCTTTGGCTTTCTCCAAGGCCCCAAAGACCTGCAGGGAATGGCACAGCAGCATCAGTTACTGTCAGGTACCCCCAGCATAGGAGTCAAGCTTTCCCCATGGAGACCATGGGGCAGGGTGTCCAACTCCATTAAGAACCACACGTCCCCTGGGTTGGGGTCCAGCAGGGAACAGCAAGGCTCAGACACTGCAGGCTCAGGTGGCTCTGAGCCCACCCAGAACCAGCGCTGTGCTTCCCAGGAGGGAGATACGGGTTGGGAAGGATGCAACAAGCAAACACAGCCCTTCCATCACCACTGTGCAAAGTGGCCACTCCCCCTCCTCCCCTCCCTTCTCTTCCCATGTATCACACGTGCTCCAGCATCCCTTACCTGCGCCCAGCTGAGGTTCTTGTTGGTCAAGTGGTAGTGCACCATGCCCTGGTGCTCGTGCTTCAGGACACTGCCTGCAAGAGACCAGCAGAGAGAGGCTGTGAGCTGTGAAATGGGGGAGCTCACGTACACACCCTGCCTAGCAGCTCAGGTACCTGGGAAAGTCTTCTCCACGAAGGCCTTGAAGGCCTGCAGCTCGCCCTCCTCATCAGTCCGCGTTTTGGCCAGCAAGGTGTAGCCACTGCCAAACTTGCTCTTCAGGTGCTGGGGGCTGCCCAGACACTTGAACTGCCCGTTCACCATGATGGCCAGCCGCGTGCACAGCGCCTCGCACTCCTCCATGCTGTGGGATGGGAGGGAATTGCTGAGCAGGGTGGGGGCAGCAGGACCCCCAACTCCGCCTGACCAGCTGTGGGGCCGGGCACTGCTGGGACACTCACCTGTGGGAGGTGAAGATGATGGATTTGCCACACTCCCGTGTCCGAGTCACCGCGTCCCAGAGCAGACGCCGGGCCACGGGGTCCATACCAGTGGAGGGCTCATCCAGGAAGATGACGGGGGGGCCACCAATAAGGGCAATGCCAGCACTCAGCTTCCGCTTGTTACCACCGCTGTGGGGGAGAGAGGGGAGCATTGAGCACAGGAAAGCCAGGCACGGCAGAATCCCCCAGCCGGGGGGAGCTTTCGCCCCCCTGGAGCCTCCTCTCACCTGTAGGTCCTGACAAGCTTGTCGGCGTGGGGCTCCAGCAGCAGCCCCCTCAGCATGTTCTCCACGCAGCTGCCGATGTAACGCTCAGGGATGCCCCGCAGCCTGGCGTACATGCTGAGCGTCTCACGGCCCGTCATGTGCTCCAGCAGGGCATCAAACTGAGGGCAGTAGCCGATCCGCTGCTGCACCTGGGGGCACGAAGAAGCTGAGGGGTTGGCTCAGCTGCAGCTCTGCACTGGGAGAGGGCCTGGCACCCACGGAGCTTTGCTACAAGGCTCAATATCACAGGGTGCCTAGGGCTGGCAGAGATGCGTGCATCCAGGGATTGAATCAAAACTCTGATCCGTGCTCAGGGTGGGTCAGATTGTGACTCATCTCTGGCCTTGCAATTGCCTGGGCAATTCTCAGCTGTCAGAGGTCTGGAAATCTCACTTGCCACCATCTAACTGCACTAGATCACATTTTCCACATAGCCATTTAGAGAGCTAAACAGTTTTAACGAAGCCTTTGCCACCCTCAGAAGGTTTGTGAGATTTCCCTTCATTTCATATCTGCTAGTCTCTTCTCCACAGGACTGCTTTCAAGTGACCAGATTAACAGGGAAAGCTGGACCAGATCAGACCACCACATCCCTGGTGCACCACATTGCCCCTGGCACCCACAGCCGTGCCCTCCCCAGGGGCACTCACAAGGGGCTGAGCCCAGGCAGACGTAGGACACAATGTGCTGCCCCTGCAGCCCTCCGTACCTTCTTGATGTTGGCCAGAATGCTGTGGCCATCCACGAAGGCATCCCCCGACGTGATGCTCTCATCACCCGTCAGCATCTTGAATGTGGTGGTTTTGCCTGCTCCGTTGAAGCCAAGAAGACCAAAGCATTCCCCTTTGCTGACTGCCAAAGAGATCCTGTCCACTGCCAGCAGGGATTCCCGGCTGTCATAGACCTGGGGATGGCAAGGTGTGAGCATGCTGGTCACATCACATGCAAGGCATCTGAGGGCACAGCAAGGCCAGCAGGCCGTGCTCACAGCACGGTGCTCCAGAAGGGCCACGTGCTCCTCACCTTAGTGAGCTCCTTGATGACCAGAGGGCTGCTCAGTGATGACAGCAGCTCTGGTGGTGACTCCAAAACCTTTTTCCTCTCATCTGCCACATCCCGGTCCTCAGGCAACACAGACACACTGTTCAGCAGTGCCACCTGAACACAGGGCAAAAAACCACTGTCACCTTGCTGCTGTGGGAGCAGCTTTGTCCAGACAGGCACTCCCAGCTCACGCAGGAGCCACTTGCTCCATCAGCCCTCTCTCAATAGGGACAGCACGCCTCTCTGCCCTCCCGCACGCTCCACAGGACCTGCACCACGTTGCTGCCTCCCACAAGCTTCAGCTCACCCATTTCCGCCGCCTGCAGATGCCACAGACCAAAGTTTTCAGTCTCCAGAGAAGGTTTGTCTCAATGAGGAAGAGGAGGAAGAGGAAGGAGAAACCCTGGACGGTCAAGGAGGTCAGGTATCGCCCGATCCCAGGCGACTCCCAGGAAAAGTAGTTCACCTGATAGCTGATATCTGGGTTGGAACAAAGTCAAATCAATCTCTACTCCAGGGAGAAAAGTTTCAGAGAAAGCTGGGAGTTCTGCCAGCCTCAGCTCCACCCCAGCCCACACTGGGATCCCTGCCCACAGCTCTTTCCAGCACTTCTCCCTGGAGGATTCAGCTCCTGACCCCAAGAAGATGCTCAGTGAAGGCACACAGAGGAGACAGGAGATCTATCAGGACTGGGTTGCCTTGGGAGCTCTGTGAAACCTTCCTTATTTTACATTTTCCTCCAAATCAGTAGTAAGAAAAAAGATTCCTTAACTAGATTGCTGTCACTATCAAATGCTCCTTCTGCTTTAAAATGTCACTGGAATTACTGCCCAGGCTGGGTTAAAGGCCCCGTGACACCACAGCCACCTGTTCAGGTGAGCATCTCCTCCCCAGGCACTGGTAGGGAATGCCAAACCCCCAGCCCTGCTGGTCCCACACCAGCCTTTCCAACACTCCCAGCCCCCTGCCCACCCCAGAGGGAGCCCAGTGTGGCTGCAGATGAGGAAGAGGGAAGGGCAGCAGGGGCAGGCGATGGGGGGACTCACTGAATGCCTTGCATATGAAGATGGCTTCAACAGAAGAGGTGCAGAACTGAATGAACTCATAGTTCTGGTAGAAGTCACTGATGCACTGACCCAAGCAGTAATTGGGTAAGGTGAGAAAGATTTTATCCAGAGTTCTGGAGAGGTCCACCAAGCCTAACTCTGAAAGAGGATCAACAGATTGGGTTTAGAGAAAGACCCTGATATATCTCAGAAAGAGAACCAACACATTTTATCACGTTTAATTGGTGAGAAGGGGCTGTTTAGGTTTTTCTGGTGCATGGGACAGACCCAGGATCTAAGTGTGACAGAGCCCTCTCAAGGGCTGTCTTCTTTGTGGTGGCAGGGCGCAGGGCTGGGCAGGGACTGACCCACCTGGGATGCTCATGATGGTGACAGCAAGGAAGGTGGCTGTGCCCGAGAGGATGTTGAAGATGGTGAGACGGGTGTAGGCTGTGGCTGCCACTGAGAAGAAGAAGCTGAGGAGGTACATAAGGGGGATGATGGCCCAGCCATAAAGGAGGAAGATCAACATCACATCGACAAGGTGGCTGTCTTGGGTGAAGGCTTGCACATCAAATGCTTGGAATATCACCTGGGGTGCAGCAACGTGAGGAGAGAGCACGTTTGTCTCGAGAGCAAATGATGCCACCCCAGCTCCTGCGACAGGAGGGATGAGGCTGTCAGAGGTGACTTACCAGCATCAGAGCACACGGAATGAGGAAGTTGATGATGTCCCAGAGCAGGGCTGACAGCCAGAAGTTGACCACGTAGACGCCGCTGACAAACTGGACGTGCTTGGCCTTGATGGCCCGCTCACTGACCAGCAGGAGAGCAAAAGTGCTGGCGAGCGAGGCCATGCCGTACAGCAAGTTGATGGCGATGGCAAACCCAGTCTGGCCTCTGCAGGGGAGCAGCAGCAGCGGTTAGAACAGCAACAGCGTGACAGACCAACGCTGAGGTTACGTGAGGGACAACACAGCTGCACTGCCCCAGCACACCACTGCCAGGTCCCACGCATCATCCCTCTGGAAGACATGATGCCCAGGCCCTGGCTCCATGGGCTGCACTGCCACACAGCTCCTCTGCCGTCCAGCAGCTGAGCTCTGCAGGGAAAGGGTCCCCAGCCACAGGCTGCGAGCTTCTAAAGGGGAACCCCCAACCACTGAGTTGTGTGTGTTGAGCTACAGGCTGCCAGGCTTAAGGCAGGTCAGTCAGCCACACAGCTTTGCTACCCTGCCTCCAGAGCGCAATCACAGCCACGCTGAGGTCTGAGAAACTCTTGTCTGAGTCTTCTGCCAGCACAATCAAGCCAATGTGTGCCAAACGCATGCTGTGAGCCCTAGCAGGAATGCAAGCACCAGGCAGACTTACTCCATGAGCTGGTCCTTGGCCTTCTCGGTGATGTTGCGGGGCTGAGGGTAGTTGGTGACTGTGATGGAAGCGTTGGGGCCCATCAGCACCCTGAAGACAGCATTGTCAGCCAACATGAGGGCAGTGGCTGGAGAGTGGTAGGCCTGGTTGTTGAACAGTGCAGTGACCACCGTGTGGTTGTCAACTCCTTCGAAGGAGGCAGCGGCGATGTAGTGCTCATTGAAGGCCCCCCCCTCCTCAGATGCTCTTGAGATGAGGTACTCCTCCAGGCCACCTGCAGAACACCACTGCTGTTACAAGGGGATTCCAGGCAAAAGGAAGGCGATTGAGGCCAACTGGAGAAAACCCCAGCAGCACCGACCCTTGTTGCCCACCCTGCCCTAATGGTGGCCACAAACACAGTGCTACAGAGAACACAGGTCTGCCCAGGGGAGGAGGGGCAGGAGCCAGCTGCAGTACCCCCCTGTGCAGGACATGATACCATAGGATATGCCAAACGGGACCCAGCCCTGGCAGGAAAAGCCCCCACTAAGCATCACCCAGTGCTCTGCAAAGCCTCACCTGGCACCTCCAGTGGTGACTGGTGCTGGGCATCCAGCAGCTCCACGAACTGCTCCGCCAGCTTCTGCGGCAGCCCTGAGGCGGTGGGGACGGAGAAAGGCACGATGGTCTGCCCATAGGGCTCCAGGGTCAGCCTCAGCATGGAGGAGTCCCTGGGCCCAGGGAAGGTCTTGGCCACGATGAGGGCGAAGGCAGTGAAGATGAGAGGCACGAGGAACTGCGCTGCCACCATCTTCCAGTTGCGCCAGCTGTACATGGCTCGCTTCATGAACATGGCATAGAACTGCTGGCAGCACAGGTAGAACTGGGAAGGGAGAAGCCAGGTCAGAGCCTGCCCTGCCACCACAGGCAGCCATCATCCTGCATGGAGGGTGTGAGTCCAAAGCCCCCTCCCTGTCCCTTCCTCTTCCATCAGTCCACAGCTTGCCCCACCACCTGCTTGCAGCAAAGCAGTGAGCAGGATAGTTGCTTGATTCAGTGCAGCAAGTCAGCTGCCCAAAATCCATAGCTTCCCAATGGGAAGCAGGCACTTTGGGGGCTAAGGTGCTAAATACCAGCTTCGGACAGGTCCTTGACCTCTGCTCGAAGCTCAGCACTGGAGGTTCACAAATGGGGTTGGTGCAGCACAGCAACATGTCAAAGCGGCCAGGCTGAGACACCCAGCCCATGCAAGCAAGCACCTTCTTTGCTTTTTAAACCACAAACATCTTTCTGTCTTTCTGGTTGCAGATATGCCCTTGAGAAGGACAAGGCAACTTATCACAGGCGTGAGGCAGCAGGCCGTGAAGGGCCCAGCGAGGGAAGGAAGATTGTTTTTCTCATCTCCCCGCTGGAAATGCCAAGGGATTTAGCAATAGCAGGTGATAAATGAGCAGGAATCATCTGGATATCTTCAAAACAAGGCATCTCTACAGTGAAGAATTAACATAAAAAGGATAGCAGAGACCCACCCCAGCAACCAACCCCAAGCAACTCTTGAAACAATGTGCACTGAAGTTTCAGAGTTTGCTTCTACATTCACAACTTCCAAATTACACAGGGTCAGACTGGCCTCAGGCAGGCTCTGTATGGTAAAACCAGTGCAGGGGTCCCACAGGTGCCATTCCTGTGGCACTGACACCCTGCACTCACCCCAGTGTTGAGCTTGATGCTGGAGCAGTCCTCTGTAATGAGTGCCCCGCTGTCATCTGTCATGTCTGTCATCCCACTCAGGCTGCTGGAGTCATCCATGGCCCAGTCGTTGGAGCGCCGCTCGTGCTGGTACTGCAGAGCAGGCAGCTGGATGGCCTGGATGTCCATGCTGGAGTCCACCAGCTTCCCAACCCTGTGCCAGGATGGAGAACAGATGGTGAGGCACCAACCCAGAGAGGATCAAGCTGGAGACCTCAAGAGACAAAACCCACACGTGCACACACAGCTCAAGTGCAGTTTGTGCCAGGTTAAGTTTTCAAACTTCCTTCTCTTCCCCAGGCAGCTGTTTTTCTCCCAGTCTGGGCATTAAGACATAGAACTCAGTAAAGGGCTTATGGGAGGAGAGTGCTGCCTGCATGAAGTTTCTTCCACAGTTGCAACTGCGGTTTGGCTTTTGTTCTTTTAATGCAATCAAAACTCATGTTCGTTTTTGCAGGGAAAAGGCGGAAGAGGAGCTTAGTGGGACTTCACGCTCAGATTTGGACTTCATGTTTCCAGTCACAGACCCCAGCCCAGCCCACACACTGCCCTGATCCCAGGCCCATACCCCTCATGAAAGCTCTCACAGAAAATGATTAAAGCACACGAGTTGTGCTGCCAGCCCTGAAGGCACCCTGAGCACCTGCTTCCAAGGACTGACCCTGAGATGGAGGACCAGCTCCTCCCCACGTGCACACTGCTCCTCCCACCAGCTGGACCACAGCCCAGGTCCCTGCTGCCATCCAGGCCTGCCAGCTCCCCACCTCAGGAAGACTTCCTCCATGGTGGTGACCGAGGCCCCATAGCTGGCAATGCCCAGCTCCTCCCGCTTCAGCTCCAGCTCTGTGAATAGGGCCTCAAACCTGCAAGGATAAATGAGGTGTCAGGTTTTGCTGCTCGCCCTTTCTGCTGGCATAAGGCCAGCTCCACCAGGCAGAGCTCCCCAGAGCTGGGTGGAGACACCATCCACAATGATGTCTTAATGGACAGCAGATAAAGCTGCACAACGTGGCATCCCGTATCCTCAGGCCCCAGATTTCAGCCTAGTCAGAGGAGATAAGAGATCTTACGATGCTCTGGGTGCTGCTTCTGCAGCATTGAGCCCCCTCCTCCCCCCAGGAGCAGATTTCAGGCTCCATTTTCTGCTGCTGCTTTTGCACAGGTAGCCTCAGCCATCCTTGTTACATCACGCTATCCAGAGACTCAATGCTCCCAGCCTCCCATACCTCATCCCATGCAGTCACTGCATGGCAGGCATGCTGGCGAGACAGCAACACAGCAGCAGACTCAAGAGAGGACCGTGGTGAGAGGAGGAACCAAAGCCACTTTCCCTGGACCAGCACTGCAGCTGTACCCTTGCATGTCCCCCTGCACCTTCCATTCCCAGCTAGCCCATGATTACAGCAGCCAGGCCTCAGTGTGCACAGGGGGATCCGTGCACAGAGGGAGGGCAGATGATGCTGTTTACCTGTGAGTGCTCTCTTTGGGCAGGATGAAGGACAGCTCTGCCCCAGCATTGCTCTCCATGGTGGCGTTGGGCACGTACTGACAGATGAGGCGGGAGATCTCCCCCAGGTTACAGTACGGCTCCTTCACCATCACCATGTGGTATCCAGCCCCTGGGAAGAGGGGGGAAAGGAGGGTAAGTCACAGCACAGCCCGGGCCAGCCATGGCTCTGAGGTGCTGGAGCACAGAGGGGCTTCTGAGCACCACAGGGCCTTGCTGGCTTTGCATGGGCTGCAGGGAACGCAAAGGCCAGTGAGAAGGGCTGAAAGCAAGTACAAAGCAAAGCCTTTTGCAGTACCAGCCAGCTCTGCGCAACTAGCTGTGCAGCCATGAGGAGTGAGTGTGGGTTCCAGCCTCCAAACAGGCCTAACAGCATGAAGGGGAGGGCAGGAACAAACACTCCAGCACAACCTGCCTGCTCCTTCCTTACCATATTTACGTTTGAGGAAGAGGGAGGAGCCGCAGCACTGCAGCTCGCCCTTGGCCATGATAGCTATGCGGTCCCCCAGCAGGTCAGCCTCATCCATGAAGTGTGTGGTCAGCAGGATGGTGCGGTTGCTCCTCTGCTGCTGGAGGAGGTCCCAGGTGGCCCTGCGAGAAGCTGGATCCATCCCTGACGTTGGCTCATCCAGCATCACCACCTGCACATCGGAGATGAGCGCTGGTCAAGAGAGGCACAGCAGTGCCAGAGATCTGCTCTGGATCCAGAAGCCCCGAGCTCCCAGTGTGCATGCAGCGGTCTTGTCTGGAGGAGTATCCAAGCAGCACAGCTGCTCCAGAGCTCTGGGAGCTCTGCCTTTCATGGCAGTGCTCCTGCCTCCTCCTTGTTGCCACTTCACTGGCCCACAACAGGTAAGGGACAACCTCAGAGACAAGAGCCCCTGCTGGCGCCAAGAGAAGGATTCTCAGTGAATCCCACAACAGCTGCTTGCCTTGGAGTCCCCGATGAGGGCGATGCCAATGGACAGCTTGCGCTTCATGCCACCAGAGAGCGCCTTGGTCAGCGAGTGCCGCTTGTCCTCCAGGTTGAGGATCCGCAGGATGTGGTTGATCTCCTCGGGACACTTGGAGGCTGGGTATCCCTTCAGCTGCCACACGAGGGGAAGGAGGTTAAGCACAGTTGCAGTGGCAAACATCCCCAGCAAAGATCCTTCCCACCTCATCAGCCACTGGCTGCTGAACCCGACCACAGCCCCCACTCCACGCACCCTCCCGCATGCAGGCAGAAAGGCAAGGCAGTACAGAGATGGCCTCTGCCTACCCTCTGGGCATCACCCCCAGCCTGCATGATGACAGACCTGTGAGCAGTGCGTGCTGCCACCCAGTGAGCCCCATGCTGCCCACCCACCCACCCCAGCACCAGCTTTGCATGCACTGCCAGGCAGTGCCCCCAGCACTGCACTCACCCCTGCATAGAAGTAGAGGTGCTCCTCCACTGTCATGTTGTCAAAGAGCACGTCGTGCTGCGGACACAGCCCCAGGCTGCGGCGGATCAGGACCATGTCCTGTGAGATCTCATAGCCGTTGATGTATGCCTGCCCACTTGTTGGGGAGTACAGACCTGGGAGGAGCGACCCATGAGCTTGTGTTGCTCTGCCAGACAGGCTGCAGCAGTCAGCCAGGACACAGAGGTGTCAGACTGCCTGTGACCTGCACAGCCTCTGTCCTGGTGTCACCCTGGGGCTGATCGCTCAGCTCCCTCCATCTCTCCAGGCAGCAACACAGCTCCCAGCCATCCCCATCATAACTGCACCATCTCATCTGACAGCTCAGTGAGCCCAGGGTGCAACAGGGAAGAACAAAACCCCTCCCCAGTTGAAGAGATGAGGCACAGCTCTGCTCCCCCAGGAATGCCACAAGCCCTGCCTGCAGGGCCCCAGCAGCTGCCCCTGCCACATGCCAGCCCCATGGCAGCTCACAGCTCCTACCTGTGAGCATGGACAGAGTGGTGGTCTTCCCAGCACCGTTGTGTCCCAGCAGGACAGTGATCTGCCCTTCATACATGTTAACCGTCAAGTCCTTCACTGCCTCTTTTGTCTTGTTTCCCACTTTGAAGACCTGTGGAGATCACATTAACAAGTTGATGCTGTATTCACAGCGAGTGCTGTCAGATCTGCTCCCTCTGCACCTCCAGGCAGTGCAAGGCCATGATAATCACTGCGGTTGGCATTAGACAGCAGTGTCCAGCAGGCTCAGTGCAGACATCACTCACTTGTGGGTACCAAACTTCAGTCCACAGCTAAAAGATGCTAGCTCTGGGAAAGGTCCCTCCCCACACTACAGGGCCTGAGGAGCAGAGGGCAGCAAACATGGGTAAGCTCCCTGCAGGTGGCAGCATTCAGAAAACCAACGACACCATGCAGTGGGCAGTGCTGTTGTGTGGGTGAGCATACACCATTCTAGGACTGCTCTTCCTGGACCACCGTGCTCCAGCACTGCAGGGTGAGGCTGCAGTTTGCCCACAGCCTTACACAGCGAGGATCAAGGCATGCTGCAATTCCAGGGTACTGCGAGGCTGCTTGAAAAACTGTAGCAGGAAAAGACGTGAGTTGTGCTCCTTGCAGAAGCTATGTGGCCAAGAGCTGCCCTAATGCAGAAATAGCACTGGGGGGCACAGGACCAACAGCTGCCCTAGTGCTTGTGCTGTGAAGGTAATACCTTGGAAAGGTGCTTGATTTTGATCCCTGACACGAGGTCAGCAGGCTCCTCCTCGATGTATTGGCTCTTCAGGGCTTTCTCAGGGTCCTCCTCCTCCTCCTTCTCTTTTCCAATGACAGTCCTGGGTTGCCCACACCAGTAGGAGGGCTGACAGGAGAAGACAGAAAAAGCCTCAGGCACGGGCCCACACCAACCCATTCCCCACTGCTCTGCCACACAGGTGCCCCACTGCAAGGCTGCTCTTCCTGGCCCATCAGATGCTGGGCAGTGCAGGCAGAGTAACCAGAGGGCAGAGCTGCACCTCCTGCCATCCCCTGGCTGCCTCTCCCTGTGACTTTTCCCTGTCTTCATTTCCACAGGAAAGGCCAATGTGGCAGCAAGAAATAAAATTGCTCAGGGAGAAGCATCTCGCCCAGAAGAGCCTGAAGAGCAAATGCAACAAATAACCACTCCAAAAAAACCCTTGCATCCTGTAACAGAAATGGGCTAAAGTCCAGTGCTGCAGTTTCACCCTTTTGGACCTGGCTTTCTAAGAACGAGGGCAACACAGCGACGTGCCCAGCACAGGGCAGCACTGAGCTGCAGCACAGTATGACAGCCTTCCAGCCCATGGGGGCTTTTGACAGCTGCATTCCTGCTTCACCAAGAGCTCTGCACAAGTCTAGCTACAGAAAGGGAGTTGAAACCATGGTGCAATAAGGAATTGAGAGAGAAGGAGGAAAAGCCTCCCAATGCTTACAGTCAGAAGCGTTGCTGTCACTGCGGCTCAGGGGATTCCGTCACACAACAGTGACAGGCTGAGGATGACACCAGACCTGGTGATGGCACCGGGCTGGCAGTGACAGCACCACAGCTGATGGGTGACAACCCGCAGCCATATCCCCCCCTGTGGCTGCTGGTGATGGCTCGGGGCAGACCCAGCCAAACCTCACTGCTCAGGGCAATCCCAAGTGACCACCTGCTGACTCCCACCCCAGGCTTCTCTCTAGTGCAGGGTGAAGAAGTTAATGCTTTTCTCTCATGTTGGGGGCATGGAGACAATATTAGTAACACCATGCGTGCCAAGAAGTGTCGGGACAAAGACTTAAAGCCAAGAAGACCTGCAAGATGTACGTCACATCAAAAAAGCTGACTAGATCATTCTTCTAATGAGGACACATAGCAAGCACCTCGAATTCTGGAAGCTGATAGTGCCATTGTTTCACTTTAGTCTGACCTGCTGCATTGGCAAAAAGCAGGGAACATCATCAATCCGTGCCATAAGCCCTGCTGGGAGGGGTGTGTAAGCAGTGCTCACCGTCAGGAAGAAGTACCAGGGCTGAGGCACGCCGTACTCTCCTGGGAAGACAGCCTCCACATACCAGGCCACCAGGCCATAGAGCACTGAATCCAGGAGCAGCATCCCCAGGACTTGTGCCAAGGTGAAGTTGTCATCCACGCT
The DNA here is from genome assembly GCF_023343835.1 of Lagopus muta. Lineage (NCBI taxonomy): Eukaryota > Metazoa > Chordata > Aves > Galliformes > Phasianidae > Lagopus > Lagopus muta. The sequence goes on along the minus strand of NC_064447.1, from coordinate 1,737,505 downwards.
GACAGGTTTCATGAGGTCCCTCCACTGGATGCCAGTCCCTGCAGGGACACAGGACGCTGCTCACCTCTGCTGAGGGAGCTCATTCATCCCCAAGAGGAAGGAGCAGAGCAGAGTGCATTCCCAGGCTTGTAAGATAGCACTGCCTGCTCTAACTCACTGCTCCACAACGAAAGGCACACACGTGGCCCCACAGTATCCATTTCATACATGTAGAGAAAAAAAGAGGAGCAGAAGCATACTAAAATCTCAAGGTTCCCACTCCATTCCTTACACATCTTTCATCACACCCCCTGCAATTGCCCTGGGAGAAACCATCTCATCTGCAGTCGCTGCCCCTCCACCCCTGCAGGCTCCTTTCAGTGACACTGCTCTGCAAAAACACTGCCTTTGTTGGAGCAAACAGCAAATTCTTATTGACATACAAATTAGAGAACAACAACAAGAAAACAAAAAACCAACACGAACATTGGAAAGGAGGAAATGCAATTAATTAGCATCCTTTAGAAGAAAATTAGCTTTGCCATCAAAGTGTCTGGCAATAGCCCAGGCTTCATTTCATGACTGTCAGACACATGGGTTCAGAGGGGCAGAGCCCTGGTGCTGCTCAGAGCTGCAAAGCACCCAGCAATCACCTCTCCTGCTCTTGCTCCGTCTCTGCCGAACTTCCTTCTGCCCCCCAACTGCCCATCCAGACCCACCCTGGCAGAGAGGCTCCTGTGCTCACCTTTCCCTTCAAACATGCCTATGAGCTGTGCTCCCATGGCCATGGCCACGTTGGAGATGAGGCAGGATGCCAGCTTCTGGCTGTGGGACATCAGGTCGTAGCGAGGCGAGATGAAGAAGTAGGGGATGTAGGAGAAGAAGTACAGGAAGCCTCCAGCAGCAGCTGCGACATTTGCTGTGAGCACAGAGAAGAGCAGAAGGGGAAACATCAACCACACATTGGTGCTGTTGAGCATTTCTCACCAGCTTGCCACCCTTGGAGATCCAAGCTTTTGGAGGAGCTGTGGTTACAGGCGGATGATGACTCGCCCCAGCCCCACAGCAAGGCTGAAGTACCAACCCCACAGTCAGCATTGGAGGAGGCTCTCAGCCCAGCCCAACCCAGCACACCTTGGGGTCACAGCAGGTGAATGAGGCCCCAACACATGAGCTGACATGGATTGAGAAGTGACAGTACACACATCTCCTGCCAAAGCATTGTGTGGAAAACGCAGCCAAAAAAAAAAATCAACAAAAAGAAGGGCCCCAGCTCTGCAGTCAAAGCAAGTTATTCCACACGCAGCAATCTCAAGCGGCTCTGGAGCTGGCCCTGCTTTGGATGCACCACTGACCTCCCAGTATCCCCAACACCCAAATCAATCCACAGTTTTACAGCACAGCTCCTGGGGATGGCATGGTTGGCAGACCCAGCCCTGCAAGGAGGCAAGCGGGGAGGACTCACCTCTGGAGAAGAAGGTGCTCACCATGAAGTTGAAGGAGATGGTGGAGATGGAGAAGATGGCGAGGAAGGTGAACACCAGTGTGGGGTCACTGCTAGTGAGCACAGCTCCTTGTTCACTCACCTACAGAGAAAAAGCAGTTACCTCTGCAGCTGGCAAAGCTGGCCATGGCTGCAGGCACACGGGCATCCCATACCTAATGGTCTCCATGGTTAAAGACAGATGTAGAGGCAGGTAGGAACACCCTGGCCCTCTTAGAACAGTCCAGAGGGAGGAAACAAGGGCTGTCCCCGTGCAGGGTCTATGAGGACACTGTGCTCTGCACCCAGAGAGCCACCTCGTGCTTCTTGTGCCACGGGTGCACAGCGAGGGCAGCCTGCATCCCCCGAGCATGTAGTGCTCAGCAGTGGGACAGGTCTGCTCCTCCTGGGGGAGGAACTGCTGGCAAAGGCAGCTTTGGGTGCAAGGTTGTCAATTCACACCCTTGAAGCTGAGAGAGACTCAAATGGGCTCTCAGGTACCCTCTGCAGTGCTCAGGCTCTGTCCACCCAACAGCTCCAGGCTCTGAGGCACACGTATGAGGCCTGAGTCACTGGTACAGACCAACCTGTGACAAAGGAGCCCTGCCGCCCTCGTGCCCCATCAGCACAGAGCTTCTGGCCTGAGGAAACACACTCACCTTGACACAGAAGAGCACGGTGACAAAGAACACAGACACCAGCAGGAAGAGGAAGAACATGAGGAACCAGGCGCTCCAGTGCAACCAGTTGCTGAGGCCCATCATGTGCATGTATTCCTGCAGGGAGGTCACACTGTCACCCATGGCTGAACTCACATGACCCAGGCAGGGGGATGCAGGCACAGCAAGGGGAGGTGGAGACTCTCATTGGAGTGGTACTCAGGAGCTGAGCTGAACCAAAGCACAGCAGGAGGGGCTGGCAGCAGAAGGGGCAGGACAGCCTGATCCGGCTGCAATGAGCACTGCATCAACTGAGCTCCCTGCTGCCCACATACACACACACAAACACGTACATAGCACAAAAACACAAGTTTCTAAATTTAAAAGGCCAAAGCCCTGTTTCCCACATGCTGAACTCCTGCACCGGCCAGAGCTGCTCCTTGCCAAGCTGCCCTTCAGCCTGCAGTCTGGCCAACTGCTCCTGGCAGCAGGATTAGCAACATTCCTCCAGGGCTTTGCTAACCCGCTGCTGCCAGCGTGCCTGCCCACCTCCATGTGCTGGCTGCAAAGCTGCAAAGCCAACGGGGATTCTGTCATTGCCTGGCTCATTTAAGGGGTGAGCAGCTCAGCGTGCAAAGTACCTGCAGCAACAGCAGTGAGTGCTACTGGCCCCTGGCCCACCACGCCACAGGAGGTGTGCAGCCCCAACATTACCTTCAGCTTCTTCTCCTTCTCGTGCACAACGGCACGGACGATGTTGAGCGAGGTGTAGGTGAAGCTGAGCATGAGCAGCAGTGGGAGCTGGTTCTGGATGGCGAGGACGAAGAGGTCGTTGACATAGGACGGGTAGGGGAAGCGCTGCACCACCACGGTGACGTTCTCCAGCAGGCTGGGGGCAGAGCTGTTGGTGTGATACTGCATGATGGCCCGATCCACGGCATGCTGCACCGCCAGGAAGCCCTCCCGGATGTAACCTGCAAGGCAACAAGATGGGGAATACAAACAGGCACTGTTCCTGGGAAGCAGAGAACAGCACAGCCCCCTTGGAAGAGAGGCAGCTGGTATGGGAGGGACTTCTGGGGAAGAGGAGCAGGAAACGTTACAAGAGCTTGTAAGAAAAGCAAAACCAACACAGCTGTCGTGGCACCACCATTCCAGAGCAACTGAAATCTTCATTTAAAGGCAGGGGGCAGAAAACCTCAACATAAACTGCAACCTTTCTGCACGCATGCTTTTGTTTTCCTAAGGACAGAGATTCTTGGTCATCATCAGTCACCAACACTGCCACTGAGCTCAGCTCACACGTGGTCCTTTTTTGGGATGTATTTTGGTGAGGGGGAACACAGCCCATTGCTGACACATTTGGCTTAAACATTTTGTGCATTAAAAAACAAAAAAATCTTTCACTGCTTTTTAACTGCTCTGCTTTTATTTGGGATTTCTGCCACTTAAAATGAAGCTCAGATTCTGTTTAGAAAGCCTCAGATGAGCGTTTTAAGAGGTGGTTGCTTAAAATGAGCTGGACAGATAAGGAAAAGATGAGAATACGTAATCACTAACAATGTTTTTAACTAATTTGCTAAACAAATATTGTAATGAGGGAATTGACCTTAGCTTCTGGTCACCCCACCCTGCAAAATATTTGAACTAGGAGATATGGTCCTATCGTTCTCAAGTCTATTCACACTGATGAGTGAGTCTGCCTGCTCTCTCAATCCTTTTCTTGATGTCACTGTGGAGCCAGAAGGAAAACTGGGAGAAATAGCCCCTTTGCAGCCACAGAGGAAGCTCCCAGGATTGAGAGCAGGGCTCTCCTGGAACCAGTGCCAGTTCCTGCAAGGCCCTGCTGCCTCCTGCTCAGTCTGAGGTTTGGCTTTCGTTAAAAAACTGTGCCCAAACCACAGAGCTGAAGTCTTTAAACAGCATGAGAACTCCTAGACGGTTTGGGCTTTTACCATTCAAAAAGCATTCAAACAGAGAGAAGAGCAGCATCCAATGCCTCCCGACAGCCCTACCCGGCGTTCCGCCATCCGCAAACTTGGCCTCGCGGGGCCCAGGCAGCTGGAAGAGTGGGAAGAGGTAGCTGGTGTGCCAGTCCCGGTCCAGGTTGGGGTTCAGCCCCGTCTGCTCACTCCGTGGGGCGTTCCTGGGGCTGTACTTGAAGCGCAGCTCATAGTCCACCTGCCAGGAGAACAGCGACGGCCGCGTCAGGCTGACCACAAAGGCACAAACCTGGGTTACGCTCCCGGAGCGGCTGCTGTTGAGCTGCTGGGAGGGCTGCACGCAGAGCGCCCCGGCCCTGAGCTGCTCACCTGGAGGGGCAGCGGGTCTGTGCTGCTGCTGAAGTGGTGTTTGAAGATGACGGCAGCCAGCACGCTGCCCGAGCGGTTGTCCCGTCGGACGTAATCCTCAAACTCTCGCTCCGAGGCGAAGCCCTGGGCTGTGGGGCAGGAAAGTTGTGAGCAGGGTGCGCGTGGGCACAGAGCAAAGCGGTGCTGAGCTCCCAGCTGCGATGCTGGGCAGGAGGGATGCACCCCAGGCACAGCTGGAGTGTCCCAAATGTGGGAGGTGTGGAATCCGTGCGGGACGCAGCCCTGCCATCCCCAGGGACAGAACCAGAGTCCATAGAGCTGGAAGGGACCTTTACAGACTATCTAGTTCAACTCCCTGCAATGCACAGGGACACCACAGCTGGATCAGGATGCCCAGGTCTTGATCCAGCCTGGTCTTGAAGGTATCCAGGGATGGGGCATCAACCACATCATGGGGCAATCTGCTCCCGTCCACCACCACCCTCACTGCAAAAGACCTTTTCCTTACATCCAACTTAAATCTCCCCTCTTTAAGCTTGAAACCATATCCTCTTATTCTATCACCACATACCCTGATAAAGAGTCTGTCCCCTTCTTTCCTGTAGCTCCCCTTTAGATACTGACACGGGGCTCTCAGCCTTCACAGCCTTCTCTTCTCCATCTGCACATCCCCAGCTCTCAGCCTGTCCCATAGGAGAGGTGTTCCATCCCTTGCATCATTTCTGTGGCTTTTTTCTGGATGCACTCCAACAGCTCCGTGTCTCTCCTGTACTGAGCACTCCCCATCTGGATGCAGTGCTCCAGGTGAGGTCTCACAGCACAGAGCAGAGGGGCAGATCCCCTCCCTCGCCCTGCAGGCCACAATGCTCTGCATGCAGCCCAGGATACGGTTGGCTGCCCAGGCTGTGAGGGCACATTGCTGGCTCGTGTTCAGCTGCCACCCACCAGGACCCCCAGGCCTTTCTCAGCAGGGCTGTGCTCAATCCTTTCACCCCCCAGCTTGTACTGGTAGCGAGGGCTGCCTCAATCCAAGTGCAGACATTGCAACTGGATAAGTTGAACTTCACGAGGTTCACCTGAGCTCACTGCTCAGCCTGTCTGGGTCTCTCTGGATGGCACCCCATCCCCCAGGTGTGTTGACCAGATCCCACAGCCTGCTGTTGGATTTCCTTTCACATTATCTTCAGTTTGAAACATGAAGTGCTAAAATGTTCTGGGCAAGGAAATTTCCGAATGCTTCATTGTGAGGAAGTGACAGCCACTTTCAACTATTTTAAGGCCATAATTTTCTAGATAGGAACTGTAACAAGATATGACAAAAATCAGAGCTATAGTTTTCGTGAAACAAAAATAAAACCATTGCCTTGACATTCTGACAAAACTGATGCATCCTTGGAAAAGAGCATCTGCACCACCAGCAGACAGCGGTAGGACAGAGGGAAATGATTTTAAATTAAAAGAGGGAAGATTTAGGCGAGATGTGAGGAGGAAATCCTTCACTCAGAGGGCAGGAAGGCGCTGGCAGTGCTGCCCAGAGCTGTGGGTGCCCATCCCTGGAGGTGCCCATGGCCACAGAATGGGCAGCAGAGCTGGGGGGCACAGCCCATGGCAGGGCTGGGGGGGGCCCTTCCAACCCAACCGTTCTGCAGTCCTCTGATGTATCCACATAAAAATTCATTAGGGAATTTCCAGCCAACCCACCCATTCCCAGGATGGAAGGCGGATTGATGAGGCATAAATGAATCCCGTTTGGATGCCCTTTGTCCAAACCTTTACCCAGATTCTCCCTGTAAGACCAGGCCGCTGGGCACAGCTCTGCTTTGGGCACCTCAGCCCAGCTGGCAAGTTCAGCCCTCAGAGCGCTGCCACCACCCCAGCACTCAGACCCCAAAAGCATCAGCACCCCCTGAGCACCTCTGCACAGCTCTGCTCACCTCGGATGCTGATGGGCAAAGCTCTCTCCACAGCTCTGGCGACGCTCTGCACAGCGCTGCTGTTGGAGGGGACGTACGCCAGCTCCCAGGGGTTGCTGGAGTGTCGTCGGTAGAAGAAACCTGGCAGGTCATCCACGGACAGGGACGGGTAGATGGTGGCGTTGGGGTGGCTGACGGAGTGCACGCGGTGCCTCAGCGCGATCAGGATGGCAGCAAACAGCAGCGGCAGGCAGATCTCTATGATGGTGACCAAAATCTGACGTTTCTGAGGGGAAGCCGGGAGGGAGGGGTGGAAATAAATGTCGACGTTGGAAGAAGGGAAAGAAGATCCCCAAAATCACCCTGCGCCTCAGAACGCTTCTTGAATCTGAAGCTCAGTTTGGGGCAGCCAGTCTGCAGCAGCACCCTTCTAACCCAACTACTCTGTGATTCTACGGCTGTGCCCCATTCCTTGGCCCCCAGCCCCCACAGGAGCTGCCTCCCAGACACTGCAAGCTTTCCACTATCTGCTATATTGCTCAGCCTGTGTGTTAAATAGCGTTTTAAGTGGGCTTTTCCATGGCTGCTGGCAGACAGCAGTGCACCGCTACGGGAGCTCAGCCCCGTGGGGGATGGAGGTGGCTGCCATGCTGTGCCCCTCCATGGGCAGCAGATCCCAGTTGGCCCAAACACCGGAGGGGAAATGGGACACTGGGTGGAGCTGCACCCCCTGTGCTTCCTCCTGCAGCACGAGCTGCCAGCACCCCAGCTAATACACCTCATCCAGCCTCAACCACTGCAGCTACAGCTCCTGAGGTTTCTCCACACGTGCCCAAGGCCAGAGAGCCTCAGTGGGAACCTGGTGCTGTGCGTGCTGGCAAAAGCAGCAAGTGCTCCAAGTGCTCCTGCTCAGACAGCAGCAAGGGGCACTGCAGCCTCTGTCTGCCACAGGTGGGACAAGAAGGGCACAAGCAGCACCAAAGAGGTAATCTTCCCAACGTGGCCACCTCCGCAGCTTGCTGTGTCTCCTCCCTGCCTCCACTCCAAAGCTGTGCTCCAAGGCTGCTCCTTCAGATCTGCCAACACCAACCCCTGACTGGTGCTGCACATTAGGTCAGAACCTCACAGGCTCTCTATAGAGTGGAGAAAGGTTTTGTTTTTCAGATGGGAGGAAAACAGTGAGCAAGCTGGGCATTCAGCTCCATCTGGTCATCACCTCCAGCTGGTCCCAAGGGGATCAGTGACCACTGGGCACCACGTCAGAGAGAGGGGCACAGCCCCAAGTAGGAGCACAGGGTCAAGCCCAGCACCACAGCAGGGCTGGCAGGAAAAGGAGTGCTCCAAAGGCCACGCTCATAAAAGCGAGCATTGCAGATGTCTGATGGTTTTATAACGCAGCTCTTGCAAACCAGCTGCCTTCTGCTGATTTACAACCAAATTAACCCTCTAATAGCCCCTTGGACTGCCTCCAGAACAACTGCCTGACTCTGTGAACTCAGCAGCTAGCACACATTTACCAGCATAGCCTGGTGCTACTGCACAAGTCACTCAAACTGCAGTGCTTCAGAGGCACTGGGGACACTCATCCATAATCATACAGCTCTGAGCAAGGCGTGTCCTCAGCCCTGGGCCCAGCACCCAGCTTCACAGCACAGCTGACAGCTGTGGAGCTCCATGCCTTCACCGGGAGCACATCTTCTGCCAAAGGCTGAGCATCCAGGAGTCCACAGCCCCTTCGTGGCACTGGGGGAGGCCAGCTCCTGGGCAGCGAGCCCTAAGCTCCCTAAGCCCCTTAAGCAACCAGTTGCCATGCACAAAGCTGGGATGGGAGTAGATGCCAGGACAGTATGGTTTAAAGCAGCCCACGCATCCCTAAAAGCTGCTTCTGAGGACAGCACAAACTAATCGAGAAAAACCAACCAGGTCACAGTAGGTTTACAGCAATCACCACCTCCAGAGGATGTCAGAGGGTTTGTGAGACAGCTCAGAAAGCCACTGTCACACAGGAGGCCACGTGGGTTGTCCTGCCTGTGGGAAGTGAAGCTGCACCCAATAAAAGTGAGGGCAATGGTGAAGTGTGGAAGGAAGGGGATGGGGACAGAGCAGCAACGCCTGCTCGTCCCTCCCTGACATACAAGCACAGGAACCAGGATGCTCTGCAACCCCTGCTGAGTGACATTTGGTGGTGCCCAGGTGCCTGAGCGCGCCGTGCCAGCCTACCTGCAGGATGTAGTTCTTCCAGAGAAGCAGCCCAAACTGCCTGAGAACAACCATCCTCCCATCGGACGGGGACCGCCGCCGCTCTGCAGGACTCTGTGGAGAGAAGAGAGCAGTGACCAGCGTGCTGCAGACCTGAGCTGCCTCCCCATCACGAGGCCCCACAGCCTGGCAAGCTGCTCAGCCCCAGGCTCACTGCTTGTGGAGGGTGGGGCAGAGGATGCTGAGCCCCACAGATTTCACCTGCACCCCTGCAGCAAGGCAGGAGCAACAACACGAAACCCCCAGTGATGGCATGAGCAAAGCAGCCACCTCAGTGCATCCAGGAACATCCCATGCCCCCGCAGCCAGGAGGGCAGCTCTCCCCATTCCCAGCCTGATGTCGCAACAGCTGGCTCAGCCCCACAAGAATGGAAAATAACTCCACTGTTCCCTCTGAAAGGGTCATTAAGAGCCCTCAAGAGCCAGAGGCGCCGTGGTTTCTGGTGCTGCCCAGTCCTGGTCCACAGGACCCTGAGCAGAGAGATATGCAGTGAGGGAGCTGCTGGTTGGAAACGCAATCTGTGAGCACTGAGATGTTGTGGTCACAGAGCCCAGACACACATGGGATGCTGCAGCCACCACGCAGACTGTGACACTGCAGTGGGCACAGCAGGAGACAGCAAGAACGCTTCTGCCCCATAGCCTTGCCCCAGCACTTCCACTCACTGCTGGGGATAGCAGGGAAGCTGCTGCGTAGCCCTGGGACCCACATCAGGCAGCTGCAGCCTCTGTAGGGGTCCTTTACCCAGCCACAGGCAGGGAGACGTGTTTGTTACAGAGAGGGAGCATAGAAACACAACACCTGCCCTGACGAAGGCCATGAAACCTCTTGTAGCCCATTAATGTGGGGCTGGTTAAGATTTCAGGCTGCGCCTCTGCTTCCTGCATTGCGAAGGCTTCACAAGTGCTGGTTGTGCAATGCCAGCAGTGCTCTTCCCAAACAAACCCTCATGCCAGGTGAGAGGCAAGGGTGAGAAAAGGTCTGCGCCCTGCAGTGCTGCACCCCAGCCCTTCCCTTCCCTGGAGGAACCTGCAGCCCTCAGCCAGCCCTGAGCACTGAGGGGCTTCCCAAGGAAGTGCTCCTGCCCAGCTGTGCTGACCTCGTGCTGCAGGACAGAGGAGGAAGCACAGCCCTGCTCACGAACTTGGACTGTGCAACACACCAATCGTCTGCTGCACAGCCCTCAACCCACAGGTCTTTGTGGCAGGCAGCTGAATTCCCTTCAATCTCATCACACGCAGCAACTGGGACAAAGAAACGCGAACCACAAAGCTGAGGGCAAGAAACTCTCAAGTCAAATACTGACAGTGTGCAGCTGTGGGCTGAGAGCAGCAAATCCCCTTCCCACAGCAGCACCCCGCAGCCGTGCTGCACACACACATGCACACACATCACCTACCAGCCACAGGAGATGCTCAGCAGCACGTTTCCAGCTCTGTCAGCACGGTGTCAGCTCCCCAGACCCCACCTGCCCATGCTCGGATCTCGCAGCGCTGCTCGAGCAGAGGCAGCCAGGCAGCCAGCTTGCTTTCAGCAGATGCTGCACAAAAGCACGGCTTGCAAACACAAGGCCAGCGCTGCCACACGGCCTGCAGGTGCCAGGCAGATGGAGCGAACCCTCCGCCGTGCCGCGGCTGAGGCTGCCCTGCCCACGGGAGGAGGGAGAGGTCCCTCCCAGCCCCGCAGCCCCACCACCAGTCAGCTGAGCAGCAGCGGCCAGCGGGAGAGAGGGAGGGAGGAGAGGCGGCTGCAGGCACAGCCCTGCGATGGGGAGGAGGAGCAGGGCAGCGCTGGGGCGCAGATCCTCAGCTCCCATTGCCGGGCGATGCGCTCGGCTCCAGCCGTGCCAAAGCACGAGCTGTTCTGTGAGACCCACGGAGGTCTGGCTGCAGCCAGCGAGGGATGCCTGCGTGCCATGGAATCATATCATAGAACGGCCTGGGTTGAAAAGGAGCACAGTGCTCATCAGTTCCAACCCCTGCTGTGTGCAGGTCACCAACCAGCAGCCCAGGCTGCCCAGAGCCACATCCAGCCTGGCCTTGAATGCCTGCAGGGATGGGGCATCCACAGCCTCCTTGGGCAACCTGTGCCAGTGCCTCACCACCCTCTGGCTGAAAAACTTCCTCCCTCCTCATATCCAACCTAAACCTCCCCTGTCTCACTTTAAAACCATTCCCCTTGTCCTATCACCATCCATGTCACAACGTGCCATCAGCACAGCTCCAGCAGCTGGGTGCTGGGTGGGATCCGCGCAGCTCTGCAGGTAACACAGTGAGCACTCATGTGCCCAGCCCGCCCTCCACATCCAGCCCCTGAAGCATCCTCCTGCCCTGCCACATTCTTTACCATCCCCAATTCAAAGCCCAAATGCAACCTCTGAGCAAAACCCACCAGCCTTACGAGATGCAGAAGACCCCCACAGCAGCGAGCAGCAGCTGTGCTCGTGTGTCCTGTGCTGTGCAGTAAGCAAGAAAAAGCAGAAGAGGTCTGCTGCAGCAGCACAAAAGGCACCTCAGGTACCACCTCTTCCCAGCAGCAATAGGGAAGGAACAGCGAGGGGACTTTTCATCCTACACCATCTCATCTCCACAGGCCTCTGGTCCACACGTACCCTGTGAGATGATCCCTCTGCCACAGGAAAGCATGGGACTCCCCCAGCCCTCTCCAGACTTTGACCCACGCAGCCAAGTATGTGGCTGCACCCCAAGCACAGCCAAGGAGCAGAAACATCCATCCTGCACTTATCTGAAGGGCATTGGGAGCCAACTGGGGGGAACTGAGACCCTCCGTGCTCTGTTTCTGGGGCACAGCAGTGTGATGAAGGGCTGCAGCCCCTGACCTGCATCCCTCCTGGGGGTATCACGGCTCCCAGGAAGCACCAGGCAGCTCTCAGTAACACCAACACTGTGCAATATCAGCAAACTTCATTACAGCCAACCATTTTTCCACCCTAACAAGTGCCCCAAGAAAACATCCTCTGAACCTTCCATTCAGCACAGAACAAAAGCAAGAAGCTCAGTTACAGCAGCAGCTCCTCTGACAGACATGAGTGTGAATCCCAGGTTTGGAGCACCCACAGGAATGGATTTTTCAACCTAAGCATACATCAACCTGAAGGGAAAACCTTTCTTTAGAAGGCACTCCCTGGCCTAGAGCACAGTGCCCAAAGGATCACAGCACAGCTTTGGTTGGAAGGGATCCTAGAGATCATCTGCTTCCAACCCTGGGAAGGGGACACACAGCCAGTGTCTGTGAGAATCACAGAACGGCCTGGGCTGAAAAGGCCCACAGTGCTCATCCAGTTCCAACCCCCTGCTGTGTGCAGGTCACCAACCAGCAGCCCAGGCTGCCCAGAGCCACATCCAGCCTGGCCTTGAATGCCTGCAGGGACGGGGCATCCACAGCCTCCTTGGGCAACCTGTGCCAGTGCCTCACCACCCTCTGGCTGAAAAACTTCCTCCTCATATCCAACCTAAACCTCCCCTGTCTCAGTTTAAAACCATTCCCCCTTGTCCTATCGACTGCCTCCACAGCAGGATATAATCTCCGTCCTCTGCCAATAACCCCTTTCTGCACGGGGTGCTGATGGATGCTGAGCACACAGGTGCAGCTCGGCTCCCCGAGCTCCGTGCTCGCAGCAGGGCACGGCCAGCAGCACCGGGCAAAGCCCACGTGTGCCCGCAGCCGGCGGTGGTTTCAGAGCTCTCGCCGCATTTTTGCTCCTCCGACGCACCGTCACCATAGAAACTCAGCCTGGAAATGGCAGACGCGGCTTTTTTTAACCTTCCCCCGGCTCGGGGAGGGAGCATCCACGGAAGACGGGCGGCAGCGGCCGCGTCCCCAGCGAGGTCTGCCCGGAGCCGGAGGTGATGCAGGAAGGGAGAGGCTCAGCGGGGAGCACCGAGCGGCTCCCGGCACAGCAGCGCAGGGCCGCGGCAGCCTCAGCCCCGACCGCTGAAGGAGACGCGGCGAGCCACGCAGCGCTGAGCCAGCGGGCGGCCTGCAGCGCGGCCATGGAGCGCGGCGCACAGCCGGGAGCGCACCGCACCGCACCGCCGGGGCAGCGCAGCCGGAGCGGCCGGACGGCGGTGCGCGACGGGCGGCGCGGCAGCTTCGCACGGCCGAACCCCGCGCTCGGATCCCGCACCGCTCGGCCCCCCCGCCGGAGCCGACCGCACTCGGGCGATGCGGGACGCGGCTCCGGGAGCCGCCCGGTACCGAGCGCCGCCTCCCCGGAAGGCCGAGCTCCGCCCGAAGCCGGGCCGCGGAGCGCTGCGGGATCGGACGCGGCGCGGAAGCGGCGGCGCGGGGTCCGCTCGGTCCGACCCGACCCGGCGCCCGTTCCCCGCATCCCGGCCCCGCACTCACCGGCCCCCGCCGAGCGGGCGGCTCCGGCCTCAGCGCCCCGCCGGCCCCGCCGCCATCCCGGGCACCGCCCCGCGCACGCGCGGCACCGCAGGGGGGGGGAGCGGCTGCGCGTGCGCGTGCGGGCGGTGCGGGGCGGGCGTCGGGCCGAGCGCGGTGCCGGGCCGCCCTTGGCTGCTCGGTGGCACCGCGGACGCCCGCAGAGCGCGGCCGGCCCCGGCCTGTCGCCCTTCCCCGCTTAGCGGAGAAGCGATTCGTGCCGCTCGCCGTTCAGATCCGTCCCTGCGGCGGCTGCTCAGAGCTGAACGCCTTCGGGAATCGCCCCCGCTGCGGTGCTTTCAGATGGGGGTGGTTCTTGTGAGCGGCCCTGCCTGCCTGCAGGAAATAGAGGAAGAGACAAAACCGGGGCAGGGGTGAAGCTTTCTCACTAAGGGAGAAAGGAAAACCGCAATATCAGCTTTAAAAATAGCCGTGACTCCATCGCCACAACCAGCACCGGAGTGGGGGGGAAGACGTGTCCCCGGTCCCAGAGCAGAGCCACAGCTCTGGAGGGCTGTGGGGGGAGATGCTGGCACAGCCCTACAGCAAAGGGACGAAGGCTGAGTGCTGGTAGCAGTCTGTGCAGCCAGCCCTGGCAGCAGGTGTGTGCAGAAAGCGATGCTGTGCCATAGGCACGAGTGGGGCATCCCCCCATGCAGCAACACAGCAATGCTCCCGTCTGCCTAGCAAAGCTCTCTGCAGGGCTCGTGTGCAGGAGGAGCTCTGCCAGCTCTGTGCACACACACATGCTTTGGAGCACGTTGAACAGTGCGGGGTGAAGATGGAGGTGCCTTCTCTTGAGCACAGCATGCTTTGCTGGTGGGCTTTGTTGAATTTCCGCATTGCTTGTGACCACATTACAGCCACAGTGCTTGCAGCCTTCTACAAACACAATAGGAATGGGAGAGGCTCTCTGTGCCCTGGTGCTGGGCAGTGTGACCACAGTCCTGGGCAGTATCTGGGGCATCGGTGCCTTTAAAAGCCATTCCTGAGCGCTGAGCCACCCTCCTGCATCCACACCCCAACTCCAGCTTGGGCTGATCCTTCCCAATTACAGCTTCCCCGTGACCTGCCCTATTGCCTCATTCAGCTCCTCGCTGCGCCTGGCTTTGAAGGAAGTGGAGCGATTAGATCAGAACATAAGGCTTGCCAAAGAAAGTATTTACAGGCTCCTCGTTGCTCCTGGAACAGAAGATGAGGGATGTCGCAATGAGACAGGGCGACACGCGGTGACTCAGCTCACACCCTGAGATGTGCCAGGGCAGGAGACAGGAGATAACAGCAGTGACAGCCCTGTCCCCGTCACCCTGACGGGGAGCTGACAGTCCTCGTTTGTGGGTGTCCCCTCTGGTGACACCACACTCATCGCGGATGAGGACTGACCCCAAGGAGCACACAGCCCTGCTCCTGTGGCTGCCCCTCTCCCCTCACATCGCTGCTTACCACCACATTCCTGTGCCTGCTTGTTCCCAAGCCGATGGCCTCGATGCAGCAGCACGTTTCATGCCAGCAGTGCCAGGCTACACATCCTGAGCCCTGAGATGGGCCCTGGGCTGCTTGGCTGGGGCTGAGGTCTGTGCTGGGCACAGTTGTGCTCAGCATCTCCCCAGGAACTTTGTTAGCTTCCAGGAACCAAACCAGCCACGTCTCAGTGCTCGCCTGGCACCGCAGAGTGGAAACTGCCAGCACCGCTGCCCTGGGTGACCACAGACTGTGAGCACTGGGTCACAGGCGAATAGAGCTGACTTCTGCTGAGTTCACTTCCCCTTGTCCTGCTCTCTTCCAGCTCGTCGGCTTTGCTGCAGCACTGGCTGGTGCAATTCAGAGCCTGTGTTTGTTACTCCTGAGCACCACCTCCAAGGCGGAGATGCCAGTGCCAGATGCAAGTGCCACTGCATTCCTCATCTGCTGAAGAACATCTCCGTGCAGTGGCACTTGCTGCTGGGCCTTGAGATGAGCAGCAGACCCTGGAGAGCCCATGGAGCTAGCAGGACACGAGCCCAGCTCTCACACATGGCCGTTGTGCCTGGGGCACACAGGATCCTAAACCCCTTGCCCAACCACTGGGATCTTACCAGCAGTTGCACTGGAAATGCGTGCATGCACACAGATACCCAAATCCTCGCTGGCCACAGGCAGGTGGGCCTGGCTCTGGGCTCAGCTCCCTACACCACACAGGACCTCATGCGGAGGACATGGGATACCAGGCTGCAAAATGGGTGCAGGAGCCCTCAGCAGGCTCAGCTACCCTTGCCAGAAGGAATACACAAAATAGAGAAACCTGCAGGGAGAAGTGGAAATGAAATTCTTGCAAACGATGGTGGGTATCTCCTAGCCAGTGTGCAGCATGTCAGCAACCATGAGGTTCCAATGCAGTGCTGTGGTGAGAGAGCCTGCTGGGGATGGCCTGGCAGCAAGGCAAGCTCACCAAACACAAAGTTAAAATAATCTAAATTAAGTCCTTCAAAACCAGCGGTTTCTTTCACAAACAGGAAAAGCAGCAAGATGCAAAGCCCTCAGCAAGCTGAAAAACCACATTCGTGCAGATGAAAAGTTATTTTGAGCGCTATTTGGTTACAGCACCAAACTGAAAGCTGGTGTTTGCAAATCTGCCAGAAGGAAGGAGAGGGCTGGGAGCCGTCTGCAGCAGGCAGGGATGGGAGTGCTGTCAGTGGGGCTCTATTTGTAAAGCAAACGCTCAGCAGTTCGGAAGTAAGGGTAGGAATGAGTGGGCAGGGACTGTGCCAGAGCTGTGCTCAGGAAGGGCGGCAGGGGGATGCAGCACAGGCAGGCAGGGCAGCGCCCCGGGCTGTTGGTTGTTTTCAGTGTGACACTGCGTTAGGGCAGGCTTTGCTGTGATGCCAGATCGGAGGCTCTTGAAATCTTCAAGGATTCTCCTTTTCCTTTCCCATCACTTTCCTCATGGTTTCTCTTGGACGGGCTTTGACTTGGTGAAGCACTTTGTATTTTGGTTTACCAGATATTCTCTTCCTAAACTGAATGTCATCAGGTTGTGATCACTGGCAACAACCATCAGAATTACAGAGCTGTGATCAGAAATTAATGCTGTTTTAAAAAGTAGCTCCAGGTGCTCATGTGAATTGAGCAGTGCTGCACCTGCAGCCATGTTGGGGTGCTGAGCCCCTAGAGCAAGGTAAGAGTTGTTCTGTAGAAGCACTGGTAAGCACCGTCACAGGGATGCTTTTGCAGAGACCAAGAAGCAGAGGATCAGCAGAAGTCAGCTGTGCAGGCGGTGCTGAGCGATGCAGCTGACACCACAGGTGCCTCTTTTCTGTGCTCTGTAACCACATCTGTTCCATCCTTCCACAGCACAGTCAGCATCTGGAACCTGCCCTCAAAAGCACAGAGAAGTGAGGGGGAGACCACCGTTGCACAGGGGACAGATAGAACTTCCCAGGAGCTGCTTGCCTGGTTGTCAGTGTAATCTGGCTCTTCTGATAACGGCGTGAAGGCAATTAGATAAGAGGCTTTAATTTAAAACAACAACAGAAAACCTTCATCCCAGGAGGTTGCCTCTTCCATCCGGCAGGCTCAGGGATCTCTAAGACTGAATGCAGCTGTGTGAGGTTCTCATTTCATGGTACTTTCCATCCCATTACAGCATTACAATATGATACACACACACATATAAATACAAAACAAGTGACACACAGTGCAATTGCTCACTGCCCACCAACTGATGCCCAGCCCACCCCCTGTGCCAGAGCCACAGAACTGAGCCTCCTCCAAAGGTTCTGGGTTCTGTGGCAGCCAAGGGAATGGCTCCAGCCAACGGGATGTGGGTTTGGTACCCCCAGAGCCACCCCCACTGGTTCCCATGGAGGGGGCAAGTAGAAGGAATCTGAGGTAAGGAGAATGAAAGCAACCTGTCACTTGAAAATCAGAGGCTGTGGGACACCCTGCTTATGAATTCCTCCACGTAGCTACAACAGCCATAGAATTGTGCAATATCCCGAGTTGGAAGGGATCCACAAGGATCAAATCCAACCCCTGGCTCCACAAAGGGCCACTCAAACACCCCTCAGGCCACAGTTGGCCCTTCTGCAGGTTCGGATTCAAGTTGCCACCAACTGGAATGCACAGATCCCTTTTTGCAGGGCTGCTCTCCCGTCCCTCACCCCCCATTCTGTACATACAGCCAGTTCTGCCCCATCCCCACTGCAGAACTTGGCATTTGCTCTTCTTAGTGCAGATGCTGACCAGCCTCAAATTTGTCCCGATCTCAGTGCAAGGTCTCTCTACCCTCAGAGGACCCAACACTCCTCCCAGCTTAGCATCATTCACAAATTTACTTCATACAACTTCCAGATCTTTATTAGAATCAACAGTAAAGAGAACCAGACCAAAGATGGAGCCCCACAGAATCCCTGTGCTGACAAGTAGGGCAACTCTCAGGCCATTGCCTCCCCTTGCCCAACACAGCCATGTTTTGGTCACCACAGGACATTTTTAGGGTCACATCACCATGGCCATCTCCATGCTGACTGCTATCAATACAGGGACCCTGACAGCAGAACACCAGTTGCTGACTGACTGACATCTGGAAAGCACACATCTGAGGAGCTCCTCACCTACACCCTTCCTTCCCATTCTGGAAACTTTTGCGGACAATTGATCATCCACCAAAGAAGCTTTGGCTTCTAGAAATGAGACTCTTCTTTCAGCAGCACCTCAACAGTGACATGGAACCCCTGTGCTGAATGGCTCTGCAGCTCTTGCTTAGTCTAATGAGATGGACAGAGACAGTGCTGAGGTAGGTTTGAGAGGTATTCCGCAGCTGCCTTCCACGGAACATGTAGGACTGGCACCACTGACAGAAGAGTAGCCTGAGCTCCCTTCACAGCTGGGATTTCTTGAGGCAACACAGGCTGAAAAAACTCTGTGAGTTTCATCTGGAGTCCTGGCCTTCCTCGGCGGTGCTGCGTGCCCAGGACACTCGACAGAGAGGCTGTCCTCATCACTGGAGTCCTGACAGCAGTGCTCTGCTGGATCCATGTACACCACTGTCACATCCAGGATTCCACTGGGGCTGGTGACTGAGGGATGAGAGAAGGAAAAGGCCAGTCAGAATTTGGGCAACACCAAGCTAACAGTCGAGCAGAGAAAAAAAGTGCAAGTGTAAACCTTGTCGAGAGGGGAGGGTAAGGGTAGAGCTTACCCTCATTAAAGTAATTTAATATTTCCCTCTCGCCCTGTTTGGAGAGGTACTGCCCAACTTGGAAAATGAAAGGCCAGAGCCTGTGTGTCAATAAAACAAACAGCTGACAGCGTTCCAACACTGGCTACAGTGGGACCCATTCATTGAGTTTGGCCTACTGCTGCAGCAGTACCTGAAAACACCGCCTGTGAAATGCTGAGTGGCTGCAAAATCCTTCAATAAGTTCTGAAGCAGTGCAGAGAAGAAACATTTACCCTTGAAGAGTTTAACAATTATAATCGCTGGGGGAGGAAGAGAGTTTCCCCAGATGCTCTTCTCCTGAAAGTTCAGGCTTATCTCCCAGTAAAGAGTTTTATGCAAAGATAAAAAGGCAGATGTTGAGTTCTCTCATCTGTTTTTTCTTATAAGGCTAAAAGCCTTACCATCTCCATCTCTCTCGCCTTCGCTTTCCTGATCGCCTTCATAACCAGAGCAGGAATCTAAACTCCAGTCCAGGAAGCTGTCCAGAAGACTTTCTTCCTGGGTGGATAGCTCAGCTGTAGGTGTAGTCACTAAGCTGCCCCTGTCATCCTGAGTGCTGTCTTCCCTCCTCCTGTAGCAAGAACATCCAGAAGTCACACATTAAAAGCCAACTCTGCTTCTCCAGCTCTTCTAATAGAGATGTCAGGCCAAGGTAATGGCAGAAGGAATGGAAGCTCAGGATGCCAGAGAGGAGGAAAGGCTCACACAAGTCTTTACAGAGCTTTACAGCCATGGGTTATACTCACCTTTTAGATCTCTTCCCGGAGGGAGAGCTAAAGAAAGCTTTAATTTCTATGACATTTGTGTGCAGGGGACTGGGTTTCAGGTCCTCCTGCTTCACACCCAGCAGTGAACAGAGCTGGCTGTAGCTCATCACCTGAAAAACAAAGGGTTAAGAATTAGACCATGTGATTCCCTCTGCCAGGAAGCAGCTATTTTATCCTTATTTATCTTTATTTCTTTCCAGGAGAAAGCTATCCTGTTGAGTCCTTCCTAGAACTGCTGTTCAACCACAGCAGTTAGATTCCCAGCAGACAAAATTTAGAAGCCCCAACCTTACCCAGCCATTCTCTACTTCCAAAACCTGAAGTTAAAACCCATTTCTCATTAGTGGAAGTTTTGAACACCCTGCCATACAGGAGATATTTCTCAAGGAGTCAGATTTCAGCAAATGCACTACAACAGCAAACCCACCTTTTCTTGGCCTATTTTGTCATAATGCTCATCTTCAGATTGTCTTTAAGTGCAGTGAGACAACACCTGCCTGTAATCCTTAGGGACCTCATCATGGAAACTGGAAAGAAAGACCAGGGCTTTAATCTTAGAATGGATTATATAGAACATTGTTAGCAAATTCTGGCCATGTAAGCACCTTCCCTCTGCCCACCTCAGCTCTGTGCCAAGGAAACTGGCATTTCAGCAGAGCTGCTAAGCATGCAAGCATCCAATTCCGTTTCTGTTTCTTGAGATATTTGACTTCCAGCCTTTCAGAAATGAATTATTTTTGTTACTGAACTCCTTCTGGAGCTCATCAAAAAGCTGGTCACAGTCACCTGAAAACAGTGATGCTGGCAAGCTGAAACCTGCTGGGCTTGGGGAGCACCAGGGCTTCTGTAACCCAGGGCCACTGCCAGGCAAGACAAACGCAACAGCCGTCACTGAAGCAGCCCCTAGATGTCAGTGCCCTGGGGTAGGGGGAGTAAAGCAGTTTGCTAAAGCCACCTCCTCCCTTTGGAAGGACTTCCAGCAGGGCTACGAGAGCCAGAATACAAAAACACTCCCAGAAGAGTTCCCCAAGTTTTACCATTTTTGGTGAAGGCGCAGCACACACGGCAACAGGTCTTCAAGAGAGAACCCAGTGCACTCAGACAGCTGGCTGGTCCAGGGATGTGCTGGAGGAGGAACAGGCATTACCATTTCACAGAGCTCGCAAGTTCTATAGTCAGACAGAGCTGTTAATGGGGTAAAGATCATGCCTGTGTGGTGACAATCTTTAGGAGCTTTTGCCTGCACACAGCTGAAGTTCAGAATTTGCTTCTAGGATAGGCTTACTTGAGAAATGGAAGCTATGCCTAAGTAGAATTCTACTGCATAGATAAGGGCAAAGCCTTTCAGTCTCATTTAAATGCAGGGCTCGCGTTATTGCATTGCTACAGACCAAACTCAACTCCACTCTCACATATTACACCTTTCCCCCCTCCCACACTCCCCAGGGTGGTTGGGGCACCTTGCCCACAGAGGCTCCCTGAAGGGACAAGGCAGCCTGATGCACTTTGCTGCAGCTCCACTGAACGGGCTGCTCCTTACCGTGGCCATGCAGGATCTTAGCCAGCAGCAGTGCTGCAGCAGCCAGCCGAGCTGGGGAGTACCCGAAAAGGCTCGTGTTTAGGAGAGACAGCTCACAAATGAAGCTGTAAAGGTGAAGAGTTCTTCTCTCCAGTGAGACTATGTTTGACAGCACTTCTTTGTAGTCCACAATAGTAGGTATCTAATGCACAAAGGAGAACAGAGGTTGGCAACACAACTCAAGCACCAAGTATTTAGACCACAGTTGTTCTCACAAGACACTGCTTTCATTACCAAGTATTATTTTAAATTCTATACTAACACTGAAATACTCCCCAGTGAAACAATAAACTCTGAACGTGCCTTAAGAAACTCAAGTTTTAATCTCTACAGGGAGGCAGATGGTTTGGTATCTGCATGCTCTTTAATGTGCAGTCTCCACAGGGAATACAACTTTGTTCTTTTTATACAAGAGATCCACTTCAACTGCAGCCCCAGGGATAAAATTGCCCATCCGCTTCCCAAACTCACCCTTATCTTTAGTTAATATCTTATTAATAACTTAATATCTCACATGTGGGAGACAAAGGCACATGGCCAATCCCTTTTCAGCAGTCTGTGGGGACAGGACAAGGGCAAATGGCCATAAACTGGAGCACAGGAAGTTCCACACCAATATGCAAAAGAACTTGTTCACAGTGAGGGTGACGGAGCACTGGAACGGGCTGCCCAGAGAAGTTGTGGAGTCTCCTTCTCTAGAGATATTCAAGACCTACCTGGATGCCTACCTGTGCAGCCTGCTGTAGGGAGCCTGCTTTGGCAGGGGTTGGACTCGATGATCTCTAGAGGTCCATCCCAACCCGTACAATTCTGTGATTTTCCTTCTAGGGCACAGATGATCACAACCATCATTCTGACCAGGTCTTCATATTTGTACGTGTTGTCTGTTAGCCATACAGCCTCCTGTATCATCAAGATCTCTTTGCTGATAAAACTGCAATATCAAATGTTATTAACAGTCAGACCCAGCAGAAAGAGAATTTGTCTGTGGGGACATAAGATCCTAAGCCTGGGAGAAGTATTGTACAAATTTACAAATACCAACAGTCAAAGCAGAGTTCATTTGCTAACTCCTGGCACTGCACAAAGTGCTGGGCAAGTCACCTTCAGCAAGGAGGCTCCTCCTGTCAGCCATCAGTCCCTTCTGATTCACCCAGCACACCAGGGATGTAGCAGAGCTCAGCTGGAAGTTTACAAAAGATTACCTCTCAGTGCAAATCCAAAAGCTATGCATGGGCACACCTGGCAGTTCCAGAAGCCCTGTGTGCCAGGCTATCACTGAACACCTAGCTATGTGCTGCCCAGTTCTTAAGTTACACTGAAAGACAAAGCTGAAGAGGCATGACAGCAAATGAAACCTAACACACACTGAGGAGAGCAGACTTCTGCACATCACTGCTCTAGAATCTGAGCACAGAACCATCAGTATTCAAAAGAAATAGCTTTGTAGGTACCAGTAAAAACTGAGACAATTAGTCTGATCTGTATCTATAATTAAGCCATCAGCTCATCTGTGTATCTTTCAATTGTGCCATTTTCCTCAGGGATCCAAGTAAAGCTTGCATACTTACAGCCTTCATTGTACAGGTACGCTATCCCCAGCTTCACAGCAGCTTCAAAGTTGCCTCTTTCAGCAGCCCTGAATGGGAACAGAGAAGATACTTCAGGTTGAAGTCAATAGATGCTTCCACATCAGACAAGTTACTGCAGTGAAGGCCTGGCTGTGAATTTGTTGTTTGCTGATCACGAGCACACCTGATTTCACTACAGAAGTTACACGTGAGTTATGACGTGGCTCTTCTTGCTGCAGTACTTTCATACATCCGTCCAGGACAATCTGACAGCTCACAGGAATCATTTCCCACTCCCATGCAACGCCCCCAACGCAAGAAAGCAGGTTTAGGTGCCTGCACCCTCAGGGATATGCCTCAGTCCCTGAGACAGTTTGACAGCACACAAAAGGCAAGGAAAACAGGAGAGGAAACTGAACCTTTCAGCTGGATCAAGACCACTTCAAACTTGTTATTCCCTCCCACCTCAAAAGTGTCACAGGCTTTAGCGTTCCTTTTTCTGCACTGTAGAGCTTTGCCTGCAGCCTGGCTCTGTTTGTATCACTTTCATCAGGTAGCAAAAATAATTTCAAGGCAGGCAGCTGATGCACTGGGACGCAGCAACATTCGTTACGGTGCTTTGCTCCCAGAGGTCACATCATATCCCAGACCAACCGAGGAGAAATCACTCTCTCCTGTGCACAGCCTCTGCAGCCTTCCCACAGCCCTTGAGGACGGTAGGGATACGGCATGGCAGAAAAGGGATTTCCCTTCTGCTGGGGAACAGGTGCCCAAGGAACGTTCACATCCCACGTGCCGCTGTGTAACCGCTCCATGCCCGTGCCCCACGTGCTTCTGAATGGGCAGCACAGCTTTTGGTTCACTCAGCCGCCTGTGGCACAGCACATCAGGCTTTCTGCAGGCATGGGGAATCATCCCATCGCTTTGTGCCTTACAACGAGTCCAAAACCTTCTCGTCTCAGACTCCGACTTCCAATCCTTACACCTACAGAGAAGCAGATTCGGTTTTTCTAATATCCTTCAACTCCAAGCCCATATTTTCCCAAAAGAAAAGAATTCCGAGGTAACCACCTACAGCTCAGCGAGCGATTTCAGTGCCTATTTCTGACTGTGGCAATTATTCAGTTCAGAGGTCCCACTTAATTTGAGGTGCCTGTTTTTATTCAGACAAAGGCTGCAGTTGCAGCTGACTCTGCAAGACTGCAATAGGAGGTGGTGACACAGCCTTGGGCTTCCGTGTTTGTGCTAATCCCACGTTTCCTTTCTCTGCCTTGCAGGGCAGCTCGTGCTGGAAGCAGCCAGGATCGCACTGTGAATGAAGGTCGGCGTGGGAGCAGCTGCTGATGGGAGCAGGAAGTCCAGGCTGATGCACTCTGAGGCATCTCTTGGTGCGGTACCAGAGGTGGCAGTAATGATGTCGGGGCACAGCTGCAGAAGAACGTGAGGAGCTCCCCATCAGGAAGCCACAAAACCTGCAGAAACCGGCAGGAGAGCCAGAGCGTGCGCGGGAGCCCAGGAGGAAATGCAGCCCAGGAGTTTGAGCGGCGCCTGGCACTGGAGTGCTGCGGCCCACGGCCAGAGCTATTCTGCCTTCGCCGGGCCGGCTTCCCAAGCAGGATGTGCCTGTCTGCGTAAAACCAGAGGGCTGGCTCATCCAAACGCTTGCTGATTGTTTGGAAGATCAAATTCTGAAGCTCAAATCCTTCCAGCCTCCAAGCTGGAGGCAACATCTCCTGGGTGCAATCATGCGGCGCCTGAGCGAGAGGGTGACCCGAGATGGCTGCACAAGAGTCACCTTCATTTCTCTTAAATTTCTCTTAATTTCTCTTAAAATCTTACTTCCAATAACCCCACTGGGTTACCCTTGTGTGGGTCTCTTAGAATTTGGATCTAGGATGTGACTGTTCCATTGGTTTATAATGTTCCGCAGGAGCGATGCGGAACCATGGTGAGGTCACAGTCGTTGCTGGGGTGGCAGGGCTTGGCCCTCCGTGGCGAGCAGAGCTGGTGCTCTAGTGAGCGAGTGGCACACAGAGACTGAGCTCTGAGCGTTTTGTGGCAAGGATCATCCTTGAGAGCCCGTCAGAAGCACCGCTGCGGCGTGTGTGTGACCTGGGCACAGCCTGGACTGACCTGGACCAAGAGGTGAGCTGGGCTTGGTGCTGCGTGGTGGCTGGAAGGAGTCTCAGCAGAAAAGCTGGGCTGGGGAGGAGTTCCCAGCTCAAACGAGGCCCTTCCCAATGGCTGTGTAACGCTACAGTGCAATGCAAAGTGCAGCAGTAACAACAGGGTGGCAAAGTCCGAGGCTGCAGCAAGCGAGGATTTGCCCAAGTGCAGCAGCTGTGGACACACAAAGAAAGGAAAAAAGCTGCTGAGCCTTGGAAGGCCTCAGGTAGCAGGGATCTCCACTCAGACACCCTTGCCTCCACTGCCAACCCTTCAGTGATGTCTGGGAAGAGTTTGTGTGCACCTGAGCTGCCCTGCCTTCCCACCAGGTGCTCAACCACTGCCTCAAGCTGTGACTGACCACTGCCACACAGCCCTGCAAAACTGCTGCTGGGCCCCAGCCTTCACCTCAGACAGGACAAAGGAAGAAGAGCACAGACTTGATGCAGTGCAACTTGTGCTTTAATGACCCACGGAGCGCTGGCTGTGCCGTATCCAGCACATTTTTAACAAAACCCCACTGAAGTCACGGTGGAGAGCCGGGTGCTCAGCTGGGGACATGCACTGTCCGGTGACATCACAAGCACGGTGACATCACAAGCACTGTGCTGGGGCCGTGGCTGCCACCAGTGAGTGCCACAGCCGTGAGCGCTGCGCAGCAGTGTGGACACGCTGCGTAAGCTCTCGTCCCGGCTGGCAGTGAGAGTGGTGGTGGCTGACGGGTGCTGCCCGCTGTCGCTGACGGTGCTGCTCAGCCATTGGGCTGGAGTGTGAGCTGGAAGGGAGAGGGACTGCAGCTGTGCCTGGTAAGCCAGAACTGTAGGTTTGTCAAACGTGGGAGTCGTACCAGTGCATCCATTGCAGCTGCAGCAAGAGGAGAAGATGAAGGGAGTCATTTTCATGTCAGGAACGCAAAATGCGTGCTGCTAGGTGTATAACTGGTGGTGAGATGGAGGACAGTGCTTGCTGGGAGAAGTCGTGGCAGTTAGACACAAGTTGGATCTAGACTTGGCACAGTTCTTGCAACCTGCTGCTTCCCAGACACTGCCCTCCTCCAGAGTCCATGAGGCATAAAAGAAGAAAGCTGCAAAATGCTTATTCCTCATGATTCTTCCCTTGTTGATGCCTCCTCTAGGGTTCCTGTCCGAGAGGACATTTTGTGGATCCCAGCAGGTCCGGACTGCAGCCGGCTCCTTCCAAGAGCGGGGAATTCCTTTGGAGACAGCCCAACCTTGCTCTAAGAAGTTCCCCATGGCTCTGCAAGGAGACGACTGCTACTACTATTTCAACTCCGTCTGTCTTAAGGTATGGTTGGGAGTCTTTTGCCTGGATGCTCCTCCTTTCCTCGCTTTGAAGAGGAAGGGCTGGAGCAGGGGGAGACTTGCTGGCGACGCGTTGCCTTCATCAGCAGAGGCATTGTGCGCTCCCTGCTACCAACCTGGGCCGACAGCACGGACACCTTTCAGGCTGTGCTCTTATTCTCCTGTGTGCTTTCCTTTTGCTCACAGGGAGACAGATGTCCCTTCCGCCACTGTGAGGCGGCTCTGGGGAGTGAACGAGTCTGCCGACTGTGGATACAGGGCTGCTGTTTCCGCAACGACTGCAAGTTCCGACACATGAAAATTGAAGTGAGTGTTTGCCTGAAGATGAGCTCTCCACCTCCCTCACGCACGACCTGCAGCGCTGCATCTCTCTGCAAACCTCCTCTGCCTGTTTCCGTGACCCTTCCTTTCTTTCTCTCTTCAGAAGCAGCGCAGTGCGGTTCCCTGCTATTGGGAGAATCAGCCGGGAGGCTGTCAGAAAGCCCACTGCCGTTTTCTTCACTTGAAGGAACGCGGTGGGAACGGACCGACCGTACCACCAAGTGACGGTGAGTTCCTGATGGCATGAAGCATGACAGACTTAATGATGAATATTAGTTCTGAGCAGGTGCAGGATGTCAGGTAACATTCATTGGGGAGTGCAGGGAAGAGTGGTGATCAGTGAAATATTGGTTTGTGTTTTGGCTGTCAGAATAGCGGTGGTTTTTTTTTCCAGAGAGAGGTCAATGCATTGCAGGTCTGTGCCGACTGCAGAAATGGCACAACATTTGAGCAGGGGAAAGGCAAACACAAGAAACTATGCTTGAAAATTGGAAGCTTGTGGCTTGGTGTGCTGAAACCTTCCTCCAAAGAGATGCTCTTCAATTATTTCTTGTCTCCTTTCTGCCAGAAGCTGACACGAGCCTTCCTCTGAACAGCAGCCCTGCAGAAAGTCTGGAGAACCAGACTGAGGTTGACACGGCAGCAGAAGGAGGTACAGATACTGAACAGGCATCTGGGTTTCAGGCGCTGCCTTTCTACTCCCATGTTCTGATTGTTCTCTCCTGGACTGTTCTCTGCAGGTGACATCCCATCTTCCTCCCATGGCCCCGCTGCGCAAAAGCGCAAGCAATGTGATGAGGAGGAGGACGACAACGCTGAGGAACTGCCGCGCAAGAAAAGAGTCAAGGGTGAGCACCAGGAGCTTGTTGCAGTGCCTCAGCACAGTCATGCTGCCACTCAGCATTGTTGTGTGTCAGAGTTTTCCTTGCCCTGGACTATTGCTGAGTGCAGCTCTTGGCACCTTATCAGCAACCTCTTCCTTTTCCTCCAGCTGGACGCAAGGTGCGCGGGAGGCCTATTGACTGGAAGACCACCTTCCCCACAATGCGGAGACGGAAGCGGAAAGCAGCAGAGATGCAACCATCTGCTGCTGAGGACGCCGATGAGCCTCCAGCCAGAAAACTGCGTATGGTAAGAGCAGCAGTAGTGCATATGAGAGGTTTACACTGCTCTTGTAGTAATGGTAAAAGTTTCAAATGTTCCACAGGTCTTCTGTTTCCTCTGAAGGCAGCAGGTGTCTCCCACGGCACTTGTGGAAATTCTCTGTTGCAATTAGATGTACACGGATTTTGTCCATGAACGCTGCGCTGCTAAAAACTCCCAAGGTCACCTGTAACCTTCAAGGGAACGCTTTCTTCAGGAGCAATGCGCTTCTGTATCTGGGATCAGGCTCAGCAGCGCCCAGGAAGGGAGGAGCAGTCCTCAAAGATCATCCGGTGTTCCTCCTGTCCTACTGTGGCCAGGGCTGCCAGCCACAGGACTCAAATGCCTGGAAACCCAGCCAGCCAGGCCCAGAATGCCTCTGGCAATGGGGCATCCACAGCTTCTCTGAGAAGAAGAGCTACTTAGAAAATCTTTGAGCCCTGCTTCACACACACTGTCTTGTTTCTTCCTAGGCGATCCTTGCTTCAGTCCCGCCTGAGTACACCATTGTCAGCGTTGAAGTCCTGAAGCTTCCAAGCAGGTGATGACCGCTACTTGTTCTTCACCAGTGCCCTTCTTCCATTGCACATAAGTTCTTTCACATCAGGGGACAAGTGGAGTGTCTGAGATGTGCCGTGGCATAACCCAACAAGGGAAGAAGTCATCTGCACTAATTTCAATTGCTCACTCAAAGTCTCTGCTGAGTATGTCATGGGGAGCAGGAACTCAGTCTCTAACAGGTGGACGTAACAGAGGATGACTTCTTCACGCATTTACAGTCAAACAATGAGGCTGGCAGTGTGCTTCTGCTACAAAACCTGGCCCCTGTTGGCTGGACTCAAACTGCTCTGTCTGTACACATCAATTCCCACTGTGACACATGTGCCTGCTGGTATTCTGCACTCTCAAGGCAGCCTCAGGTTAACTGAATTGCCATCCCTATGCGAGCGTGAGGTGCGGGAGGGGTTAACCACAGATCTCAGAGCTGGTAGCTGAAAGCGTACCTGCAGTTAGAAATGTCAGGTGCTGATTGTTCTCTTCCTTGTTCTCCCCAGTCTGGAACTGCTTCCGGGAAGCCAGGCAGACTCTGTGGCACCAATGGAGATCCCACATTTAACAACCTGTGCCACGCAAGAAGTTGACCAGGTGCAGCAGCTGAGCTGCCCAGAGGTGGGGAAAGAACACTTCTCTGAGGATGAGGACCTCGAGAAGTTACTGATGGAATTCACAGAAGAAGAACTCGATGCAGAAATTGATGACGACTCTCTGGATACAGATGAGCTCCTAATGGAGCTCTGAGACCAACGACATCACAACATCATAGTCTGATTGTATATTTTACAACAACAACAACAACCATCAATTAAAACCAATCCTATTTCTTTTCAACCCTGTTCCTCGTCTTTCTTATTCTGAGAGGACGCTCTTTCTCAAACTGTGCAATGAGTCTTAAAGCAGAGTCAAACTGGTCAAAATCAGCAGTGCCCGCATTCTGTTCTCCTGACTTCCATGCTGGTCAGAGTTCAGGGGCCGTGCACCCACTCCCCAGCTCTGGGCGGCTGCCTTCAGCATCAAGAGCACAAAGCACTGGTGTGGGCACAGAAAAACGTCCATCCGCAAGGCCAAGCCTGAAACCTCTTCCTTCCTCCCCCCTTAGCAAAACTCTGCATTGGCTTCAAGTGGAAGCTCTGGGGTTCTGCTTCCTTAAACATTGCTTTTGTGTCAACAGCAGCGCTGCCACCCCCACCTCCCGCTTTCTCCCCCTTCCCTCAGGTCTCACGCGGCATGGTGCGGTTCTTCTCCTTGAACAAAAGCTGCACACCCAGTACAACCAGCACACCCCTTTCCTTGCCTACACCCTGCTTGCCCGTGGGCAGCAAGGGGCAGCGCCTTGCAGCGTTAGGGCAATCCCTTATTGCATCTGACTCCTGCTTCTCATCCCATTGCCCATGAACAGTGGTGGAGTCACTCAGCTCCTGACAGCCCAGTGCATCTGCACTGGATCCTGGCCAAGGGGGCAGCATGGAATTGGTGAGGCCAGCAAGTGCTGGCGTTTGTGCCGCTGGCGCTAAGCAGCAGAAGGTGGCACCATCCATGGAGCTGCTCTGTACAAGCACCTGGCCCAACCTGGGTCGGGACGCCTCTCAGCGATGAACATAGCCTCAGGGCTGTCTACCAGTGGAAGCTGGGGCAAAGTCCTCCCACTCGAGTCAGCCACAGTCATCATCTGCTGAGGAATGCCAGTGCATGGTGAACGTCTGCTCTAAATGCAAGGCGATGGAAACCGTGAGCAGAGGCCAGCTCACTCTTCTTACATTCACTTCCCTACTTGTTTATGTCTTTAAATTATAGCATTTCTATCTCAAATGTGGCTTTACATCCACACATTTCTCTTTTTCTCTGTGTGCCTGTGACCATCCGTACACAGATGTAGGGTATTATGTGAGCCAGCGTGGATCTTGTCCTTTCAGATTAACAGGTTCCAGTTCATGTGCAATGTTCTAACTAGGAACAGTAATGCCCTTACAGTAATAACTCCCATGTGCACCCTAGGCCCTGCTCCTATTAACAGAATAGCAGTTATTATTTGCAGGTTAGACACAAAGTCGGCAACCCTCATCGCTCTACGCAAAGACGTCCACAAATAAGGACAGACAGAGTTGCCACTTACAGAGAAGACCATCAGGAATTGTTCGTGTAACGTGAAATGCCCTCCTCTACAACCTCCAAAGAATAAAGGTGCTCAAAGCTCACCTTTCAAACACATTGAGAGGTTTTCAAGAAGGCCATATGTCTTCACAACTTGCTGCAGACTGTTTCCTGGAGTGTGTGCTTGCATGTGACTGCCCTGGCAAGCATGGCAACGTGGTAGAAGTCTGATCAACATCAGAAAAACTGCATTCAATGCAGAAAATCACAGAATTCCTGGGGTTGGAAGGGACCTCAAAGATCATGAAGCACCAGCCTCCTGCCACACGCAGGGCCACCAACCTCCCCATTTCATACCAGGCCAGGCTTCCCAGGGCCCCATCCAACCTGGCCTTGAACACCTCCACGGATGGACGGGGCATCACAGCCTCTCTGGGCAGCTGTTCCAGCACCTCAACACTCTCACAGCAAAGAACTTCCCCTGACATCCAACCTCAATCTGCCCTCCCTCAACTTCAAACCATTTCCCCTTGTCCTGCTGTTATCCACCCTTTTCAAGAGCTGGCTCCCCTCCTGTCTGTAGGCTCCCTTTAGGTACTGCAGGCTGCAATGAGGTCACCCCCCGCCTTCTTTTCTCCAGGCTGAACAAGCCCAGCTCCCTCAGCCTGCCTTTGTAGTGGAGGTGCTGCAGCCCCTCATCATCTCTGTGGCTCCCCTGCACCCTCTCCAACAGCTCCCTGTCTTGCTTGGCCTGGGGGCTCCTGCCCTGGACGCAGTGCTGCAGATGGGGCCTCACAAGAGCAGAGCACAGAGGGACGGTCACCTCCCTGTCCCTGCTGGCCACCCCTCTGCTGATGCAGCCCACGATTCCATTTGTTTCCCAGCTGTCATCACACACTGCTGCCTCACGTTCGGCTTTTCAGCCATCAGGACCCCCAGCTCCTTCCCTGCAGGGCTGCCCTCCACCACTGCTCCCTCCACTCCGTATCCATGCCCGGCATTCCTCCAGCCCCACTGCCAAACCCTGCACTCTGCTGCCTCGAACCTCACCACGTTCACCCGGCTCCACCTGCCCACAGCCCATCCGTGTCCATTCGCACCCCCAGCGATGGGCGCCCGCAGCTCCGGGCAGCAGCACAGCGCCGCACACAGCAAGGAGCTCCCGCGCACCGCGCCTCGCACGCACCTCGCGAGCACCGCAGCTCCGACAGGGGCACGACGCGGATCTCCCCGCTGCTCAGCACGTCGCGGTGCGGCCTCGTCTCTGTGGGAGCGGACGGAGGCTGAGAGCCGCGGCTCCCCGGCCTCGCCTCACCGCGCCCCGCCCGCCGCCCGCCTCAGCGCGGATCCCTCGGCGCCCGCCCGCACTCACGGAAGTATCCCAGCAGCGACACGCCGCGTCCGTGCCGGGCCAGCGATAACGCGTGGTACTGCATCCGCGGGCTGCGGCCCAGGTCGCCCAGCACCGCCACGCACACCCGGCCCGCACCGCGCACCGCCCGCCGCCGCCACAGCACCTCCGCCACCGCCACCGCCACCAGCGCCACCAGCGCCACCAGCGCCACCGACGCGGCCAGAGCGCCGCCGCCGGCCGCCATCTTGGGAGCCCGGCCGGGCACAGCGCCCCCTTCCCGCCTGGCCACGACGGCTTCTGGCGTTCATTGGGAGATCGGTGTCCGAGCGCGAGAAGAAGGGCGTTTGGAGGCTGCGTGTGTGAGTGACAAACACTGAGCGACGACGAGAGAAGGAGAACCCAGAGAGCGAGCTCGCGGTGCTCTCAAGGCCCTTCGCACGCTCACACACACATCTGCCAGCGTCCAAGACTGACCAAAGCGCGATGGAATGCAGCACCATTAACATCACCTGCACACAAAACACATCCAAACAAGGATATCGGAAGGCGGATCCATCTTCAGCACTGCCTACAGAAAGTCTACTGCCTGGGCAACAGCTTTTACACCATCCTGGAATGGTTCTGCACACAGATTTCCTCTCCCCATTCTCCCCAGTCCCCGCCTGCCAGCACTCACAGCTCTGGACCCTGCCTGGCCCTGTCAGCGTGCCCACCCAGCACCGCCATCCCACGGAGATGGATCAACACGCTCAATGCGTTGACTGCTCAGGACTCGGAGCAGGCAGAAACATACAGCCCTTCCTCTGCACGGCCCTGCATTTCCAACCTGCACACCCCCCTGGCCCTTCGTCCCCCAGCTGTGACCGTCTGCTCACCTGCGCACTCCGCACATGCACTCACCGCTGCCAGAATAGTGCTCTAAGAAACGATTTCCCACTACTTTCCTCAAAAACACTGTGCACCACCACTTACAGCACACTACTTCCAATCGCAGATGTCCTTCGTCTCTCTCTGAGCAAGAAGGTCCCCCCTCTGACGGCAGTCATGAGAAAACGGCATTGAAGCTGAGGACGAAGATCTGGATTTGGTCTGTTGGACTGGTGTGCTGAGTGCATTAGCTGACCTTTAAAGTCCCGAGACATTTCCTGGCACTGAAGCTGGCAGTCAGGCTTTCTGTGAGACCACAGCAGCGTACCTGTGGTTAAAGTGGCAAGGGAAGGCATCCTGCCCCACAGAACAGCACCAAGTTACACGTGAGTTATGACGTGGCTCTTCTTGCTGCAGTACTTTCATACATCCGTCCAGGACAATCTGACAGCTCACAGGAATCATTTCCCACTCCCATGCAACGCCCCCAATGCAAGAAAGCAGGTTTAGGTGCTTGCACCCTTAGGGATATGCCTCAGTCCCTGAGACAGTTTGATAGCACACAAAAGGCAAGGAAAACAGGAGAGGAAACTGAACCTTTCAGCTGTATAAAGACCACTTCAAGCTTGTTATTCCCTCCCACCTCAAAAGTGTCACAGGCTTTAGAGTTCCTTTTTCTGCACTGTAGAGCTTTGCCTGCAGCCTGGCTCTGTTTGTATCACTTTCATCAGGTAGCAAAAATAATTTCAAGGCAGGCAGCTGATGCACTGGGACGCAGCAACATTCGTTACGGTGCTTTGCTCCCAGAGGTCACATCATATCCTAGACCAACCGAGGAGAAATTACTCTCTCCTGTGCACAGCCTCTGCAGCCTTCCCACAGCCCTTGAGGACGGTAGGGATACGGCATGGCAGAAAAGGGATTTCCCTTCTGCTGGGGAACAGGTGCCCAAGGAACGTTCACATCCCATGTGCTGCTGTGTAACCGCTCCATGCCCGTGCCCCACGTGCTTCTGAATGGGCAGCACAGCTTTTGGTTCACTCAGCCGCCTGTGGCACAGCACATCAGGCTTTCTGCAGGCATGGGGAATCATCCCATTGCTTTGTGTTCCTCTTCTGTTCCTCATCTTTCTTATTCTGAGAGGACGCTCTTTCTCAAACTGTGCAATGAGTCTTAAAGCAGAGTCAAACTGGTCAAAATCAGCAGTGCCCGCATTCTGTTCTCCTGACTTCCATGCTGGTCAGAGTTCAGGGGCCGTGCACCCACTCCCCAGCTCTGGGCGGCTGCCTTCAGCATCAAGAGCACAAAGCACTGGTGTGGGCACAGAAAAACGTCCATCCCCAAGGCCAAACCTGAAACCTCTTCCTTCCTCCCCCCTTAGCAAAACTCTGCATTGGCTTCAAGTGGAAGCTCTGGGGTTCTGCTTCCTTGGACTATGCCTGTGTCAACAGCAGCGCTGCCACCCCCACCTCCCGCTTTCTCCCCCTTCCCTCAGGTCTCACGCGGCATGGTGCGGTTCTTCTCCTTGAACAAAAGCTGCACACCCAGTACAACCAGCACACCCCTTTCCTTGCCTACACCCTGCTTGCCCGTGGGCAGCAAGGGGCAGCGCCTTGCAGCGTTAGGGCAATCCCTTATTGCATCTGACTCCTGCTTCTCATCCCATTGCCCATGAACAGCGGTGGAGTCACTCAGCTCCTGACAGCCCAGTGCATCTGCACTGGATCCTGGCCAAGGGGGCAGCATGGAATTGGTGAGGCCAGCAAGTGCTGGCGTTTGTGCCGCTGGCGCTAAGCAGCAGAAGGTGGCACCATCCATGGAGCTGCTCTGTACAAGCACTTGGCCCAACCTGGGTCGGGACGCCTCTCAGCGATGGACATAGCCTCAGGGCTGTCTATCAGTGGAAGCTGGGGCAAAGTCCTCCCACTCGAGTCAGCCACAGTCATCATCTGCTGAGGAATGCCAGTGCATGGTGAACGTCTGCTCTAAATGCAAGGCGATGGAAACCGTGAGCAGAGGCCAGCTCACTCTTCTTACATTCACTTCCCTACTTGTTTATGTCTTTAAATTATAGCATTTCTATCTCAAATGTTGTTTTACATCCACACATTCCTCTTTTTCTCTGTGTGCCTGTGACCATCTGTACACAGATGTAGGTTATTATGTGAGCCAGCGTGGATCTTGTCCTTTCAGATTAACAGGTTCCAGTTCATGTGCAATGTTCTAACTAGGAACAGTAATGCCCTTACAGTAATAACTCCCATGTGCACCCTAGGCCCTGCTCCTATTAACAGAACAGCAGTTATTATTTGCAGGTTAGACACAAAGTCAGCAACCCTCATCGCTCTACGCAAAAACGTCCACAAATAAGGACAGACAGAGTTGCCACTTACAGAGAAGACCATCAGGAATTGTTCGTGTAACGTGAAATGCCCTCCTCTACAACCTCCAAGGAATAAAGGTGCTCAAAGATCACCTTTCAAACACCTTCAGAGGTATTCAAGAAGGCCATATGTCTTCACAACTTGCTGCAGACTGTTTCCTGGAGTGTGTGCTTGCATGTGACTGCCCTGGCAAGCATGGCAACGTGGTAGAAGTCTGATCAACATCAGAAAAACTGCATTCAATGCAGAAAATCACAGAATTCCTGGGGTTGGAAGGGACCTCAAAGATCATGAAGCTCCAGCCTCCTGCCACACGCAGGGCCACCAACCTCCCCATTTCATACCAGGCCAGGCTTCCCAGGGCCCCATCCAACCTGGCCTTGAACACCTCCACGGATGGACGGGGCATCACAGCCTCTCTGGGCAGCTGTTCCAGCACTTCAACACTCTCATAGCAAAGAACTTCCCCTGACATCCAAACTCACCGCTGCCAGAACAGTGCTCTAAGAAACGATTTCCCACTACTTTCCTCAAAAACACTGTGCACCACCACTTACAGCACACTACTTCCAATCGCAGATGTCCTTCGTCTCTCTCTGAGCAAGAAGGTCCCCCCTCTGACGGCAGTCATGAGAAAACGGCATTGAAGCTGAGGACGAAGATCTGGATTTGGTCTGTTGGACTGGTGTGCTGAGTGCATTAGCTGACCTTTAAAGTCCCGAGACATTTCCTGGCACTGAAGCTGGCAGTCAGGCTTTCTGTGAGACCACAGCAGCGTACCTGTGGTTAAAGTGGCAAGGGAAGGCATCCTGCCCCACAGAACAGCACCAAGTTACACGTGAGTTATGACGTGGCTCTTCTTGCTGCAGTACTTTCATACATCCGTCCAGGACAATCTGACAGCTCACAGGAATCATTTCCCACTCCCATGCAACGCCCCCAACGCAAGAAAGCAGGTTTAGGTGCTTGCACCCTCAGGGATATGCCTCAGTCCCTGAGACAGTTTGACAGCACACAAAAGGCAAGGAAAACAGGAGAGGAAACTGAACCTTTCAGCTGGATCAAGACCACTTCAAACTTGTTATTCCCTCCCACCTCAAAAGTGTCACAGGCTTTAGCGTTCCTTTTTCTGTACTGTAGAGCTTTGCCTGCAGCCTGGCTCTGTTTGTATCACTTTCATCAGGTAGCAAAAATAATTTCAAGGCAGGCAGCTGATGCACTGGGACACAGCAACATTCGTTACGGTGCTTTGCTCCCAGAGGTCACATCATATCCCAGAACAACCGAGGAGAAATCACTCTCTCCTGTGCACAGCCTCTGCAGCCTTCCCACAGCCCTTGAGGACGGTAGGGATACGGCATGGCAGAAAAGGGATTTCCCTTCTGCTGGGGAACAGGTGCCCAAGGAACGTTCACATCCCACGTGCCGCTGTGTAACCGCTCCATGCCCGTGCCCCACGTGCTTCTGAATGGGCAGCACAGCTTTTGGTTCACTCAGCCGCCTGTGGCACAGCACATCAGGCTTTCTGCAGGCATGGGGAATCATCCCATCGCTTTGTGCCTTACAACGAGTCCAAAACCTTCTCTTCTCAGACTCCGACTTCCAATCCTTACACCTACAGAGAAGCAGATTCTGTTTCTAATATCCTTCAACTCCAAGCCCATATTTTCCCAAAAGAAATGAATTCCGAGGTAACCACCTACAGCTCAGCGAGTGATTTCAGTGCCTATTTCTGACTGTGGCAAATATTCAGTTCAGAGGTCCCACTTAATTTGAGGTGCCTGTTTTTATTCAGACAAAGGCTGCAGTTGCAGCTGACTCCCCAAGACTGCAACAGGAGGTGGTGACACAGCCTTGGGCTTCCGTGTTTGTGCTAATCCCACGTTTCCTTTCTCTGCCTTGCAGGGCAGCTCGTGCTGCAAGTGGCCAGGATCGCACTGTGAATGAAGGTCGGCGTGGGAGCAGCTGCTGATGGGAGCAGGAAGTCCAGGCTGATGCACTCTGAGGCATCTCTTGGTGCGGTACCAGAGGTGGCAGTAATGATGTCGGGGCACAGCTGCAGAAGAACGTGAGGAGCTCCCCATCAGGAAGCCACAGAACCTGCAGAAACTGGCAGGAGAGCCAGAGCGTGCGCGGGAGCCCAGGAGGAAATGCAGCCCAGGAGTTTGAGCGGCGCCTGGCACTGGAGTGCTGCGGCCCACGGCCAGAGCTATTCTGCCTTCGCCGGGCCGGCTTCCCAAGCAGGACGTGCCTGTCTGCGTAAAACCAGAGGGCTGGCTCATCCAGACGCTCGGTGATTGTTTGGAAGATCATATTCTGAAGCTCAAATTTTTCCAGCCTCCAAGCTGGAGGCAGCGCGGAGGCAATATCTCACGGGTCCAATCGTGCGGCGCCTGAGCGAGAGGGTGACCCGAGATGGCTGCACAAGAGTCACTTTAATTTCTCTTAAATTTCTCTTAATTTCTCTTAAAATCTTACTTCCAATAACCCCACTGGGTGACCCTTGTGTCGGTCTCTTAGAATTTGGATCTAGGAGGTGACATTTCCATTGGTTCATAATGTTCCGCAGGAGTGATGCGGAACCGTGCTGAGGTCACAGTCGTTGCTGGGGTGGCAGGGCTTGGCCCTCCGTGGCAAGCAGAGCTGGTGCTCTAGTGAGCAAGTGGCACACAGAGACTGAGCTCTGAGCGTTTTGTGGCAAGGATCATCCTTGAGAGCCCGTCAGAAGCACTGCTGCGGTGTGTGTGTGACCTGGGCACAGCCTGGACTGACCTGGACCAAGAGGTGAGCTGGGCTTGGTGCTGCGTGGTGGCTGGAAGGAGACCCAGCAGAAAAGCTGGGCTGGGGAGGAGTTCCCAGCTCAAACGAGGCCCTTCCCAATGGCTGTGTAACGCTACAGTGCAATGCAAAGTGCAGCAGTAACAACAGGGTGGCAAAGTCCGAGGCTGCAGCAAGCGAGGATTTGCCCAAGTGCAGCAGCTGTGGACACACAAAGAAAGGAAAAAAGCTGCTGAGCCTTGGAAGGCCTCAGGTAGCAGCGATCTCCACTCAGACACCCTTGCCTCCACTGCCAACCCTTCAGAGATGTCTGGGAAGGGTTTGTGTGCACCTGAGCTGCCCTGACTTCCCACCAGGTGCTCAACCACTGCCTCAAGCTGTGACTGACCACTGCCACACAGCCCTGCAAAACTGCTGCTGGGCCCCAGCCTTCACCTCAGACAGGACAAAGGAAGAAGAGCACAGACTTGATGCAGTGCAACTTGTGCTTTAATGACCCACGGAGCGCTGGCTGTGCCATATCCAGCACATTTTTAACAAAACCCCACTGAAGTCACGGTGGAGAGCCGGGTGCTCAGCTGGGGACATGCACTGTCCGGTGACATCACAAGCACGGTGACATCACAAGCACTGTGCTGGGGCCGTGGCTGCCACCAGTGAGTGCCACAGCCGTGAGCGCTGCGCAGCAGTGTGGACACGCTGCGTAAGCTCTCGTCCCGGCTGGCAGTGAGAGTGGTGGTGGCTGACGGGTGCTGCCCGCTGTCGCTGACGGTGCTGCTCAGCCATTGGGCTGGAGTGTGAGCTGGAAGGGAGAGGGACTGCAGCTGTGCCTGGTAAGCCAGAACTGTAGGTTTGTCAAACGTGGGAGTCGTACCAGTGCATCCATTGCAGCTGCAGCAAGAGGAGAAGATGAAGGGAGGCATTTTCATGTCAGGAACGCAAAATGCGTGCTGCTAGGTGTATAACTGGTGGTGAGATGGAGGACAGGGCTTGCTGGGAGAAGTCGTGGCAGTTAGACACAAGTTGGATCTAGACTTGGCACAGTTCTTGCAACCTGCTGCTTCCCAGACACTGCCCTCCTCCAGAGTCCATGCGGCATAAAAGAAGAAAGCTGCAAAATGCTTATTCCTCATGATTCTTCCCTTGTCGATGCCTCCTCTAGGGTTCCTGTCCGAGAGGACATTTTGTGGATCCCAGCAGGTCCCGACTGCAGCCGGCTCCTTCCAAGAGCGGGGAATTCCTTTGGAGACAGTCCATCCTTGCTCTAAGAAGTTCCCCATGGCTCTGCAAGGAGACGACTGCTACTACTATTTCAACTCCGTCTGTCTTAAGGTATGGTTGGGAGTCTTTTGCCTGGATGTTCTTCCTTTCCTCGCTTTGAAGAGGAAGGGCTGGAGCAGGGGGAGACCTGCTGGCGATGCGTTGCCTTCATCAGCAGAGGCATTGTGCGCTCCCTGCTACCAACCTGGGCCGACAGCACGGACGCCTTTCAGGCTGCGCTCTTATTCTCCTGTGTGCTTTCCTTTTGCTCACAGGGAGACAGATGTCCCTTCCGCCACTGTGAGGCGGCTCTGGGGAGTGAACGAGTCTGCCGACTGTGGATACAGGGCTGCTGTTTCCGCAACGACTGCAAGTTCCGACACATGAAAATTGAAGTGAGTGTTTGCCTGAAGATGAGCTCTCCACCTCCCTCATGCACGACCTGCAGCGCTGCATCTCTCTGCGAACCTCCTCTGCCTGTTTCCATGACCCTTCCTTTCCTTCTCTCTTCAGAAGCAGCGCAGTGCGGTTCCCTGCTATTGGGAGAATCAGCCGGGAGGCTGTCAGAAAGCCCACTGCCGTTTTCTTCACTTGAAGGAACGCGGTGGGAACGGACCGACCGTACCACCAAGTGACGGTGAGTTCCTGATGGCATGAAGCATGACAGACTTAATGATGAATATTAGTTCTGAGCAGGTGCAGGATGTCAGGTAACATTCATTGGGGAGAGCAGGGAAGAGTGGTGATAAGTGAAATATTGGTTTGTGTTTTGGCTGTCAGAATAGGGGTGGGTGTTTTCTGGAGAGAGGTCAATGCATTGCAGGTCTGTGCCGACTGCAGAAATGGCACAACATTTGAGCAGGGGAAAGGCAAACACAAGAAACTATGCTTGAAAATTGGAAGCTTGTGGCTTGGTGTGCTGAAACCTTCCTCCAAAGAGATGCTCTTCAATTATTTCTTGTCTCCTTTCTGCCAGAAGCTGACACAAGCCTTCCTCTGAACTGCAGCCCTGCAGAAAGTCTGGAGAACCAGACTGAGGTTGACACGGCAGCAGAAGGAGGTACAGATACTGAACAGGCATCTGGGTTTCAGGCGCTGCCTTTCTACTCCCATGTTCTGATTGTTCTCTCCTGGACTGTTCTCTGCAGGTGACATCCCATCTTCCTCCCATGGCCCCGCTGCGCAAAAGCGCAAGCAGTGTGATGAGGAGGAGGACGACAAAGCTGAGGAACTGCCGCGCAAGAAAAGAGTCAAGGGTGAGCACCAGGAGCTTGTTGCAGTGCCTCAGCACAGTCATGCTGCCACTCAGCATTGTTGTGTGTCAGAGTTTTCCTTGCCCTGGACTATTGCTGAGTGCAGCTCTTGGCACCTTATCAGCAACCTCTTCCTTTTCCTCCAGCTGGACGCAAGGTGCGCGGGAGGCCTATTGACTGGAAGACCACCTTCCCCACAATGCGGAGACGGAAGCGGAAAGCAGCAGAGATGCAACCATCTGCTGCTGAGGACGCCGATGAGCCTCCAGCCAGAAAACTGCGTATGGTAAGAGCAGCAGTAGTGCATATGAGAGGTTTACACTGCTCTCGTAGTAATGGTAAAAGTTTCAAATGTTCCACAGGTCTTCTGTTTCCTCTGAAGGCAGCAGGTGTCTCCCACGGCACTTGTGGAAATTCTCTGTTGCAATTAGATGTACACGGATTTTGTCCCTGAACGCTGCGCTGCTAAAAACTCCCAAGGTCACCTGTAACCTTCAAGGGAACGCTTTCTTCAGGAGCAATGCGCTTCTGTATCAGGGATCAGGCTCAGCAGCGCCCAGGAAGGGAGGAGCAGTCCTCAAAGAACATCCGGTGTTCCTCCTGCCCTACTGTGGCCAGGGCTGCCAGCCACAGGACTCAAATGCCTGGAAACCCAGCCAGCCAGGCCCAGAATGCCTCTGGCAATGGGGCATCCACAGATTCTCTCAGAAGAAGATCCATTTAGAAAATCTTTGAGCCCTGCTTCACACACACGGTCTTGTTTCTTCCTAGGCGATCCTTGCTTCAGTCCCGCCTGAGTACACCATTGTCAGCGTTGAAGTCCTGAAGCTTCCAAGCAGGTGATGACCGCTACTTGTTCTTCACCAGTGCCCTTCTTCCATTGCACATAAGTTCTTTCAGATCAGGGGACAAGTGGAGTGTTAGAGATGTGCCATGGCATAATCCAACAAAGGAAGAAGTCATCTGCACTAATTTCAATTGCTCACTCAAAGTCTCTGCTGAGTATGTCATGGGGAGCAGGAACTCAGTCTCTAACAGGTGGACGTAACAGAGGATGACTTCTTCACGCATTTACAGTCAAACAATGAGGCTGGCAGTGTGCTTCTGCTACAAAACCTGGCCCCTGGTGGCTGGACTCAAACTGCTCTATCTGTACACATCAATTCCCACTGTGACACATGTGCCTGCTGGTATCTTGCACTCTCAAGGCAGCCTCAGGTTAACTGAATTGCCATCCCTATGCGAGCGTGAGGTGCGGGAGGGGTTAACCACAGATCTCAGAGCTGGTAGCTGAAAGCGTACCTGCAGTTAGAAATGTCAGGTGCTGATTGTTCTCTTCCTTGTTCTCCCCAGTCTGGAACTGCTTCCGGGAAGCCAGGCAGATTCTGTGGCACCAATGGAGATCCCACATTTAACAACCTGTGCCACACAAGAAGTTGACCAGGCGCAGCAGCTGAGCTGCCCAGAGGTGGGGAAAGAACACTTCTCTGAGGATGAGGACCTCGAGAAGTTACTGATGGAATTCACTGAAGAAGAACTCGATGCAGAAATTGATGACGACTCTCTGGATACAGATGAGCTCCTAATGGAGCTCTGAGACCAACGACATCACAACATCATAGTCTGATTGTATATTTTACAACAACAACCATCAATTAAAACCAATCCTATTTCTTTTCAACCCTGTTCCTCGTCTTTCTTATTCTGAGAGGACGCTCTTTCTCAAACTGTGCAATGAGTCTTAAAGCAGAGTCAAACTGGTCAAAATCAGCAGTGCCCGCATTCTGTTCTCCTGACTTCCATGCTGGTCAGAGTTCAGGGGCCGTGCACCCACTCCCCAGCTCTGGGCGGCTGCCTTCAGCATCAAGAGCACAAAGCACTGGTGTGGGCACAGAAAGACGTCCATCCGCAAGGCCAAACCTGAAACCTCTTCCTTCCTCCCCCCTTAGCAAAACTCTGCATTGGCTTCAAGTGGAAGCTCTGGGGTTCTGCTTCCTTGTACACTTCATGTGCAATGTTCTAACTAGGAACAGTAATAACTCCCATGTGCGCCGTAGGCCCTGCTCCTATTAACAGAACAGCAGTTATTATTTGCAGGTTAGACACAAAGTCAGCAACCCTCATCGCTCTACGAAAAGACGTCCACAAATAAGGACAGACAGAGTTGCCACTTACAGAGAAGACCAACAGGAATTGTTTGTGTAACGTGAAATGCCCTCCTCTACAACCTCCAAGGAATAAAGGTGCTCAAAGCTCACCTTTCAAACACCTTCAGAGGTTTTTGAGAAGGTCTTCAAAACACACAGATGCCCAAGCACTGGTGTAATTATCCACAAGGTATTTAAGATGAGAACATACCTGCAGTGCAGGAGGGGAGCATCAAGTAACCATTACCATAATAAAGGGATCAACATGACCTAATTTCTGATAGGTAACTCATTACTCATATCTCCTTCCCTGCCTAACCATCACTACAACAAGAGATGCCAAACCAAACCCAGTATTCCAGTCACACTGAGCTGGAAGGACAATTCCCATAGAAACAAAACACACAAATACTGCTGCGAGTCTTTGAGGCTAGAGGAGTGAGAAACCTAGCTGTCGGCACAGCAGACACCCATCTACTGCACGTACTTTGCGGCTCTCCTCGCATGCAGGCATTCCTGCGTGCAGTTCCGGCTCCCGGGGGCAGAAATAAGTCCGTGCACTGCAGGAGGGGCCGGCACTCACCGCTCAGAGCGAGAGGATGTCCTCAGCAGGAAGGCCCTTCAGAACATCCTCAGCAACGTCAGGACTCGGGGCTGTTTTCCCATCCTTCTCTTATCACGGGAAGAGAAACACCCACAGCACCTCTCCACCGCGGACCAAAATCCGCCCAACGGCGCTACCGGTTGCGCGCACTGCCTTTTAAACGCGGCGCGCCGCCTGATTGGCAGAGAGGATGACGGGAGGTGGGACCGTCCCCGCCCTGCGAGTTGCGATTGGGCGACGAGGATGCCAATTCTAATTGGGGCGGTTCACGCTCACGGCGGCTACAGCGCACGGGAGTGCGAGCCCTTCCCGCTGTCCCCTCACGAGGGCGCTGTTGCCGTGGCAGCAGCGCCGTTTGCGCCCCGTTTTCTTCTCTTTGAGCCCACGGCTGCAGCGCTGCGCCGCGCAAAGTGCTGGCGTTTTATTTCTTATTTCCACCTAATTTCGATCCCCCGAGTTTCCTGGCCCTGCAGTGCTGCACTGTGGACGTGCTGGTTGTGCTGGGGCTGCCTGTGCCCTGCGTGGGGATGGGCAGGGAGCAGCCAGGAGTCAAAGTGCAGAGCTGGGTCGAGGGCTCAGGGAAAAGCCTTCAATGTGTAAAGAACGTAAAGAGCAGGGAGAGGTGGAGGACGGAAATGGCCGCCAGGCAAGCAAAGCAACGTGGGGGAAATCAGACAGTGCTCCAGCTGACCCACAGCTCTTGTGAGGCTTTGGGACATGAAATGAGTGATTTGCGTACCTTCAATAAACAATGCCTGTACAGCTGGGCTTTATTCCTAGTATTTATTGATTTTACAAGCGTTTTTCATCTCTAGGACCCGTTGTCACCACACCGGGACAGAGCACCTCATGTTGGCCTGCAGGGCACAGCAGGCGTGCTGTGAGCTGTGTGCTGTGAGCTGTGTGAGCTGTGAGCTGTGTGAGCTGTGAGCCTCTCTGCGTCACCCAGGGCTGCTGGGAAGGTGCCCTCCCATGCAGGTCCACCTCTGCTCCCACCTGCCGTGCTGTGTAACCTTCCTGGGACATGCAGCAGCTTCTGACGTGGAAAAGTTGGTTGGACCGGATGATCTTGTAGGTCTTTTCCAACCTTGGTGTTTCTGTCATTCTGTGAAAAGTGGTATTGAGGTCTGAAGGAACACTGAGCAGCTTTTACTGGGAAGTGCTTCGAGTTGAAGAGTTAATCACATTGTTGGCTTTTGTTCCTTGTTTGTTCTCCCCCTCACAGCTGTTTCTGTCAACTAAAATTAAGCTGAACTTGCAAACAAAGTGTGAATAATCAGCTCCCTGTGGAGAGCTAAAATACCATCAGGAGAAGCTCCTTGATTCGTAGGTGATCCACGGTGCACAGAGCTCCCCAGGTGGATCCTGTTCATCCCAGAAGCTGCAGCAGCAGAGGATACAGACGCACCTTCATCATCATGAAAGTGGTGAGGTGTATCAGAAACCCAGGTGAGCA
Source organism: Lagopus muta (assembly GCF_023343835.1). Classification (NCBI taxonomy): domain Eukaryota; kingdom Metazoa; phylum Chordata; class Aves; order Galliformes; family Phasianidae; genus Lagopus; species Lagopus muta. The sequence continues at coordinate 1,693,674 of NC_064447.1, read as the reverse complement.
CAGAGAAGTGGGAGATGCGATGTCGTATCGAGAGCCAGCAGACCGTGACTGTAGGGGCAAGAAGGGAGTGAGGTAGGGTTGTAGCAGCAGTGCTCTGGGCAGAGCTGGCACTCAAACCAGAGAACTGGTCCCACAGAAGTTACAGGTAAAGGGCTGACTGGCTGCCAAAAGCCCAAAGATGACATTCTTCCAGTGCTGGTTACTGAAAATGCATTACTCATTTATTGGAACAACAATGCCAGCCTTGAACGGGCCTGGCTCAAAGTGAAATGAAGTTAATGACATCCGTAGACGTCATCTGCAGATAGCAGATCTGTGAAAGATGGAGGACATCTAGTAAGATAAAGTAGTCCAAGTAATATTCTCTCCTTTCTGTGAAAGTGGTGTTTATAGCTGAGATTTTCAGTGGCAATGAACTTCGTTCTGGTTTGTCCTCTCTGCAGTCTGATGGCAGAACATCCAGATGGATTTATCCCTGATAGAGAAAATGGGAGGCAGACCAGCGTGCGGAGGCATTCGTGTGGCTTAAACACAGCCATCTGGTAAGAGCTCCAAGACCCTGTGGTGTCAGCAAGCTCTGCCAGAGCTGGCAGGTTGGGATGGGAGAGGGCCAGCTCGGATGTGCCATCTTTACACTTCTGTGCTCCTTGGAAGGGCACGAGACAGACACGAGTCGTTCCCCAAAAAGGAAGAAGGCTGATTCATCCGTGTTCATCACCGGTGCCTGAGCTGAATCTCCCTCATTTGTCATGTCTCCTTCCCCACTAAACACCAGAGAGAGGACTGTGTTTCTTCAAAATCAGAACGCCTCTTTCCTCCCTCCGCATCTGTTGGCTGGGGAAATGAAGCCAAACAGAGCGAAGGCCTTTTAGTTGCCTCGATTGCTGTGATTTAAACAAAACTCAACAAAGGTTACTCACTGTGCTATCAAACTTGTGAATCTTCTTGGGGCAAGAGATGCTGCCACGCTAACTCAAGCTTCACTCGAGGTGTTGGCCCTCGTGAGGAGTGATGTGAGGATCTGAGGCTGTGGCATCTGGGCTTGGCCAACAGCTGCATCCTCCTGGCAAAACAGCTTTATTCCAGAGCAAGGTCAGCCAAGCTGGGGGACAATTTTCATGCAGGGAAGGAGACTCTCAGACAGTCATTTGTTAAAGGGCTTTTAGCCTAACATGTACACGGATTATGATCAGAGTTAACATGCAGATTTTAAGGAAAGAGCAAAGAGAAAGATTTCAGTCAAATAGATCTTAGCAGAAAGTGATTTCAGCAAATCTGAGCGTAGCATCCCATCTGACAAACAGATCAACCAACCACTTTATTTTGATACACAGGACGTGTTCCACTTGCTGTGGACAAGCAGTGGGGCACTAAAGGTTGCATTGTAACTGTGCTGCAATGGCACCTTCAGTCGGATTTGCACCAAACCAGCACATGTGTACCTTGCACAGCAGAGTGCTGTGGTTTGCAGAGGTTCCTCCCCTGAGATGAGCACCGTCCAGCATAGGTCCAAAACTGAGAATGAAATGAACGTGATGTTGTTGTGTTACGTGGAAGCTAATTAGGCAAGTGTAAACCTGAGAGTAATTAGCTCTGATGCAGCAGCATCACAGCTATGCTGTCCTTAGGATTTGGCTTTTCTGCAGGTGTTGATGTGCTGCCATTTCAATAAGAGGATGCCTAAGGATGGGAAAGAGGTGTGCAGCTGGGAGCCATTTGGCTGCAGTTTTTACACAGTCCCTGATCAGTCACTCAGTAAACACGGCATTTTCATATCATAATATCTAAGGAACGTGGTTAGTCAGATGTAAAGTGGCAGCACTTCCACAGGTCTAGGGACAAGCAGAAGCAACACAGGCCTTTTGCTGGATGGGAGGCTGAAATACTCTGTGAATTCTTCTGCTAAATACCATTCTCTGCTGTGGAGTAAATTACTGAGAGGATACAAGAACCAATTTTCTCTTGAAAGAGCCCAAGAGTTGAAATAGTGATAGCAGACTTTGTAATTTCTCCTGTCCTCCTTTTAGGAGGGTGACGTAACTCAGCTCTTTATTGCACTGGTAATGCCACATAACTGCTGGGCTGGAGGCGAAAGCTGCTCTCAAATGAAGGCATCCCAGCATATTCTCTAATGCCCACTGCTGGTATTTCAGCCTCCTGTTATCAAGCATTATTTGCAATCCCAGTTTGGGGGACGTTTCTAGGTTGTACCAATATCTGCCAGCAATTCAGTGAGGCGACAGTGCGGTGACTCTGCAGTGAAGGTCTGGGCAGAGCTGGGTGTCTGTAATACCTTCGTCCTTTCTCCAAACATCTTTCATGAAAAACACCCTTCAGAAGCACCCGGAGTCAAAACCTCCTCTTCCACATTCGGGGATAAAACGACCACGAGGTGGCATTAAATCCATGTGATGCTACATCAGACCTCCAGCTTTCAGTTTGCTCCCCAGATCCCAGGCCATCTCGGTGCAGAAGTCCTCGCTCAAGAAGGACTGCACCAACATGATGCAGTTCTATGGTTCCATGATTCTATACATAGTTCTATGATTCTATACATAGTTGAGGTGCAGGAGATCTCCATGTGACAGCACTGCTGTGCACAATCTCACCGCCTTCCCTGTGGTTATCAATGAGTGGGATGTGGCTGTTTGCAGGTTAATGCAGCAATAACCAAAATTCATGCCTGTCCTGGGGCAGAGTGAACACAGCTTTTAACAACAAATAACACGTCAGAAGAGGCCTGCAGTGGGCTTAATTTTCCCAAAGTGGAGGGCTGTGGTTTGACAACGGCTGCTTACAGGTGGCCACGCTGTGTGGCTGCTGGTCCCTCCACCATCCGCCCACAGCAGACGGGCGATGCAGCCCTGACACCGCATTAGGAAGCCAGAGGAGGTGTATTATAAATAATTCAGAGCCCAAAGCTCTTGCTGTGACCAGCCTCTCTCCTCCGGAGGCTCCTGCTAATATGACATCCAATTTCATAGTTTTGCACTTAAAGAATGAAAAAAAAGCCAGTCTCAGGTTGCTTGGTGCTGACGCTCGGGCAGCACACAGTGCCAGGGGCTGAGGTGCCGTGCTGGGCTGTGCTCTGTGCTGGCACATCATCCTGTGGGCCTCCAAACGCTGGTAGACAGGCCAGGACTTCACCTCTCCCAGGGCACAGCCTACCTGGGAGCTGGAAGCACCTGGACACCCAGGTGCTTATTTTATACAGAGACATGAGTTTATGTTGGGAGAGAGCCCAGAGCTTCTTCCCTGCACACGCTGCGGCTTCTTGGGCCGTGGAACAGCCTCCAGTACTCCGCTGCATGTCTAATAAGCACAGTTAAACAAAGAAAAAGAGGAAAGGAAATAAAAGCCTTGCCTAAGCAGTTTCCAGCTCAGCTTGCAAGCCAGACCACAGCCCCATGCTGCCAGCAGCACCGGTCCCTGCAGAGCCCTGGCCCACCTTCTGTGGGAACCCCGGGGAAAAAACCTCATAGCTGAAGCACAATTTGCCACGACTAATTTACCATATTTATGTCTATAGCGTGCTGCTGTACACAAGTGAATGAAGAGACCACCCAGGCCCAGCTGGGCTCCAGGCTGCTGTACACGACATGGAGCCCTATGTGCCGCACGGCCACACGCTGCCAAGCTCCAATTCATGGCAGAGGGTGGCGAGCACCCTGAGTTTCAGGACGTGTAAAAGAGTACAGCCCTCGTTCTGCGTGGTGCCTCGCTGATTACATGGCCAGGCACTTAATGCTGGGTGTAGGGTTGTTTTTATTGCCTCCAAAGAACGTAGTGTTTGGCAAAAGAGGGGAGTGAGAATGACAACTGTGTACACATTTCACATATTTCTAACTATTCCTCCTTCGGAGGAGAACAGAGCTGTTATTAATAATCACCTCGCCAAGTTTCTGAATTGATATTTTGAAATGAGCTGAGTATATAATTTAAGAACCACAGGCGAGAGAGAAAATGTGCTTTCAATTGAATTTGAAATGGGTGGGGAGTTGATGATGCGGGGAGATAAATGACAGTGATTCTGGAGGGCGAGATCTGGAAAGAAGGAAGCCATAAAACAGATATTTTCCAGACTTTGCAAAGCCAGAGGCAACGCAAGATCTTGGGGAACAAAAGGAGGTGCAGGAAGGGGACACGGCGCTGCAATGTTGGAATGGGTCTGGGCACCCAAGAGCTGGGGGTCCTGCAGGGCCGGGACAGCCATCCCTGTTTGGATGTGGTGAACGGGTGGCTATTGACCACCCACTGGCACAGGCAAGGCATGTTATGGAGGAATAAGCCCTCGAGAAACACTTGTGCAGAGTGTGAAGGAGACAAGCTGTAGGACAGTGCAAGTACTTGACAGCCTTCTGTGTCAGTGTTTCCTTTCTTGTAATCCATGACCTCCTACAGAAGCAAAGCTGCTGTTTCAGAGCAGAGGAAAGGAACCGAGCTCTTTCACCGTTCTAACTGCAAAGCTCTGCTCTGTGACTCAGTGCTGTGATGCCTGTCTGAGCATCCCTCCCTGCGCTCAGCCTGAGATGGGGGCTCTGAAGAGTTGTGTGCAGTTGCAGGTTGCTCCCTGTAAACAGGATTCATCCTTCTTCCTGCAACAAAGCCCTTGCCGTAACAACTTGCCAATGCTAACCCTACAGGGGGATTTGTTATCCTTTCTGCATCCTGATAACAGGATTTGCATTTGTCTTACTGTAGCAAACCCATCTCTAGAGGGAGTTAAGCACAGCGAAGCTGCCTCAGCCCTGTCCCTAAAGTCCTACAACATCAGTCACTTTTCAGTCTCCACTTCAGCAAAGAACTGATCTGTGCATATCCACAGTGAAAACTCATTTCTGTGAGTCTTGTGATGCCAGGAATTTATGGTGCCTCCCCCCGAGACCTGGATTTTAGATACAGAGACCAGGTCAAAAATTAAATGCCTAAGAATATCACAGAATGGTTTGAGGGGACCCTAAAGATCACCTTGTTCCATCCCCCTTGCCATGGCTGGGTCTGTCTGTGTCCCTCTGGATGCCGTCCCTCCCCTCTGTTGTGCCATCAGCAAACTGCTGGGGGTTCACTCAGTCCCTCTGTCTGTGTCAATGACGCTGAGGGTCACCCCCTGTGGCCATCCTCCACCTGGACATACCCTAAAAATCTCAACAGAAAGAAGGAAACAGCTTTCCCTCGTGTATTTCGTCTCCTGCAAATAGGCAATGGCAAGAATTAAATACGTGCTCAGATCCCCAGATGTACTTTGCCAACTAACAGCCATTGATTTTCGGTATAGATCTGCAACTTGTTACTGTGCTTGCGTTGCCCCCCTTCACTGCAAACTTTGCAGGCGTGGAGCAGAGTCTGACTGCTGCACCTAATTGAAAGAAGAATGAATCGTTAGCACATTTTTAAACAGTTTGACTGGAGCAGTAAAACGGAATCAAGCTGCAGGGCCGCCATCTTATTAATTAGAAGAGCAAGGGTAAGAATTGTGCTGGCAAATATCTCCCATATGAGTTGTGTTGCAGTGGAAAGTCTGGGGTTGCAGAGCGCAACTGAACTGAGCAATTTGAGATGAAATTCTTTTTGATTGCTAATTGGCTTCTATTTTTCAATTGGGAGCATATATATTTATATACAAATAATTTTCAGGCACACCTTCAGACAGGCAGAGAAATTGGAGCTCCTCTTGGAGTCCGTGATGTAGGGAGATATCATGGGTGCCTTCTTTGCTTTTTGCTAATTGCAACAGAAGAAGTGGCTCCGTTTCCCCCGCAATCTCAGGTGCCTTTGTTTCAGCCTGCTTCCCAGAAATAGCCTGAGCAAGTGAGCAAAACATCTGCCTGCTGTGGCGAGAGGCACCAGCTGTGGCTCAGCCAGACGGGGTTATAAATGCAAGCATCCCTACGAAAAAAAAAGTGCTCTTACTGCAATAATATTCCTCAGCCTTCTGCTGGGGCATCCTGCGTGCTACATGCAGAACAGAAGTGATTGTCCCCAGGGGGACTCCAGCCCTTGGGTGCTGGGTGCATGGAGGGGCCGAACTCAGGCACGGGTGACATCCCAGCAGACACAGACTGAGAGCTCAGCTGCTGAAGCAGCTCTTCTCTTGCTCTGCTGTTAGGCAAAGTTAAATTAAAAGAGTCTTCACGCTAAATTATGCCCGTGTTTAATTACTGTGTTGGCATTACTATATCACTAAATGGTATCAGCTGCAGGTGAGAACCCTGCTCTTTCTGTTGCTGCAGACTGTTTCCTCTAGTGTGTGCTTGCATGTGACAAGCATGGCAACATGTTAGAAGTCTGATCAGCATCAGAGAAATTGCATCTAATGCAAAAAATCACAGAATCACAGAATGGCCTGGGTTGGAAGGGACCTCAAGGATCATGAAGCTCCAACCCCCTGCCACACACAGGGCCACCAGCCTCCACATTTCACACCAGCCCAGGCTGCCCAGGGCTCCATCCAACCTGGCCTTGAACACCTCCACGGATGGACGGGGCATCACAGCCTCTCTGGGCAGCTGTTCCAGCACCTCAACACTCTCACAGCAAAGAACTTCCCCTGACATCCAACCTCAATCTGCCCTCCCTCGACTTCAAACCATTTCCCCTTGTCCTGCTGTTATCCACCCTTTTCAGGAGTTGACTCCCCTCCTGTCTGTAGGCTCCCTTTAGGTACTGCAGGCTGCAATGAGGTCACCCCACAGCCTTCTTTTCTCCAGGCTGAACAAGCCCAGCTCCCTCAGCCTGTCTTTGTAGTGGAGGTGCTGCAGCCCCTGATCATCTCTGTGGCTCCCCTGCACCCTCTCCAACAGCTCCCTGTCTTGCTTGGCCTGGAGGCCCCAGACCTCGTAGTCAGATGCAATGGTTCTGGGGACCACAGTTTTCAATTTTTGCTGTAAGTCAAGACTCTTATTTTTATTTTTTTAACATTCTGTGAAATAAAACATTTGCTAGGGAGTTCTGGCTTGAGAAAAGGAAGTCATCGATACGGTTGCAATTACGTTTCTGGCTTTATGAACTACAAAATTAGAAGCGATTTCTGCAAGTGGGCTGAGGGTGTAACAGAAGAAGCTCAGGCAAGCAGAGCCAAAGGGATAAGCACAGGAATGTGTTCAAAGAGCTCAGCCACGTACGGCTGACAGCTGGCCAGGAACGCACCGCACACACGGCGAGCACCGCGGCCCGTCCAAGGAATCCACAACCTAACACCAGCTAACTCGAAGCCAGGACATCGCCGGGGGAGGAAGGGGAGTGAGTGTGCAGCAGGAAGGAAGGGAAGAGCAATGAGCACAGCTGTGGGAGTGAAAAGGTTGATGGAGGATTTCCGAAGGTAGCTGGTGACCGGCCAGGGGGAGACGTGGTGCAGAACGGGCAGCCCAGCACAGCCAAAGGAGCAGGAGACCAGAACAGATAGTGGGTGGGAAGGGAGAGAAAATGAGCTCAAACTCATTCATATTACTCACCGTGCATCAAAAATATATATATTTAAATAAGTGCTTGCTGTTAAAGTCCCCTTCTCCTGCTGCTCCTGTGCTGAGTCCTACCACCTCAGCCCCCTGCTCTGTCCCTGCAGCCCGCACGGCCCTGAGCCATGCCTGGAAAAGTTGGTCAGGGCAGCGAGCTCTGCGTTGTCCCCAGTGCAAAGCAGTGCCTGCTGCTGTACTGAGCGCTCCTGGGGGCTGAACCCAGACCCCAATGGCACCCAGAGTGAGAAGCATCAGGCTGAAAGCCTCTGGACATGTCTTTGTCCCAGTGTTCCCAGAATCACCGTGGTTAAACACTGTTACCCCTTTCTGATGGCTGTCTTCAATAATTACACTCATAACATGTTGCTTTCTTTGTGGTGATGCTGTAACCCAAAGAGCTGGAAACATTCCCAGCGTGGAGAGAAAACCGTACTGCGCTGATGGTTATGTTGGCTGTTTTATGAGGCACCCGTGGAAAATGACATCAGGTAGCCTGTAATGAGGCAACACTGAAGCATGGGTGCTTCTCCTCCCCAACAGGCACCCAACCCCAAATCTGCAGCAGGTCCACTTTGCTTCTGAGGTGCGTTTTCATGACATTACATGCTCCTCGTGGCTATGTTCTGCCCATTGTGTGCTATGGCTGTTGGTTAATTTGACCTGGACTTCTCAACGTGGGATACCAGCAAAGTTCCAGGAGTCCAAATGCTCTCCCCATTCCTGTCACTTGGGATGATGTGCCTCTGGGGTGCTGCTTGGGTCCATAGGGCTATCCTGCACACGGGGTGGCAAGGAGTCCCGAAGCAGTCCCACAACCCATGGGATGAGCAGGGCGATCTCACTGCTGGGAGCACAGAAATCAGCTCCCTGGCTGCTGCCAAGGAGTTACCTGCTGGCCTGACACCTTCACTTGGGGTTCTTGGGTTGTGCCAAAGGCCCTCAGGGCACTGAGCTTCCCTGTTGAGGTTTCAACGTAGTAACAAACCATTCCCAGCAAGGAAACTGGTGGGAAAAAAAAGACCCAGGTTAGAAGTTAAGATAAAAAGGCTTCATATGCTCAAGACTTATCACTTCTCCTATAGGGCCATTGCGTGGATGTGGCACGATGCTTCCTAGGCTGTGGCTGCAAACGAAATATGACCTGCTGAGGAGGTGACAGTAGTGGAGCAGGATCTCTCAGAGGGAGCTGGACCTTGTGCGCAGTGCTTCAAAGCCTGGTTCTGACCCACATGGGGGCCATCACTATGTTAACCAGCTTCACTTCACTGAACAGTCTCTCCATAAGCACAGCTTGTACAAATTGTGTTCAAAAGAGCGTGTTAAAGGCATTATCTGAAGATTGGCTGAGGAAGTTATCCATTCCCTGGTGATTAACCAGCAATTTCCTATCCATCACGGACCCAACACTACTCCATTAGACTTTATGAAACATGCAGTGTGTGTATCTGTAGAGAACACGGTAATTGCTTCAATTACAATTCTTTTGATTGGTAATTTTCATTCACTGTCAAGAATGTTGCCTGCCCCTGGGCTTGTGGAGACCAGCTTTCCTCCCCTGCTCTCAGGAGCACACCGTGTGAGCAGTGACTCCTCCCTTCCCTGCAGAGGAGCGCAAGGTGCCTCTGTGTGTGTGTTTGCAATGTGAGCTGTCATGTTTTGCTCTTTCCTGTTGCTCCCTATAATATCCCGCATCTTCACAACCACAGAACAGCTTAATTTTTGGAAGCCAGCAAGCAGACCTTTTTTCTCCTGCCTCATCTGTTCTCAGACAAGCTCGTTAGTGTTGCTGCTGTCTTGCACTTCAGTGCTTTTTTTAATCAAACCATAGCAGTCCCTGAGGACACCTGTTTCAATTGCTGGAGCAAACGATTGTATTTCCAGAGCTCACATCTGAGAGGAAGGATCATTTGGTGCCATTAGATCAGGGCAGAGGCAGGCACGGTGCCACGTGGTGTCTTGGAAGAGTGCAGGGCTTGCGTGGAAGAAGAGCAGTGAAGCCATGGATGCCAGTGGGGTGAAGGGAGCAGATTTACCTGCCCACGTTTGTTGCCATGCTTGGCAAATAATTTTACTTCAAGGTGTTTTGCAGTTTCAGCACAACAGGAAACCACCCAGGGAGCTGGCAACCCCAGACATGGGGTGGCACATGGAAGGCAGGGAGCCTGGCAGTCCACACGTGGGTCCCAGAAATGACCCAAGCAGAGACAACTTCTCTTTTCCAAAATTCTGTCTCAGCCTCCTCACCTCGAGTCTGGTGCTGCTCCCAGGACGCCGCACCTTGAGCAAGCAGAACCAGAACCGGATGCACCAGGGGCAGTGGCAAACCCTCCTGGATTGTCACACCAGAAAGGAGAGTGGGGCTGGGAGGGGGGGACCCACGTGTGCTCCCTAGTAAGGGTGAGAGCACACACCCTGGCAGAAGCATTCTGCATACATCTCATGCATGCACAAACAGACCCATCTTGAGGGACACGAAGCCCAGAGCTGTGGGTGCCCCATCACAGAAGGCATCCAAGTCCTGGTGAGATGGGCCCTGGGAGCCTGATCTGGTGAGTGGCAGCCCTGCCATGGGGAGTTGGATCTGGGTGATCTTTAAGGTACCCTTCAAAGTAAGCCATTCTGTGATCCTACGATCTCAGATCTTTGATCATGCAGCAAAAGGCAAACTGAGACAAAGGGCTACCAGCATCCTTTGGGTGACCACCACTGCACCCTATGGTTAATGATTGGTGATTTGTGCTCATTAAAAACCAGCCAGCAATACTTTGCTCACATAAAGACAGAAACCACTATGTCTTAATGAAGTGCTCTAAGGGCACAGAATATCCAAAGCCTGTGACATGCTCCATGCCAGGCTGACATGTACCGTGCTGGGCCACGGCTGTTTATGTGCACACACTGGGGGGTTCCTGTCATCTGCACACTTGGAATAACTCAAAGCCTTCCCTGTACATCCATCAGCTGTATCACAGGGCTAGTAAAACCCAGCACTTTGTAAAGATGCTATCCCCCAGGCAAATAGGGGCAAGATTTCACATACTTCTTGACTCCAAAGATGTGCCTTAGGGGCAGAGCCACAGCACAAGGCTAAGTGGTCGGTGGTTCTGTAATAAAATATGTGCTGGGTTCATAGCTCACAAGGTTTGTTCTGTGTGATGTGAAGAGAGCTGTACTGCTCCCAGGCATGGAGCCCATCGTGTGGCCAAGGAGAGGGCTGGTGTGGGGTGGCTGGAGGGAGAATGTGGCTGTTGGAGGTGGTTCATCCATCCATGAATGTGGTTTCACCCACAGAACAGGGAACATAGGGCTGAGGGAAACTGATTCCTGAAAGAAAGAAAAAAGGTTCCAGAAGATGAAAGATTGTGCTATTGTGAAGGCAAATGAGGAGCATTGCTGAGGGATACATGCTGCAAACAGCTGGGGACTGAGGGTGAGTGATTGCCAGGGCAGAAGGCATTTGTGACGCGCTGCATTTACAAAATGCATACAGACTGTGGAAAAAAGGGATGGGAAGCTGTGCTGCACGCAAGTAAACCATCAGAGCAACCTGCGTAGGCAGAGATTTTCCACGTTGGCTGAAACTGAGCCAGGTCAGTGGGATTAACAGCTTCCTGGTGGGAATGCACCAAGGGATGCCCTGGGTGGAGTTCCATTGGCAGGAGACTTGACATTTTCCCCAAGCTGGGGTAAAATCCAGGATAAGAACAGTAATGCTGAAGGTGCCACCATGAAGATGAATGCAGCAGTGCAGCTCTTGTGGTGGGCAGCAGGCTTAACTCAGCCTCGGGGCAGTTTGAGAAGTGTTTCAGAATGTTCTGCAGAGGAGTTCACAGCTCACATCAGCAGAGACTTAGCTCAAGAGTCACCGGTCCTGGTGCCGAGGTTCAGGAGCGGCCTGTGAGGGTTAAAGTGCTTGCTGCAGGCACCTGGGATGGGGAGAACTGTTAGTGTCTGGAGCATCTAGCAAGGCAAGCTGCCTCGTGGCTGCCCTCACCCTCCTGTTCCTCCTGAGAAGAGCAGCAGAGGAGTGAGGAAGCAGCAGAAAGCTTTTAGGGAGCTCGTTGTAACCTTTCGCAAGCAATTGTAAAGCTGCACAGATTGCAGGCAAGGGCTGTGCCACAAAAGCTCGCTCCATGCCATCCCCCCTCGGCACAGAGCCGGGTCAGCAGGGCAGAGGATGAGGCATTTCCACAGCCTCACACATGCTGCGCATCCAGGGACAGCCTGCCCTTAGTCATCACAGCACCCAGAATCACGCAAGGGATCGAGGCAAAACCAGGAAGCGTTTCCAGATGCCCAGCCCTCAAGGCAAAGTGTGCGTCTTAAAGTCATCTGTGTGCCACCGACCGGAGCGTTTCTGTCACTGCCTCCCTCCGGCTCCAGGGGAAACGGTGCCGTTTGTGAGCTGCCCGACTTTTGGGAGAGCACGACTGCCGTGTCAGGGCTCAGATCTCTCCCTCTTAGCCAAGGGCTGTTTTCCATCTGGCTTTTGCTTGAGTGTTGTACAATGCTTAGGCAAGAGGGTGGAAAGATTGCTGTTCTCAGAGAGGAACCAAGTGAAATGTCAACGTCCTTGCAAGCCTGGCATTTAGTATAAATATACATGAAACCCCAAGGCTGAGTCCTTTCATTTGAGGGGATGTTAGCAATAATTTACTCCGCAGATCACAGGGCTGTGGACTGATGAATAGCAGCCACATTGGCGGCAAACTGAAGCATTTCAGAATAGAAATGAAGGAACATTCTGGGCACTGCATGCTTACATGACAACACAAAGGAACAAAATAGCTTTTTTTTTTTTCTTCTTTTTCCCTAGGCCTAGGAATGTGCTCCTCTGGTGCTGTGCAGCCAGGAGAGCAGCATGGCTGGGGCTGGGGCTGCAGTGCCCTCATCTCTGTCGGGAAGTTTCTGGTTGCTGCTTTCCTGCTCTGCAGGCACTGATCCTGCTGCTGAAGATGGATTGCTCCATCTGACTCCTGTAACAGGAGGATGGGTAAACCAGCTCGGCCACAGAGCCAGGGGACGTTCTTCCATCAGCATCTGAAATGAGTGGTGAGGTGCTGGAACAGCTGCCCAGAGAGTCTGTGATGCCCCATCCATCCGTGGAGGTGCTCAAGGCCAGGTTGGATGGGGCCCTGGGCAGCCTGGGCTGGGATTAAACGTGGAGGTTGGAGGCCCTGCATGTGGCAGGGGGTTGGAGCTTCATGATCCTTAAGGTCCCTTCCAGCCCTGGCCATTCTGTGATTCTGTGATAAGGCATGTGGCTACCAGGGAGCCTCCTGGGCTCTGATGTGGCTCCAGCAGCCAGGAAGGGCTCAGGGTTCCCACCAAGGCATTACCAAGTACAGTGATGGCTCTGGGTTTGTGTTCCTGCTCCAGAGGAAGCTGTTGGCGGTTTGCTGGTGGTGTCCTTGGGGGCATCCAGCAGATGGGATGAGAGGAGCCGTGGTCCTTCAGCAGGCTGCGTGGTTTCACCCCACAGAGGACGCACATGGTGAGAGCAGGGCGCAGCAGGAGCAGCACAGCAGCCACCCCTGCAGCCTGCAAAGAAACCCAGTGGAGCTGAGAAGTGACCAAGCACTCAAGCAGGTGGCTGTTGAGTTAGAAACAGGCACACAGCTCAGGGAAGGGGAAGTGAAACAGGCAGAGCAAGCAGGAACAGAGCTCAACATTTTAGATGCGAGATGTTAGAAGGGAAAAGAATTGGGTTGCACTATGAGAGCTGAGTGAGGTAACAGCAGTGGGGGGAATGCTTACATTTAGGAGTGCTTTCTAGGGAGCACAGCATCTCCATCTTGCTCTTGCTGTGCCTGGCAGGAATGTAAGTGTGATTATTTCTCTGGATTTACAGTGTGTAACTCAAAACTCTTAAGTGCCTTAAGCTGCAAGCTGGCACACCTGCTTATTCCAAATGTTCATGGCAGAATTCACAGCAGTCCTTTGTTTTTCCTAAATTATCCTGGCTTCCTTTGTGGGCTTTGGTTTTTAACACATTCTCCCACCTGTAGAAATCAAACGTTCGTGTTTCTCCCTCCTAAAGAACTTCAGAGACACAAAGCCACCAAACACAAAGCACCAAACACCAACGCCTCTGTGCACGCTGGGCTCGTGTCAAGAAACCCCAGGGTACAGGAGAGCAGGGAGGGACGTCCCTCCATTGGGGCCTCCTGAGTCCATCGTGAGTCTGACATTCTGTTAAGCCCTATTTATCCAGCAACCACACTTCAGCAGCACGTGGTGACCCTGAACCCGCCTGTGCTGAAAGCAAGACTTGTTCTTGAGGACTCTGCAGGAGATCAGACTGCTTGATGGCGGCTGGGAAGGAAGCAGCTCTTCTCTGTGCTTTCCTCAGCTGAAGGCATTCAATAGGACTTTGCCCCGGGTTGTTCTGCTGCTGCTGCTGCTCTGAAGTTTGGGGCTTTCCTTTAGAAAGAGGGAAGGAAGCATCCCACTGAAGTGGCTGCTCTTTTCATCTCGCCTCTCGCATCCCACACAGCATCCCTGGTGCCAGTGCTGGGCGTGGAGCAGAGAGTAGAGCTGCCTGGTGAGTGAGGAGGAAAGGTGTTTCCCTAGGAGCAGCAAAGAGTCCAGAGGTGTGGGGCTGCGACGGCTTTGGGGGGCAGGCAGCACTGTGGGGCACGGCGTGGGGACGGGGTGATGGCAGCCCTGGCCAGTCTGTGTCAGGAGAAAGTGGAAAAGTACCGAACAAACTGAAGAGCTTTCTGTAGCCCCAAGGAGGCCGGCTCGGCAGTCTTTAAAGTCGTGTTACTATAGCAGCCCTGATGGTAATTTACCAGTACATCTCTTTTTCTCTTCTTCACGCCCTTTTCACAACCAAAAAAAAAAAAGATGAGTCCCATCTTCCCCAATTACCTCCTCACATCTCTCGGCAGCCTCTGGCTGACAGCTTTCCTAAAGAGCCCCACAGGGCCACCAGGAGCACGGGGAGGGCACAGACTGTGCCAGCAGCATCACTGGGGATGAGGACGCTGTCAGCAGAGGGACAGCTGGCTCTCACACGATGGCTCCTGCAGTGCAGTGTCACCCATTTGGAAGGAGCTTTTCACATGGGCAGGGAGAAGCTTGGCTGGAGGTGTGGGCTGGGATCACTCTGCATCTGCTCACACCCCACAGACACGTCAGGGTTAGGAGGGAAGCCATGGACCGGTGCCAGATTTGCAGGCTCTGTTTTCATCAGTGATAATCAGGTTTAACTGAACTGATGATGCATTCTTCCCCCGGGAGAAAAAAGGGAGGTGGAAAGTGGGGGGTTGGGCTTTGGGATCTGGGATCTGGTCCCACGCCAGGAGGTTTGGGGAAGATTTAAGGCCCATGGAAAGCCGGTGCTGGGCAGAGCAGGGAGGGAGCTCTTGGGCAGTGATGCTGCAGCCATGCGCCCACCCTGCTTCCATCCTCACAAGCACACTTTTGCTGTTCTGATGGAGCAGGCGACGAGGAGATCTGCTAAAATCACCAGGCAGGACAGGCAGTGCAGCTCAGCCTGACCATCCTGCACACTCAGCATGGGCACAGAGACCATCCCATCGCAGAGGGCTCTGGAGCCTCACAGCCCCAAACACTGCTTGCATGGCTCCTTGCCCCCAGATCCTGACCAGGAGGCAGGTGGGAGCCCTGCCTCTGATGTCAGTGCTGCTTAAAGGCTGCTCCCACTGTGCTTCCTGCACAAATCAACCTAATTACCCGTTCCAGGCAGCTAATGAGCTCAAAGCTTTCACAGCCCACGCCTCCAGCCCTCCCCGTGGGAGAGGCAGCCCCAGTCGGGATGCTCTTGGCTGGAAAGCCAGGACAGCACTGAGAGAGATGGGGAGCAGGCTGCAGGGCACAGAGCATGTGTGCCCCAAACCCCCACAGGAGCAAGGCTGGGCACAGATAAAAGGGGCATTTGCTGCACTATTCCACTCAGGAGCTGACACCTCCAGCCCTTTCCCCATGCTATGTGCTGCTCCTGCTTCGTGGCACTGCGGCAGGGCTGCAGGAGGCATCGCTGGGTGCAGGCAGAATGCAGCGCAGCACTGCTGCAGTAGGGCTGCAGGGGCAGCCAGCAGTGACTCATGGGCTGCACGGAGGTACTAATGCAATTTTCCTAACACATCATTGGTTTCCTGATTTCTAAAAAGCCGTCTGGATGGCTGGGCCCCCTTCCAAGGTTTCCTGGAAATTGGAGGATGCTGAGAAGGGGCTTCTAGGGGGGTGCTGAGGCAAGGCAGATTGTGTCATGCTGTGCTGCTGCCGGGATTGGAGGCAAAGTGCAGCCCCAGAGCTCTCACACCCGCAGGGCTCGTGGCTGGGCTCCAGCCTGGCTGGCTCGTCCTACACAGCCCCGCTTATTTACAGTCCAGCACCAAGTTTATCCTTTGCTTCTGGTCCTAAGCTGTTGTGTAATATTAATTATTGCATGCTGCCATACTCCTCCCACAGTAACAGATGAATTTTGGGGCCGAGCGAGGTAATTTGTGCACATAATAGACTGGGAAGTGCTCAGGAACCTTTAATATAAAAGGTGCCGAAGAGCAAGGGCAGCGATTGGGGGCCTGATGCTAACAGCTGCTGAGATAGGAAAGAAAAAGCGTGCAAAGACTCTCAGTGCTTGTGCTGTGATGCCACGTCTGTCCCCTGGGCGCTTGGGTGGATTATTCACCGCCTTTATTAACTCTGTGTTAAATTGCCTTTCTTTCCCTTTATTTATTTATTTATTTATTTATTTTCCCGGAGGTTGATCGTTTCGTTTTGTCTGCTTTTTCATTAAAAGGGCCTTTTGCTAGGGCAAAGCTTTCCAAAAGATGCTCGTTCAGTGCCAGCCCGCGCCTGGTGGCTGCTGGGGACACAGCCCACGTGCCACCGCCCTCGGCTGGCTGCCGTTGCCCATTGCCCATCTCCAAAGCCTCGGGTGGGGCTGCAGCTCGTGCACTGAGCATCCCCTGTGGCCCTGCAGGGCGCCCTCGGGGCTCTGTGGGCAGCTGCACCCCCAGGTCCGTGGTTGGTGCCACGGCTTTGCTCCACGTACGCTGTTTTACTTTGTGTTCTCGCAGTTCCACGTCGAGCGGGGAGGGGACGCACGGCTGTGCTGCGTGTGCTGCAGGTGCTTTTCTCCTGGGCTGCTGCTCGGGCTCCTGTCTGCTTTGCTTCTCGAGCGCGGGGTGCGCTGGCACCGAGTGCTGGGCTCAGCCGGCGGGGGTGCTAACGGCAGCAGGGCGACGGAGCGCAGCTCCTCGTGTAAGCAAGAGCTCCGGCCTTTGGGTTTAAAGGATAGCAGACGCCAGCTGGCATTTCTGCCCGGATTTAGCTCAGGCTCGTGTCCCCGCCGCTCTCACAGCTCCCTGCCGCAGATTCCCCCCCATGTCGCGCTGCGGACGGACAGCTGCCTGCTGCCTTTCTGCTCCCACCTCCAGGAGGGCCAGAGCTGCACGCAGCGGGCAAAGCGGGCAAAAGGGGCAGCGCCGGAGCTGCGGGGCCGCATGGGATCGGGGCAGGGAGCGAGGAGCCGCGGGGTTATTGATGAGCCGCTCCGCGGTGACTCACAGTCACTGTCTGTACCTGGCAGTGACTCAGCGCTCACTCCTCTGGTGTGACACGAGCTGTAATAAAATCCCCGCTTGTTTGTCAAGAGGGTTTTTTTGGTGTTTTTTTTTTTCCGCCCTGCTTCCCACCCCCACCGCAGGGTGAAGGGCATCGTTACCCACTATGGCAACGGCCGGCAAAACAACCGGAGCACATCCCCGATTAAAAGCTGGCGGGGAGCTTCCTGTCGGCTAGCCGAGAACCCGGAGGCCAAAAGTTCAGAGACCAGCGCAAGCCGCGGCTGCACGGCCGTGGAACGAGGAGCGCAGACCCGCCGAGCCCGGCTGAGCGGCAGAACGGATCTCGGAGCAGCTTTCTGGCAGCACCTGACTCTAAAATTTGGGGGTTTGGTTCCCTCCGCCTCTTCCCATCCCCCCGGGCACCTCTCTGCCGGTGCGCAGAACGCCGTGCTGTGCTGCGGGTTTCTCCCCTTCCTTCTCAGGCAGCATCTCCGCCCATCGCCTCCTCCTCTACGGCCCTCATCCGAAAGCGATCGTTCTGAGGACGCGACCCGTTAAAATCCCAGTGACACTCCTGTAGATTCCCCGCCCCAGCTGAGCACTACCAGGAAAACCCCACGGGGAGCAGCGAGGGAGAATGGGATTTCTGCACCGCGCAGCCTCCTCCTGCCTGCATCCCCGTCCTGCAAGGATGCAGAGCTGTACTGAGAAAACAAATGCTGCTGGTGTGGTGCCTGGGAGCTGCCGCTGTGCTCCCTGGGCTCAATGCACAGTGTGTGCTGTGGCCGTGCAGGAACAGGAGAAGAGGCAAAGCTGTGCCCTGGCAGCACTGCAGCCCTGCCTGCAGAGAAGAACCTGGCATGCAGAATCACAGAATCACAGAATGGCCTGGATTGGAAGGGAAATCAAGGATCCTGCAGCCCCCTGCCACACTCAGGGCCACCAGCCTCCACATTTCACACCAGCCCAGGCTGCCCAGAGCTCCATCCAACCTGGCCTTGAACACCTCCACGGATGGACGGGGCATCACAGCCTCTCTGGGCAGCTGTTCCAGCACCTCAACACTCTCATAGCAAAGAACTTCCCCTGACATCCAACCTCAATCTGCCCTCCCTCAACTTCAAACCATTTCCCCTTGTCCTGCTGTTATCCACCCTTTTCAGGAGTTGACTCCCCTCCTGTCTGTAGGCTCCCTTTAGGTACTGCAGGCTGCAATGAGGTCACCCCCAGCCTTCTTTTCTCCAGGCTGAACAAGCCCAGCTCCCTCAGCCTGTCTTTGCAGTGGAGGTGCTGCAGCCCCTGATCATCTCTGTGGCTCCCCTGCACCCTCTCCAACAGCTCCCTGCCCTGCTTGTCCTGGGGGCTCCTGCCCTGGACGCAGTGCTGCAGATGGGGCCTCACAAGAGCAGAGCACAGAGGGACGGTCACCTCCCTGTCCCTGCTGGCCACCCCTCTGCTGATGCAGCCCACGATTCCATTTGTTTCCCAGCTGTCATCACACACTGCTGCCTCACGTTCGGCTTTTCAGCCATCAGGACCCCCAGCTCCTTCTCTGCAGGGCTGCCCTCCACCACTGCTCCCCCCACTCCGTATCCATGCCCGGCATTCCTCCAGCCCCACTGCCAAACCCTGCACTCTGCTGCCTCGAACCTCATCACCCAGGCCCACCCTTCAACTCTGTTGAGGTCCCTCTTAATGGCATCCCTTCCTTCCACCATGTCAACCACACCACTCAGCTTGGTGTCATCAGCAAACTTGCTGAGGGCGAATGCATGCGTGGGCTTCTCAGTGGTGGTAGCTTCAGGAAAAGGGCACTGTTGCAGTTCTGCATCACATTTGGAAGAGGAGCCATCACCCAAAGTGGCATTCAGCTGGGAGGGTCTCCTTTGGCCAATGTACACAGACTTCATGTTTGGGTGCTTTCTTGCCTTCTTTCTCCCAGCCAGTCTCTCTCCCTTCCCAGATTTGCTGCTGGTGGCACAACACAAGTTGCCAACTGCACATGGCTTCAGTCTGCACATAGGAACCTTTTTCTGTCCTCCTAGTGCATGAGATTGCCAGTTCTTGCAGCAATTGTGAAATTTTCCCTTCGGCTCCAGTGGCACTGTGATGTATGGACTAAATTGATTGGATTTAATTCTGTGCAATGAGCCAGCACTAAGAGCTTTTCACTGCTCGGTCCCGAAAAGCTCCTGGCAAAAGGCATCCAGCTGCTGGGTGCTGCGCCTCGGAAGACTTCTGTTTGCAGGATGGAAAAGGGGGCAACAGAACGCTGCGGACAGAAATGGCACAGAGATGGCTGTGCTCTCCTTGTGCAGAGCAGCGGAGATATCAGCAGGGCTGGGAGGCACTGAATCTAAAGCTGATAAACCAGCCTCATGGCAGCAAGCTCCAGCTTCCCTTCAGCTCCAGGAAGAGGGTCTGGTCCAAACAGGAAAGTGCGATTTCAGTGTTGTAATAAATGACAGCCCAAAGAAAGGCAGATCTAAGCAGATTCAGGCTCTTCCTAAAATGGGCCATCTGTCTCCAGGTCTGTTTGCGCTGGGATTGCACAGGGCTGCACACCCATGTGAGGGACAGCAAAGGCTCCCACAGCTCGGGGACGTTTGAGCTCCAAACTCCAGAAACCAGTTCTGGTGGCAGGTGGATGGTCAGACTGGATGATCTTGGAGATCTTTTCCAAATTCAATGATTCTGTGATTCTCTGTTCAGAAAAGCCAGAGTGAATGTTGTGAGGGCAGTGTGGCACGGGGTCAAACTGCTTTGCGCTGTTTTGTCCTTTTTATTACAGCTCCTCTGAGTGACTTCAAATCCCCCATGAGCAGCAAACAACAAAATGCAGCCATGGCAATGCAGAAACATGAATGACTCCTCGTAGTGCTGCAACCACATGCCGTGATGGGGAGCAGGGCAGGCTGGGAGGCAGGGACAGCAGGGAGCTGACACACAGATGAGGTGTACCTGAGAGGTTCCAAATGTTCCAACATGTGTTTGTTTGCCCCCTTCACCCCCAAACGGCAGATCTCAGTTTGGGATGTGCTGTGCAGAGCTCCAAGCAGCTCCGCGCGGTGAGGAACCAAAGGGCTCAGCCAGCGGTGCCCAACAGCCCTGACCACGGGGCTGCTGCTGAGGGCTCCGTGCAGAGGGCTGCAATGGGGAGCAGCGCTTGGTTGGGAGCTGAGCGTGGCGGTGGTGGATGTGCCATCATCACCCAGCAGGCAGAGCTGCACGGTGTGGCTCTGCTGGGACGCAGCGCTCTGCGGCGGTGGGGGACGTGGAACCACGGGGACGGGCTCACTCACAATTCACTTTTGAGTTTCTAGGTGGAACCGTGCACTGAGGACCAACAAAAAGGTTACGTGTAATCCCAGATGTAATCCCATTTGCAGAAGTGTCACTGCCTTGATCTCGTTCAGATGAAAGTAAATTTGCTCTGCGAGAAACGCTGAGGAGAGCCCAGCAGCCCTGGTAGTGTCAGCAAATGCCACTTCAGTTCAAACAAAACCTCTGGTCTCTCTCTTTCCAGATGTCCTTTTCTCCCGGTTCTCACTTCCTCTCCCCTCTCAGAAGCACAGGGAGGACGTGGGATCTCCCTGAGCTCCCTCCATCCTGCACTGCACCCGGTGCTGTCTTCTGGGCATCCTGGTCCAGTTGTTGGCAGTCCTGCACATAGCAGGGGGTTGGAACTGGAGGATCATTGTGGTCCTTTTCAACCCAGGCCATTCTGTGATTCTATGATTCTTCAGCCCTGAGAGCCCCATGTCCCACTGACGGATTGGGAACCCTCACCCAGCTGCCAGGTGCCCGAGGGTCCCACCAGCACCAGCACCTCCAATCAGTAGCTGCGGGTTGGCTGGATTTTTCATATGCTTAGAGCAGACTCCATGCTGCAGTAAGACTTAGTGAGGATAGGTCGAATTTTTGACCTAATGTTCTCGTTCCTTTAGTAGAGCAGCAAAGTTTTAGGCCACGGCTGCAGCTCTGGGCATGGGAGCAGCCACCAGAATGTGCAAAGTGCTGCGTGGGGCCAGCAAAGGGCCGCGCTGCCCCTGCTCCGAATGGAAAGCACCCGGCAGAGAGCCACAGTGATGTAACGGCCCCTGGCATTTCACCCTGATAATGTCACGGTATTTATAGCCTTTTTAATACATTTCGTGGCATAATGCTGTTTTGCATCTGTCTTTCACAAGATCAATGGGAGGACAAAACCCTTTTGAGGCTCAAAATCTTCTTTCGCCTCCAGCTGCACGGACACAAGGACACTGAGCTGGAGCCCTGGAGCTGCAGCAGCCTCACACTGCGAGAGGAAGGGCAGCAGCACTGCTCTCATCGCCGGGCTGCAGCCCTCACCCCTACAATGAAATTTGTCTGTGCAGTTGTGGGGGAACCTGTTGCTGGCATCCAGTGTCACCAGCAGTTTGCTCCTGGCAGCTGGCAGGATGTGAATCCTTGAATCACAGCGTGGTTGGGTGGGAAGGGACCTCGCAGCCCCCAGTCCCACCCTGCTGTGAGCTGTGCCCCCCAGCTCAGCTGCCCAGGACCCACCCACGACCATGGGCACCTCCAGGGATGGGGCACCCACCGCTCTGGGCAGCAGTGCCAGCGCCTCACCGCCCTAATGAAGATGCCTCTTGCTTGTAGTGATGACATTTTTGCAAGATCAGGTACTCATTTATGATGTGCTTTGGTGCCATGGTGACTAATAGGGTTAACAGACTCGGGGCTGATGCGGGAGGCACCTTCAGGCTGCTCCAAACCCACTGAGCGCTGTAGATGCAGCTGGGGCTGGGTTTGGGCCCATCCCTGGGTGCACAGTGGGTGGGGGTCACTGCTGGTGGTGGGGCTGGAGCTCTGCTTGCTCAGCAGCCACAATCCTGCAGGCATCGCTGCACCAGAGGATGAGCACACGTGTCAGCCATAGGAACTAATGTCACCGTGCTTCAGGGATACGTGGTTTTATTTGCAGTTTTTCCCTTTGTAGTTGTTCCCAGTCTGGCAACAAAAGCTTTAACCCTTCACTCGTGTGCGACAAAATGATTCTTTTCCTTTTAAGCTTCTGCAGTGATGACCGTGGGTTTGGCTGAAGCTGGCAGAAATGGGGCACATCTCTGTCACAACAATGGAGCACTGCAACGTGGAGAAACTGGCGTGGAGAAAGCACTGGGGAGGCTGTAACGTGATTTTGGTATCAGAACAGGCAAATGTTCCTGTTGCATTGGAAACCACAAAGCAGTGCCAGGGCCTTGGCAAGAGTGGGAAGCAAAGCAGAGACCGGTGTTACAGCTTTCCAGGTTTATTCATTTTTGGTTCTTTTGACTTGGAAAAGGTAAACTGTCCTGTACTGCAGTGACAGGAGAGCTGCAGGGTTACCTGGCCACCAAACAACCCACTGTCCACTGCATTGGGCCAGGGGCAGCCGTGTGAGCTGCCTTCCCCAAAACAGAGCTCTGATGGGAGGCACAGCTCCGAGCAACCAGAGGTGTGTGTCAGGGCACCCCATGCAATGCCCTGGGATGTGCAGAGGGATGCTCTGCTGGGTGCCGGTGCGATGCTTGAGCGGGACGCACAGCAGGATGGCCTTGTGCTGGGAAGGGAATGGCTGCAGCCTGCAGGCTGCCTGGCACCCACAGTGCTGAGAGGATGGGATGCTGTGGCACCGCCATCCGTTGGCCAAGGGGTGGCCACTGGTTCCATTCCATACACTCCAGCACAGGGCATGGGGAGCAGGGGTGCCAGGCACACAGGGTGCAACCATGCAAGACCAGAGTCTTTGCTGAACAGGACGTAACGTTCCCAGCCATGTATCCCTGCAGCCAAACAAATCACTCAGTGCTCTTTAAGGAGATACATGTTCTCTAGATTTCACCCTCCAAACATTGCATTGCAGTAGTGTCCCACAGGGGGAACTTGCCAGAGTGTGTCCACGTAAATAAAACTACTGAAGGCAGAAGGAGGGATTTCTTTGTCTGGTCCTCACTAGAGATATCGCATCCATTGAAGCAGTTAAGGGCAGCAGGAGCAGCACTGCCCTGCACAGCACTCCCCTGCCTGGCCCAGCTCTGTGCTCCCAGAATCACTGCCCCATAGCTGGCACATTCTGCTCCACCTCGTGCTGCCCCAACGCGCTCCTGTCGAGCAGAGAGAGGAAATTGGGCACCGGGAGCCACGTATGGGATGCAGGTGGGGGTGATGTAATGGGGCACAGGGCCACGACTCCATGCTGCCAACGTCCGTCTGTGCTTGGGGGGCTCCCGCTGTGCTCCCCCCACCTCCCCCTACCGTCTGTTGTGTCCCTGTGCCAGCACTGCTGCCTGCCAGCCCCCCGCTCCCACACCAGTGCATAAGAGAAATAAGGTGTGATAACTCCCTGCGTGTGCCATCATGCAGCTCCTGCTGGGGGTGCAGGGCTGGGCCTGGGGGGCACGGGGCAAACACTGCAGGGAGGAACTGCCAGCTGGCTTCTCCTGCACTGTGCCGAAACCACAGGCTTTGGATACACAAACACCCGAGGCAGCAGGCAGACCTGCAAAGGACTGCTGGCCTGAGGCAGGTGCTGAACCCCTTACCCACTGCAGAGCTGTGTCAGCCCCTGTGACACCCCAGCTCCACACTGCTCGTGGAGGAGTAGCTATACCTGAGAGTGGACCCAGCATCCCTGAGTGAGACAGCCCAGCCCCAGCCCCACAGCCCTGTGCCAGTGCCGTGCTCACTGTGGGGTGCAGGACACGGCTGAGCTGCCCCAGATTTAGCTCTGAGGCAGAGCCAGAGCTCAGCAGGGTTGCAGCCCCCCAGCTTCCCATGCGCTCTGAGCATCGCTTCCTCCCCGCCTGCCCCGCTCACAGCTATGGCCATGCTTGCTCCCTTCTGCTACACACGCAGAGCCCTGGCTGCTCCCCACAGCTCCTGACACATCTGTGTGCTCTGCAAGCTGCTCCGGGGGCACAAAAGGTGCAGGGCTGGTGGGGGTACAGCAGCAGCACTGGGAGTCCTGCAGTGGGATTCTCCCTCACACTCACTTTTAGAGGAAAGAGCTCAAAGCCGAATGCAAAGAATGGCAGTGGGAGCCTCGTTTCACAGCTTACAGACAACTGGTACAGATGGAATTTCTTCTCTTTAATGCCACTGCTGCTCCTGTCCTGTCACAACCAGGTGCCCCAAGTCAGGAGCTGCCGCTGGGGTTCCCAGTACAATCCCCTCTCACAGAGCATCTTGAGCTCCTGGAACCCCCAGAGGGACCTGGAACCCCCACGCTGGTGCTGGGTGGGCAGTGGGAGCCCCGTGCCATCCTCCTCCATGCTATCTTAGTGAAACCCCTGCTGCCTTGGCTCCCACCCTCAGCCCAGCCCCGTGTTACCGCAGGTGTCACCGCAGCCATCACCACGATCCCTTCTGCCATCAGCCGAGCTCACGCTCCAGCACCACCGCCGGCTGCCGGCCTCTCCCACCGCCCCGCACCGCCCCAGGCTCTCCCACACCCTGCAGCCTTCTTCCAAAACTCTGCTCGTCCCGAGCTGCCGGGGTCCTCGCGTGTCACTGCCACGAAAGGGACAGAGGGCCGCCCGTGCCACCTGCAGAAGTCTCCAGATGGTGCGAGCTGCTCCATCCCCATCCCGGAGCAGCTCCTCGGGGCCCGGAGCAGCCCGCTGAGCTGCGTCACTGCGTTCTGCAGAGCTGCGCGTGGGCAAAGCGCCGCCGTGCCACTCTGGGGGTCCTTCGGTGTCGGCTGCAAGAAGGGTCCTGGCGAGGGCCGCCCGCAGCCCATGGCGGGACAGGGACGGCCACGTGCGGGACGGCGGCAGGCTGACCCCGGGCACGGCGCGCACCTCCTCGGGGCCGCGAGCCCCGTGCCGTGGGACGCGCGTTCCATGACCGGGATGTCCGAGCGGAGCCTCTCCTCTCCTCTCCTCCGGCCCCGTCACTGGGCTCCCTGCTCCACGGAGCCCGGCTCCTGGCGCTGCCTCCTCTGCTGTCGCTCCCTCTTGGCCCTCCAGCACACGTAGGCGGCCACCAGCAGTCCCACCCCGAATATCAGCGTGGCCACCGAGACCACCTTAGCGATGTCCATCTGCGGGCCGTTGATGGTGAAGGTGATGCACGTCGCCGCCACGCCGATGACAACCGAGACGATGCCGAAGGGGAAGATGCAGCGGTACCAGGACTTCTCCGTCCCGCCCGTGGCCAGAGCCAGCTTGTTGAGCGTGGCCGTGGAGTCGGTGGCCGCGGCCAGCGGCAGCCCCGCTTTCCCCCCCTGCAGGCAAGTGAGCGAGTTGGACTTGCAGCCCATCATGTTGACGAGAGCGGTCGCTGGCAGAGCGCTCGGAGCCGCCGTGCCCGCGGCAGGCCGGGCCCTACATGGCAGCGCGGCGGCTCGCGGTGCCGCACAGCCGGCTGCGCTCGGGGCCGCCGCTCTGGCTGCCGGCTTTGGCTCCCGGCTCTTTTACTGCCGGAGGGAGCGGGGATTGGCGGCGGCGGTGCTGAGCTCACGGAGGTGGGAGGACCGCGCGGGCGCTGCCGTTAACCGTTTCGGGCGCTCGCGGCTGCTCGCAGCCCGGCACCGCGCCTCCCCATCGGCACTGCCCTGCAACCCCCAGGCCCGTGCGCACCGCTCCCCGCAGCGATCTGCCCGCCCCCCAGCGCTCCGGGCGCTGCTGTCATCCCTTTCCAAGCTGCCCTGTCTCTCACGTCAGCACGGCTTTCCCTCTGCCGGCCGTGTCCCAAGGCACAGGGCTGGGGATGCAGGGGGATGGGAGAGGGCTGGAGGCTGGGGGTGCCCCAACACGCCATACTGGTGGGACCCCAAACCATCCTGGTGATGAGACCGAGCATGTCTGCATGGTGGGACCGCAGCACACCTGGAAATGGGGCCCTAACGCAGCTGGGTGGGGAGCGGCCGGGGGGTGTGACCAAAGGGACAGGAGAAGGATTTGGGGGGTGATTGGGGTGGGGTAAGGAGCATTAGGGCACAGGCAGAGATGGCAACACACATGGGAAGGGGCCAGCATGCTGTCAAGGCTTCAAGACCAGCACTGTCCCTGCCTTTGGTGCTCCCCACTACAGCATCCTGCTCCTCGCTGTAGGACCCAAGAACAAAGGCAAATGGTTGTTTTAAAACTGGGAGAAGTTCCACCTCCTCTCATTTCTTTTGCATATATCTATTTTTTTTTTTAATTGGTTTTCCTGAAGGAGAAAGGGGAGGAATTAGCTGCTGCAGCAAAAGTAAGAAGCCTGGAGCCATTCCCAGGTCAGAGCTTCCCCCAGCATGTGGGGCCCAGCTGCCTCTGCACCAGGAGGCCGGGGGGAAGTCAGAAGTTGAAAATTCATACTGCAACAGGAATGGACAGAGAGAGAGCTGTGCAGATAGCCCTGTGATGGGGGCAGGAAGCAGGGGATCCATCAGATCCCTTCCACCCAGCCGTGCTGTGACCCTGCTCAGGGTGGGGAGGTGAAGGGCAGGAGGTGCATCGGGGCTCCATCGCTGCACAGTGCCAAACCCCATGCCACCCTGTTGCATCGAGGCAGCAGTTTAGGGGCAGCCTGCTCTGCTCTCCCTGCAGAGTGGGGGCACAGCCACCTCCCTGCTGTGAGCCACGTTTGGGTATGGGCTCTTTTTGTTCACAATGAACTCCCCCAGCATCCCGTTCTGGTGCAGCCTCCTGGGGAGGACGGGCTCCTCTGCTTGCATCAGCAGCTCCTTCTGCCACAAACTAAGGGTGTAATTTTTGTTACAGAAATAGAGACTTGTGCATGCCCCCTCCTGCTTCCTACAGAAGGAGAGAAAAGCGCAGCTGGGACCGGTGAGTCACGCTGCAGGAGCCCAATGGAAGGCGACCAGCGTGCACCCATTCCTAGGATGGAAACAGAAGAGAGAAGGGATGAGGAACCCAGGCTCCAAGCAAGACTGATGAGCCCCATTAAAGGAAGCCCAGAGTAAGCAGAGTGGCTGAGCCCTGCTGGATCAGCACATGGGGGAGATGAACTTCTGCTTTTCACAGCAGATCCCAGAGAGCCAAAATAACGTGGAGTTCACAAGGAAATACCGAAAGAACACAGGGCCAGGATGCAGGCACCCACACAGCTCCGCTCTGCGCAGCCCACTGCCTTCGCACATGCTGGCGGTGACCCTGACCCCAACGCCTACATTTGGGAGCTAAAACAGCCGTGTACAAGAAAGGCTTTGTAGGTGTAGGAATTATGCCTTATTTTTCCTAAAACTGGAAGGCAGCGGGTCTGAAAACAAGCACAGAGCACCACCTCAGGGCAGAGGTAACCACGGCTCACCTGTTCGGCTGTGCTCAACCCACATCTCATCTCCTGGATGTGCAGCGCAGTGCCTCGAGGTGTGATTTGCAGGAACGGTGCTGCCCACAGCCCCACACTGGGGACGTGGATACAGACCAAAGCCACGCAGCAGTGCAGCACAGCACACACAGGGGCTGCACAAACACAGGAGCTTATGGGAACCACGGCATCCCTACGAGTTTTGGTTTCCCGCAGGAAATCAGCATCGCATTTGGCTGCCGGGGAATGGTTAAAAGAAAGCAAGAAAGAGTGCAGCTGCCAAAAAAAGAGGCAACAAAGAGTGAAGAACTATTTAGAACCATTGCCACAGAGGGCCCCAATCACAGCTGCATCATCAGCAGTTGTGCTGTCTGCACGTGCCTCAGGATGGCAGAAGGCACAGCGCTGCGGAGTGGGAAACTGCACTGGCAGAGACAGCACGAAGCTTTGGGGAGCCTGAGGTGTATCTTCAGGTCTGTGATCGAGCAGCTACCATCCCAGTGTGCTCATGGCGTGTGCTGTTCCTGTGCTGGGTGCTCCTGGGGCTCCCTGTCCCACAAAGGCATGAGAGCTGCAGATCCCCATCACCTTGCATAGACACAATGCCCGACAGACTCACCTTAATTAGGCAGCAATCGATTTTTCTCAATTACAGGGTGCAAAAAGAAAGTCTTCAGCGATGAAAAACGAGAGGACAGATCTTCCTTGGCACTTTTGATGTCACAGAAATAGAATTTCATTGACACGGTGCAGAATAGAAACTCCAATGCCTGTAGGGTGGATTGCTTTGGAGTCAGATGGAGTCACTGCTTAGGGATTCTGCTTTGTGGGGTGCTGCTTTGTGGGGTTCCACCGAGGCACAGGAGGACTGGTAAGTTCCCAGTGAAACACAGCACTGGCTGCACTGACTCACAGCAAACAGCCAATTCAGGTGTTGCCATCCATCACCTTCAGGAGACACTGAGTATTTCCTGTATTTTTTCTAACACCATCCTCTGGCATCACAAATACGATCTCTAATCTCATCTCTTCTCCCCTCCTCAGTCTGAAGCACCAGCATCATTTCCTCCTGTAACAACAGTGCATTTCTAACACAACGATCCCTCCCCCCTCTGGCTGACATCTGTATACAGAAAACCCTGCCAGGCGTGTAGATAAAATACATCCAGACTCCAAGAACCAATGTTCCTGGGCGGCTGCTGTTACACATGGCAGAGCTGCCCCTGCTGAACACTCCTCAGGAACCAAAACACAAAGAACCGAATGCAGTGCAATGAAGAAATTAAAGTGATGGTAAAAAGCTGATATTCACCCAGCATTGGGGTGGGTTTGGGCAGATTCTGAAGGTCAGAAAGGGC
This sequence comes from Lagopus muta, assembly GCF_023343835.1. Lineage (NCBI taxonomy): Eukaryota > Metazoa > Chordata > Aves > Galliformes > Phasianidae > Lagopus > Lagopus muta. The sequence continues at coordinate 1,665,045 of NC_064447.1, read as the reverse complement.
CAAACATTTGGAAGTCGAACCACCTTAAGTCCAGCCCTGAAAAAAAAACACAGAAGGAAATAATAATGACCAACGTCAGCATCTCCAAGAGCTGAACTCCTCCAGACAGGAGTTTGGTCCAGCTGCAAGGTATGATGCAAGCCCAGCTTTAACAAGAAGTAGAAATGCTGCATCAGTATTCAGTGGCCCTTTGCTGAATGGACTTCAAAATGCTTGCAAGCCAGAAGCACGCCATGTGACTCCAAAGCAGCACACAGCAGTGCCAGGGGTTTAAGTGAAGACTGAAGGTGCAGGAAGAACTGAAGCAGGCGTTCCTGTGGTGGCAAGGTCAGGATTGCTACAGAACTTGTATTTCCCATAGCTGGGCAGGGCATTGCGTTAAGTCACTCTGAAAGACTGCTTGTACAGCTGCTGCCAGCACAGGTTCAGCAGCAAAGCAAAGGGCTGAGTGCCATCTACCGGGCTGCTCCATCACTCCCTCCTGCTGCGGCTGCACCCCCTGAGCACACACAGCCCTGCCCTTCTCTGGCTCAGGCACCGTCCCTGATAAGATGATCCAGCAGAAGCCTGGATGAATGTCAGCTGCAAGCTAGAGCTGTAAGTCATTACAAAAGAGCACGGCAGGTCACGAAGCTGCCTGTGGAGCCGAGCAGCAAGGTGACCCACACGCCAAAGGGGCTGCTCCAGCTGCAGCGGTGTGGGCAGCAGCACAGCTCAGAGCAATATCTGCAAGCAGAGCAGTTCCCAAAGAGGCACTGCTGCATGCAGCCTGGGTGGCTGTGGATGAAGACATCAGAAACACTAACAATAAATAATCAGTATTACTGTAATGCTGGTTACGTGCCAATTGATGAACAAAGTTATATGGCAAGAGCGGCTCGTTTTCCCTGGATTTTCTCACCCCTGAAAGCTGTGTCCCAACACACTGTGAGTAGTGTAACACATGCTAGGGACAGCTACGTTATCTGAATACAAGGCCATGGCTGAAGTGGGCAAGAATCTGGAGCAGACAGACCTTGGGAGAACACCCATGAAGGGGCTTCACACACCTCCATAAGCAGCAAGTCACAACCGACAAGGAACAAACCAAAGCCCAGAAAACCAGTTTCTTTTAGACAGACAAACAGGTAAAGTATCAGAAAGGATTTATTGCTTAAAACCACGGCTGTTTATGTGAATGGCCATAGAGAGGCTCTCACCAGCTCAGTCTGCCAGCTCATCTTGCACCAGCACAGGGAAGCGCCCGCCTCCCTCGCAGAGCTGTGTGTACATCGCCCGGTACAGCTGAGCTGCAGTGGCCCCCGGGCAGGGCCTGGTGTCCAGGACAGGCAGCAGTTCTGTCATGGTGAGCTGCAGGAGTAAAGGAGACACGTCAACGGAGTGAAGACAGGGTGCTCCTCTGGGAATCCTAGAACTGAAGTGGCTGCATAACAAATATGGTCTAACAAGAGCCCTGTGAGTAACAACATGCTAACTGGCACGGGAAAGCCCTCCTTGGTCAGCCTTCAGGATGGCAGGGTTGCTCATCCCTTGCTCGTGAAGCACGGCAGCAGCCATGCAGTGCTCTGAGCAGTGAGATGATGGGCAGTGCTCCTGTGCTGCGCTGTGCTGCAGGGGAGGACCAGCACTGCGCTGAGCTGCATCCCTGTGAGAAGCTGAGGGCACACACGGGTGAATCATAGAATCACAGAATGCCCTGGGTTGCAGAGGAGCACAGTGCTCATCCAGTTCCAACCCCTGCTGTGTGCAGGTCGCCAACCAGCAGCCCAGGCTGCCCAGAGCCACATCCAGCCTGCCCTCGAATGCCTGCAGAGGCATCCACAGCCTCCTTGGGCAACCTGTTCCAGTGCCTCACCACCCTCTGGGGGAAAAACTTCCTCCAATATCCAACCTCAACCTCCCCTGTCTCAGTTTAAAACCATTCCCCCTTGTCCTGTCACCATCCACCCTCATAAGCAATCGTTAAAGCTGTTAACAGTTGTTAAAGCTGATGCTGGATGTGGAACAGGTGAAGCTGATGTTGATTTGGCAGCTCTGCAACCACGCCACTCAGGGCTTACTGACCCACTGCTAAGCACAGCTCTTCTCTTTGACTGCCTGACACCCCGCTCACAAAGCCCAGCTCCCAGTGAGCTCAGCCCACTCTGCAGCAACCTGCTGCCCTGCAGCAGCACAATGGCATCAAGCTCTGCGATGTGACTGACAACTGAAGCACAAATGAAGTCTGTCTCACTGTCAAGGGACAAAAGCAAACCTTCGGTGTGTTGGTCTAGAATGAATGCTCAGAAATTTGGCCAGGGATTTTTTCGGCTGCTACCTGCTAATGAACTCCAAGCAGTCTGCTCGTTAGAGCTGCATGTGGCCTACTGTGTGCACTGCTTCTCACAACAGGAGTAGATGATAAGCTCCATGTGATCAGCACAGCCCTCCAAGCATGTTCCAGTGGAGGACAGAAAGGAAGACCCAAACATCACAGCACTTTGGGAAGCTGCAGAGGGGTCCTCTCCACAGTTCTCTATAAATCTCTGCAGGAAACAGGAACAGCACATTTGCTCATCTCTGAAAAGAGTGAAGATCTGTAGACAAAATGCCACCTGAGGGAAAAACTGGCACAGCTGGGGGAATGTAGCACTCTTAAGAGAAAGCCCACTCTCTATTCCATCCTCTGATCTTTTCCTGATGAAGAAGAATAAAGGGAAACAGACCTTCACCAAAGAGAAGCTAAGAGTTAACAGCACTTGCTATGATTCCTGCTGTTCCTCTTCCTGCAAAGGACAGACTTGGCCCAGGGATAAATAGATCCTTTCCCTGGTTATTTATCCTGCACCAAGTCCATTCACCTCACCTGTCCCAAGAATTTCATGCACCATGCATACTCTGAAGAGAGCTGCTTCAGATACCCAGAGCTCAGCTGGCACACAGCACCTATCTAAATACTCGTGCAGAGGACATGGGATCCACCAGTGAAGCAAGGTGCTTCAGTCACTGCAATGCTTTGGGCAGATAAAAGCAAAGACCTCACAACCCATAATTCAAGGATACAGCACTAAAATCCCATCTGGAAACAAGCAACAGTCCATCTTCAGCCAGGGAGAAAAGCGTGGCATCTTACAAATAACTTCCCTGGGTTATAAAAATTGCATTTGCAAAGCCTGAAATCATTGAGGTAGGTTGAAGGGTAGGTCAAAGGCACAGGGCAGACATGGCCTCACAGACCTCTGCACTTTGCTGTCAAGAAGAACTAATGGTCCCATACAGCAAGCACTGCTCAGGCTGGTGGAGAGGCTGAGCTCCTTTCATGTTCTGACAGGCCATAGAAGGAAGGGAAAGTCAAGATTAGCTGCACAGGGGGGTGACACTAAAAGGGAAACAGCAGACAGCACAGAAGTTTGCCAGCTGAAGACGGTCACACGAGAGGATGACAAAGTGGGGGCCCTGATAAACAGTGGCCAAAGCTGATCTCCAAGCACTACCAACTTCAGCCTGCACTGCCACACTCCAGGACAGTGGCAAGAAAATGTTATCAGAAGAGGGTCAGACACTTCAAGCTGTTGAAAGGGTAGATCTGTTCTTCCACAAAGTCTGTGTGGCACCGACAGGACATGGATGTGAAGCATAAAGAAATGCTACTGGGAAAGCGTGCTGTGCCACTGCTCCCTGCTGCTCCACAGCTGCCTTTTTCTCACCCTACCACGGCAGCACTAACCCTTAAAGACTCACCTTTTGTAAGGCAATCTCCTGGTGCAGCATAGACACTTGCAGCTTCAAAGCAAACAGATCCCTCAGTTCCTGGAGCCTGGAGTAGCACAGGAGAGGCACAGCCAGCGTGCCAGCGCTGCCACACACCCGAGCCCCAGCAGCATGGGCTGCACAGCAGCCTCCTTGGTCTCCAGTGCAGTCTGGGTGCAGCCTCCTTTGGGACTCCACAGCTGTCAGGATGAAGAATTGGCAGTGACAAGTTAAATCCACATTCACAGAGCTCGGGACCTACTTCAGTCATTACTTTAAAGGAACACGATGATGTTATTCCATTTGGGGCACACTCCTCACACATGGCACAATCAGGACAACTTGACATATGGCACACAGTGTCCCCTCTCCATTCTCTCCACAGCTTCATCACCAGTTGTGAACTGCAGCATCCGACCCACACAGGGCAAACTACTGTTGAGGCACACCTGATGAAAAGCACCAGCTCCAGCTCCAGCTCACCTGCTCGTAGAAGCTGCAGCTGATGCAAGAACTGGGAGACGGCGCTTTGCAGACCTTCCAAGGTCAGAAGGCTTTCATACTCTCTTTGAAGAGTGGGATGGTCTAGAGGAGAAGCAGAGGAAAACCAGCAGGCATGAGCATGCTGAAACCCACCAGAGACATCAGTTTCAGGAGTGGCCATAGGTTAACAAGCCCTCATGTGGGGCAGAGAGGGTTCCCATCCATCTTGTGTGGCACATGCCAAGAGCACCAGACACGTGGAACTGGAACCCACTGAAACCACCCCTACTCCACCCTCTGCCCTCCTCCCCACTCTTTTCTTTCGTACCTGCAGACTCAGCTTCCACATACAGGCTCAGACGGGAGGGGACATCCTGGAGGGCTTTTAATTCCTCCTCTATCTCCGCAGGGCTGAGTGTCGACATTGGTGAACAAAACTCAAACAAAAGCAGCTTAAGGAACATCTGACAGCAACAGCCCAGTGCATGCACCTCAGCCCAGAGCAGCTGGAACCAGAGGCAGCAGCACAGAGCCCATGAACCAGCACTGCAGGCAGAAGGTGAGGGCAGTGCAGATGTTTACCTCCCAACCTTCTCTGCCCAGATCACAACTTACATGAATACACAAAAGCTGCTCCACGAGGAAGAAAAAACGCTTCCTTGAGAGCAGGCTTGAATCCCTGCTATGGAGGCACACCTCCTCCCCATGGACACACACCACAGACTGACAGAGCTGGGAGGGATGAGCAGAGGAAGGATACAGTGCTCTGGGTCCTCTCCATGAAACGCGTCCTCGCAGCCGCTGCATCGGCACTCGTGTGGCAGAGACGGCACTTCTCCCATGCCCTGAAAAGCCCAGGGGGTCAGGAGGGGTTCAGATGTGTTGCACTGCTCACACCACAGGCGTGCATCAGTGCTTCCAATACAGGCACCTCCTCGCCTTTTTCTTTCCCTGCACGTTTGCTCCTCCACTAAATGCGTGCAAACCCAAGTTTCCATGGGAGGGCACGCACAGGACAGGCGCTCAGCACCGCTGTGATTTCTCTCCCTGGGTGATCTTTAGCACAAAGGTTAGTTTCAACTTGTTACCCAGTATAAAAGCAATAACGAAGAGCTTTAAGTTGTATCAGAGCTATTGGGATGCTGAAGGGCTCCATTTAGCAGGGAAAATTAAGGGAGCCGATTATTTCCAACTTGCCAAAGGGCAGCTGACAGATTGCTGCCTGATAAATGACTGCTCCCCGCAAAAGGAGCAATTCCTGAGGTTAATGCAAGGAGCCCTGAATGCAATTCATGCAATTCATGGCTTAAGCTTAGGATCTGACAAATCCCATCATCAGGAGGCAGTGAGAGATGTGCCTGCAGACTGGGGGATGGATGAGAGCACCAGGCTCACCCAAAAAGCAGCTGCCCAGTGGTTAACAGCTCTGTTCAGGGCAGCTTATCAGCAGATCTGGCCTCATGCAAGCACAGCAGCAGTGCTACCAGGACAGAGAGCTGTCTAGGCCACCAACAGCTTGGTGAAATAACAGCATGGGGTACTCACTGCCAGCCCTCCGTGCCACCCTGGTGCTTACCGGGAGTTCCTGGTGTGGGCTTTCCTGTAGGGCAGGGGCAGCTCCAGCTGGCATCTGCAAAACAGGTTGGCTGCCATTGGAGGTCGGCAGAGCCCTGTCTTCTAATAGAGTAATCTACTTTTTTTCCCCTATATTCAGCACTCGTGAGGCCGCACCTCGAGTACTGTGTCCAGTTTTGGGCCCCTCACTGCAAGAAAGATATTGAGGCCCTGGAACGTGTTCAAAGAAGGGCAACGAAGCTGGTGAGGGGTCTGGAACACAGGCCATATGAGGAGAGGCTGAAGGAGCTGGGAATGTTCAGCCTGGAGAAGAGGAGGCTCAGGGGAGACCTTATTGCTCTCTATAACTTCCTGAAGGGAGGTTGTAGTGAGCTGGGGGTCGGCCTCTTCTCTCGTGTCATTAGGGATAGGACCAGGGGGAATGGTTTCAAGCTACGCCAGGGGAAATTCAGGCTGGACATGAGGAAGTATTACTTTTCAGAAAGGGTGGTCAGGCACTGGAATGGACTGCCCAGGGAGGTGGTGGAATCACCGAGCCTGGGGGTGTTCAAGGAAAGACTGGATGTTGCGTTGAGGGACATGGTTTAGTAGGAGCTATTGGGAATAGGTGAACGGTTGGACTGGGTGATCTTTTAGGTCTTTTCCAACCTTAGTGATTCTATGATTCTATGATTCTATGATTTTTGTCTTAATTAGTTTAGCTGTAACAGAAGACATGAGAAGCCCCGGAAGTTAAACCCGGGTGTTCGTTCCTCTCTACACCCATCACTGAGCAGAGCTGGGGGAGCTCTGACATCGTGCTGCCAAAAGCCCCAACGCAGGGGGGTAAAGCCACAGCTCTGAGTTGCTGTGCTGCACAGCTGTGCACAGCCCTTCCCACTGCGCCACTGCACCTGAGCTCCACGAGGTCAGCTCGCCTAGCGAGGATGGGAAAGGCACACTGCAGCTCCCACTGCATGCACAGCGACGAGTCAGGATTCGTTCTGCTGTGGGGGTGAGGTGAATACATGCAAAGTTCCTTTCCCATTCCTTTGTGTGCAAAACCCTCTGCCAACTGAGCTGGCAGTTAGAGCGGAGCCTTGTGCAAACTGCAGCCAGTGCTGCAGCCAGGGTGAAAGGAAATAAATGCCCGAATCCACGTTCCTGTTCCCACAGCAACAGTCACTCTGTGTCCTGCACCCACCCACCCCAGCACTTGCACTGCAGTCCTTTCCCCTGCACAGACGCAGGGGAGCTGAGCTGGGGCTGCTGAGAGCAACGTCTCAGTATTACCCAAGCGCAGGACCAGATCTTAATGTCACTGTTTCTCTCAAGCACAGAGCACACAGAAATGAATGCAGAAGTTATGTGAAAAGACAGACTGGTCTGCCACAGTTCTGAGCGTTGTTTTCCTGCTCTCCCACAGGACGTGGCACTAACACCCACTTTATAAGCCTTCCTGCACCCTACACTCAGGCTAATCCTGATTCTACAGTTACGCAGACAGCATCTTAGAAGTTAAAGGGCATAGTATGAGATCCAGAAAGCAGCACTGGGTATATGCTTTTGTGAGAGAGAGAGAGAGAGAGAGAGAGAGATAATTCATGAATTATTTGTCATTATCTCTGTTTAAATAAATGAAAATAAAGAAAATCAATAAGCTGGCGTGAAAAGCGGGCTCTGAGGAAAGCTCTACAGAGACAGCTTCCCAAAGCAGTCACGGCAGGCCTGAGAAGTAGCAGAAACCATAATGAAAGGACTTCTGAAGTCCCAGCCATCTCAGAGCAGCTATCAGCGTGCAGACGCTCACTCAGTAGCCACAAAAGTCTCCAAAGGCCCCTTCCTCCAGCAAAGAAGGTGAGGTTTGGCAGAAATCAGGTCATACAGAGCAGCGTTGCAGCTGTGTTTGGCCACGCTGAGCACAGCCAGCACTCACCCCTGCTCCTGCAGCACGGCTGCCTGTGGCGATGCACTCCCTGCACCAGCTGTGCGCTCCTCTGCTCTGCCGGGCAGCCCGAGAGCAGCACAGCACCTCTTCCCATCACTGAGCTGCTGCCCACATACAGACGCTGAGCTCCCTTCCCCAGCAGGGCCGCAGTGCTGTTGGCTGGGGGCAGAGCTGGGGAAGCCAGCTGTCCTCTGGGATGCAGCGGATGCACGGACCGCTGGCCCACGCCTGGCTCCTTGTTTGGGAGCCACAACTTTGGAAGAGCTCTTCCCAGCCCCTGCAGGAGCCCTGCTGACACGTCCTGCCGGGGCTTTCCTTTGGGCTCTTCTCACATCTGGGTCAGTCCTGTACGGGGCTCGCAGCCGGTACGAAGGAGGTTTCTTGGCAGCGGCGGGCTGCTGGCTTCCAGCTCTCACCTCGCGGCTGGGGCAGGCAGCCGCAGGGCCGTCTCCGATGGCCGCAGGCTCCTTCAGCTCTCCCGTATCTTCACCAGACTCCCCGCCAGCAGTTTTTGCTCCCGCAGCTCCCCGCGACGCTGCGGGCGTTCCGGAGGCGCTTCTTCTGACTCTCAGCGCTTTCTCCAGGGCGGCGTTCAGCAGCTCCAGCTCCTCCAGCTCCCGGGATGAAGGCGCGCTCTCTGCGAGGAGGAGATGGCCCGGCAGACCCCAAACCCAGATCCCCCGTTATTGCTCCACGAGCCAACTAGCTCCCCCAGCTATCCCGGCACGAACCCCCCGCCGGGCCGCGTGACACCGGCTCGGGACAGGAGCGCTCACCGCGTCCACCGCCGGCTCCCGCCTCCGCTTTCGGCCGCTCATCTCCTCGCCGCTCCCTGCGGGGCACACGCACAGCGGCCCGGCGTTACCACGGCCCGACGTTACCGCACCCAACCTCGGCACCGCGGCGCCGCCCGCTCTCACCGCCGCAGCAGATCCCGGCCTCGCTCCGCACTCCGCTCCAACTCCCTCCGCAGTTCCGCGCCTCCGCGTAGCGCCGCCTGCAGCGCCGCCTCCAACCTGCGGGGTCCGAGCGGGGAACGTCAGCCCGCCCCGCTCCGCTCCTCAACGCCCCTCTCCGCTGCTCCCAGCCCCGCGTCCCGCGCCCCGCTCCGCTCACCGCCCGCCGCATCCCGCGGGCAGCATCCTGCCGAGCGCCCGCGCTCCTTCCGGCGCTGCCCGGCACAGCGGCGGCCGCTGGGGGCTCTGGGGGCGGTACCGACTGCGGCCCGCCCCGCTGCGCTGCCCGCCGGGATAGCGGCTGTGGGAGGGGGGAGGAACGCGCCTTACGGCGGGGGGACGTCTGCTGTTATGGACCGTTGGACGTACGGATAGAAGCCAGCACCGCACCGGGCGGAATTAGCGGCAGAGTGGCGTCGCGGCATTGCACTTCATAGGATCGTAGAGTCATAGAACGGCCTGGGTTGAAAAGGACCGCAGTGATCATCTAGTTTCAACCCCCTGCTTTTGTGCAAGGGTCGCCAACCCTGCTGCCCGGAGCTGCATCCAGCCTGAATTGGCTGATAGAGCAATCTTAGGGACAAAAGGGGCGATTTGAAAAGATTAAGGCTGTTGGAGGAGGTAAGAGAATTCCCCATCCAAAGGACCGACCGACGCTGCACAAGAGGGGCACCAGGTGGCATTAAAAACTGCCAAATAAGGCTGTATCTGCTGGGCAGTCATTGGGGATGGAAAGGAAATGACTTTGAGAGTGTCGTGAATATGTAAAACATACGAAAATATGACCTGTTTTCGAACAATTAACCGAGGAAAAGTTTTGGAGGGTTAACCCAATGCTACCCCAGCGCTGCTTGTCAGAATACCTGCCAAGCAATAAAAAGCTTCTGCTGTGAGGTCTCTCCACGTCCATTTCTTCAGTTCAAGATGCAGGGTGTTACTGTGTCGGCTTCTGCTCTGGAAGGCTGAGTTTGTCTGGTTTTGCCATCGCTTTACTCACGGGGGGGCTGCATCTGGAGCTTTGTCTTCAATGTGGAGTTCACCTGTGGCCGCTCCATGCAGTGCTCCATTCTGGCTCAGTGCTGACACCACAGCTTGGCATCGGTAATGATGCGATCCAGGAAAACTGTCAGCATCAGCCTTTATCGGTTCAGTAGCACTGACAGACTGAATCTTTCTGCTCCTGTATGAGCATTAGTGGGACCCACCTGGCACAGGCTGCAGTCTCCCAGCATTGCCACCATCGTTTCCGATGCATGTTCTGCTCAGTCCTGCTCACGATGCCCTCGTTTTCACAGATGAGGCACTCCTCATTTTATGGTGTGACAGATGTGCACGGCCATCTGGAACGTGCCTTGTCCTCACCACTGCTGAAACGCACCACAAACTGCACCAGATGGGCTGCCCTTTCTCCTGATGAGGTTTGACACCAGCCCTGGCTGCGGGGTGGAGTTGGACCACCATGGAGGGTCCCTTCTCCTTCAGCACAGCGCCGTGCTGTAAGCTGTGGGAGAACTCCCAGGTTCTCATTAGGCATCTGCAGGCTGTTCGAATGTAAGCAATTAGAGCTATCCATAAGGAGGATCAGACTGCTGTGCTGTAGGGAGACCTGATCTGATCTCAGCAGCTTCTGCATCTCATCTCCACACCTGGAAGCACTGCAGCCAGGCGGCCCCTGTGGCACCAAAGTGTCCAAATGAACCCAGCGCGCAGCCACAGTGCTGCATGGGCAGCTGGATGCTGCGTGCCTCCCAGGGCCGAGGAAGCCCTCGAGGTTGGTCTGTGCCTGCTGGGAAGAAGGACCAGGAGGACCGGGGAGCCTTTGTGTGCCAGCAGTGCCACAGACCGTCCCGTCCCTTGCCTGCAGTCGTTCAGGGCTGGGTGGCACCGCAGCCCACAGCACTGGGAGCTGGGAGGGCGGCAGCGCGGTGCTGGCTGAGCCGTGGAGCCGCGCTGTGCCGCAAGAGCTGGGTGAGGTGGTAATTAGCAGGTGGAGAGCAGGAGCTTTCTGACAGATGAAAGCTCTCTGCTGGCACATGTAGCTCCAAACCTGCCCGTGGCAGAGCCCTGCTGCCCTCAGAGCGTGTGCCCCTGTGCTGCTCCGTGCCTTTTGCAGAGCCCTGCGGCCGGGCAGCTGCTGCACAAACACACGGACCTTCCCTGCTGGGTGCTGCCTTTCCAGTGGCTCATCTGACACAATCCAAGGTATCTGTCTCTGACATTTTTTCGCTGATAGCATCTCATGGTAAAGGGGGGTAACGAGCAAAAGGTGACGTTTTGTTCATATAGCAGCATGTCGTGGCCCTGTGCTGACCTGACCCTGACTGGCACAGCTGGCACACAGCACATGAATGCCTGGACTGAGCGATGGGGTTTTTGACTAACAGAGCATAAGTTGGCATTCTGCTTCATGTTATTGCTTGCTGGGGTAGTGCTGGGTCCTGTGACATAGCACGCACACTAAATGGCATTGAAACAGGTGCTAAGTACCACTTCAAGATTTATTTCCAAAAGGCAAGTGGGTATAAAGATAAAATAAAATACCTGTGTAATGGAGAAGTGGCAGTTGCTCATAGGCACAGCTCTGCCAGCTGTCACGAAGGCTGCTCCGAAAGTAATGCCTCCTATTCCATTCCATTGGCCCCCAGTGTCAGAGGCAGATGGTGGTGGGATGGCAGTAGGGGCTGAACGTTCCCACCAACACCCTGTCACATTTTGTTGCTATGTGACAGACAGCAGCAATGGGGCACTCTGACAGAGCGACGTCTGACATGAAGCAAAGGTGTAGGATTGAATTCTTTCATGCAGAAAACGTGGCACTTATTGGCATTCATCAGTGCTTCTGAATGCTGATGGAGGCCGAGCAGTGGCTGTCAGCACAGCGAGGCTGTTGGTGGTGCATCTCAGTGGTGACAGTGATGTGAAAGATATCAATGTTCCACAAGGCCATGCAGATCTGTATTCTTGGTTCACTGCTGGTGAAAATGCACAGCTAATGGCAGTGACTGTGTTGGAAAATAGTGTTTGGTAGCTGAGGATTGCCTCTGTCAAATGGTGTCACTGTGCTCTGTTTATCAGCTGTAGTTTGCATGAAAATAAATAGGAGGCGTTACTTTTGGAGCAAGCAACGTATTTTCAGGACCTGCAATGATGATGTATTTTGCATAGGTGAAATGTGGAGCTACAGTGGCAGCATTCATTGCTTATGGTTGACAGGTGCCCGGTGATGTCCTGTGATCTGTCTTCCCTCATTACTGACAGCCCGGCTGTCAGACACCCAGCAGCTCATCAATAGAGCTGTCCCAAGCCTTGGGTCTCCTGCTGAGTGCCTAAAGCTCTTTGAAAACCCAACCCAGAGCCCATCATGGTCAGATTCCTTATGGCAGAATTCAAGCAGGCACCACGCTTGGATGAACGGGGGAAGGGGGAGAAAGTAGGAGACAGAAGCACAGCAGAGTCCCTCAAAGCAAACTGATTCTTCACCCAGTGCTGGGAAGCCTTAATCCTGATAGACAGAATGATGGTGCAATTCGTCACCATTAAACCTACCCAGTCTTTATTGTGTGACACCAGCTGTGCTCCTCCTGTGTGCTGCCCATAGAGATCACAGCTGTCTGTTGAGCTGACACAGGAAAATCCTCCCTGTGTGTAGGAGGGTAATGTCCTGGATAAACCCATCAGCCAGTGGGGAGATGCCTGAAGGACTGAGGTAACCCAGAGGCACTCTTCTCTGGGTCCCAAACCATTCTTAGGTTTGCTTAGGGAAGGAGAAATCCTCAAAGCAATTCCAGCATGAGCCTGTGGATGTTGCTGTGTGGCTGCAGAAATGCATAGCCATCCAGAGATCCTATTCAGCCCTCGTCATCTCTTTGGAGCAAATACTCCAGGAAATTGATTCCCAGAGCCTGCACTTTGCTGCAGCCAAAATCCCTGCGGAATTCTCCCGGCTATCAGCAAGAGGCGGTGGGAAGGGGATGCAAAATGTCCTGGGAAGGCACTGTCTGCAGCTGGAGGGGGGGACGGCTGCATGCAGCAGGCTCACAGCTCTCTCTCTGCTGTGCATTCCTGTGCAGTTTGGCTCTGGCTCTCAGAAGAGCTGCTTGGCCCTGTGGGTGGAAGGAAGCGAGGCACGGCCTTGTGTTGTGCTGCTGACAGGTTTTGTGGTGTGCTGCAGCATCGTTCCTCTGTCTGGTAGGCACACTTAGTGCTAGCAGTCCCATCAAACCAGGCAGGTAACAGCTATACCTGTGGGAAGCAGAGGATCGATCCCCTGCCTGGGGAGCAGATGTGGTAAGGACAATCACATTAGCATGTATTCAAAATCCTGGAGCCAAGCTGAGCTCCTGGCTCACACCGAGCAGTCACAGCATCCCTCACAGCTGTTGGAATGTGGAGGCTTCTGGTCCCGTTGTGCACTGAGGGACCTGCACACTAAGGGGTCTGTGAGGCCGTTTTACCCTTAAGGCTTCTTGCTTGCTGGTTTACAGCCTGGGAAAGCACAGCCAAATGGAAAACTAAGGGCTGCTTCCTTTTGGTCCTCCTGCATGGGGGAATATGGGACTGTGGGGCAGGGAGCACCAGCCTGTGGGCCTGAGCTTGTGACACTGAGATGGTAGTGAGCTGCATGGGTCTGAGCCCCATGGGGGATGGAGGGCAGCAAGGGCCACGGGAAATCTTCTCTTGTTTCTCTCAGACCCGCTGGTAAAGCGTAAAACAAATTTATGTTCTCATCTACTGCTGTAGCACTGGTGGGTAAAGGCTAAAACCTTGCTGGCTCTCTGCTTATTAGAAGAAGTTCAAACATGGGATCTATGTACCTTGGGGGTGAGGCTTGCAGGCAAACACATTTGTTCCCAAATGTTTTCCTTCCAGTTAGAGGAACACCAAGCCTTTCACTTTGGTGAGGTCTGTCTTTTCTCACCTGCAGGTATTTCTGCTAGGATGTGAGTGATGTTCTGCTGTTGTGCTGTGCAGTGTGATGGGGGAACCACAGCTGGGCTCAGCCTGCATGCCCCACAGCCCTAAACAGGGGTACAGTGAGAAGGAAGAACCCCCAGGCACCCATACAGCACAACTAACAGAGGCCAATCCAGCAGTGTTTGTGCTGTTCTAGTAGCAAATCCAAGACAATGAAGCGAGGGTGTTATAAAATGCTTTTCTTAACTGCTCTTTTATTGTTCTCCCTCTTTAGCTAATCTGGACTTAGAGGAGAAGGGAAATGTTGGCTCTGAGCACTGCCCCTGTCTCTTCTGCACTGTACTGACTGACAGTAGAAGGGGCTGCAGTAATATATTTAGGTTTTAATGAAGCATTTGACATTGTTTCACAATGCAAAGCTGATGAAGACAGGCTATACGTGAAAGCTAATGACAGAGAAGGTCATCTCAGGTGGGGGGAAGGCATCTTCAGTTTCTCCAAACACTACAGTCAGATTCAGATGTGATTAATCAGATCAGATTAACATCATCTTTGCTGCCAGTCTCAGACAGGAGCGATCAGCTGCAGGCCATCAGCTGCATAGGTGAGAGCGTTTGATGAGCTGCATCCTGCTCCCCTGGGCTGCAATCACGCTCAAACCGAGCTCTCATTGATTTGCTTTATTCAGTCTCATCTTCCTCAATTGGCATTCAGAAACTACCGCCAGTGGAGACTGGAAATCTTCTTTTCATTACTCCCAAACTTGGTTTAGTACACAGGACAGAGCTTTTCAGCTAGGAAGATGTCCGAGTTCAACTGCCCGTGTTTCATCCCTGGTGCATTCAGCCCAGACTTTCCCATCAGTTGATTTTGAGCTGCTCCAGACACGCAGGCACACACACATCATCCTAGGAGAGATCTCTGCTCATTTCTCACACTCGGGTTCTCACTCCATCTGCCAGAATGCATCCTTGCATTCACTGACAGCTCCTCGCCCTGTTGGCGAGGCCAGGGTTATCAGGCAGCTCCAGCTCTCACATTCCCCCTCAAAAGCTCCATCTGCTCTTTCTGAATGGCAAAAGAATGTACATTATTTCCTGAAGAATCTCTGGAAGAAAATACCATTGGTGAGGCCTTGGGTCGTCCTGGGAGGGCCAACGCTTCCTACTCATGCCATCCTCCCATTCTCCACCATTCTCAACCACTGTCACACTCATTTCACATCCATCCCCACACGCCCCGAGACACAAAGGCTCCAATCACCAGTGGAAGCAGTTCTTAGTTCTTAACAGGAGGTCGTATCAGCCTGCAGGTGAAGTTGCTTCAATTTCCCTTTGTACTTGGAAGCAAGCACTGATTAAGAGCCACCAGAGGTGCTGCCTCCCAATCAATGGCTATAGCTTTTGCCAGTAAGCTATTGAAAGTTGGGCCAGCCACCCTTTTGGTCAGCCTTCTGATTTCCTCAGGTAATTTGATTGTGCCCAACACTCTGTGAGACCGCAGCAACTTTGAACTGCCGTAGTTTTGATCACATCTAACGAGACGCGCCGCTCCAGCAGGCGCTGCCAGCTCAGCATGGCACCTGGCTCACAACACACAAACAGGGGCTCCTGGAGCAGAGGGGGCCCTGCATTCAGGTGCAGAAGGCTCAGGGAAAGGCCTTCTGCCTGTCGGGCAGGTGGGGTGCCAGCACTGCATTCCCTTTGCTTGGCCTTTGGTGAAAGGCTCTCCTGAGTTTGTGATCCTGGGTGGCGTTAAACAGCTCTGCTCCATGTTTGAGACAAGGACCAAAGCTGAGCAGCTGCACAGCGATGGCCCCACCAGCCCTGAGCCCATATGCCAGGCTTGGCTGGGCTGTAGGGATGGGAGAGCTACTGTTGGGCTCTGTGCTGGGTTTAAGCCGTGTTTGTGCTGCAGTCCCTGAGACAGTTTAACACTCATAAGCTGTCAGACCTTGCGTTTTTCATCAAACCTGAAACTGGTTATTTTAGAAATTACTGTTAATTGCTCTCCCTGACCAAGAAGCACAGCTCTTAGATCAGCTCTTCATGAAGCGGGTGCCATATATCACTGCATCTTATGTCTGCTCATTAGGAGCTGCCTTCGTTACTGACCCTGCACGTCAGCTGTGCCTGAAGGCCTGGAGCTGGAGCCTCAGCAGCGAGAGGAGGTATGAGACGAGGGTTTTGTAGCTGAGTGCAAAACCCTACGCTGCCAGTTTGTGCAAAGGATGCTTTGTAATGAAGGTGCAGTCTGGTGAGCAGAAGGTACAGCCCAGAAGTGAAGTGAGTGCATCAAATGGGCTGAGCCTCTGTCAGCATCTCACCTGCACACCCCGATGGGGGCTGATGTTAGCTGTGGTCTGAAGACCCCCTGGATGGTCTGCCCTGGTGGTGATGTCCCCTCAGAGCCCGTGTCCGTGCAAGGGAAGCTGCTCCCCATCCCCAGCTCAGCTGTACAGGCAGGGCAGGGCTTGGCTTCACACATGTCAGAATTTCCACCAGCGTTGTTATCCTCGCTCCCACATTAGGCAATGATTTATGGCACAGAGAGTGCGTAGCCTCTAAGAAAGCAATGTGCTCTGCAGGACTGGTGGCCACAACGCTGCTTTTCTGTTGCAGGGCAATTGCTCTTTATGAGGACCGGGAAACGAGAGACTTTGAGCATTAATACAGATCATTAATTACAGCCTACTGTTTCACAGCTGATTTGGAGCTGCCCGAACAGAGGTCGAGTCGTTTTGTCCTGCTGTGCACAGAAGTGATGTAAAGCAGTAGGAGCGGAACGGGGGGCGCGGGTTCTCAGATGCCAGGAACGGCGCGCTGATGGTCCGTCCCTGCTCTGCTCTGCCAGGGGTGTGGAGCTGAACTGTGGATAAAAGCACAGGCAGTGACCCCAGCTGTGCAGCTGTCCTCATGGGAAGCACGGTGTGAGGAGCAGGTGCCCTGTGGGCTGCAGGCAGTGCAGTGCCAGCCTTGGCACGCTGTGACTGTAGCTCTGCAGGCACCGCAGGGTCGGGATGCACGCTCTGTGCTGTGTTTGCAGGCTCAGCCCTCCCCTGGCTTGCATACTTTGTGTCAAGGGTAGAAAATGCTTTCCTTCCTTATTCAGTGCGAGCCTCAGGCGTTTTGGCCTGGGAGCTCAGCTCGTCCCACAGCTTCTCTGCCAGATGTGGGCCTGTCGGGAGTTTTTTCTGTTTAATCATACAAAGAAAAATGTTATTTGTGTTTCCCAGCAAACGTTTTCACTGTGCTATATCTCCTTAGTCCTAGAATGTATTGTTTTTCCCCTTGCTGAATGATATGGCTTGCTCTTTTCCAGCCTCTTTTTCCAGCTCTTTTCCAAGTGAATGCTAACACAGCTCCTGGGGCTGCACGTGAGCATGCTTACCTCTGCCTGCCTGTGCAGATCACCAGGCAGAGCCTGTGGCAGGGGCATCGCTGCTGAAATGCAGCTGCAGGGCTGGCAATACGGGCTGTTCGCTCAAATCATCACTGTTGGAACGTTCTCAGGATTTTTTAACTCAGAGGAAGCGTTCTGCAGCCGCACAGCGCAGCAGGTGGATGTGCACAAACCAGCTGCAGGGCCTCGGTGCTCCCCATCCCCTGCCTGCACGTAACACTATTGCACGCAGCACGTTCTGGACTGCCTTGAGCACAGAGGTGTGGTGCACGTATCCTCCCACAGCTGTCACCCCTTTCACTTTAAAATACATTTAAACAATAATTTAGAACCATTAAAACATATCCAAAGCTTTTTGCAAGGCCCAGTGCCCTGCTGCCTGCTGGGGACCCTACACAAGGTTTGGGGGCAGGCTGCAGGTGAGGGTGGCAGCTTGGATGCGCTATCAACTGCAGCTTCAGCAGCAGTGAAGTAGATAGGGAGGGCAAGGGAAGGGACCGGCACGGGCTGGGGAGGGGAAAACGTGGGGAAAAGCAAGAGCCCTCAGCCAGGAGTTTGCTCTGCAGCTTCTCTTAGAGTGGCAAGTTTTGCTATCCCACCGGGACCTTGGGGCCGGCACGTTGCTGCAATGCACGCAAGACCTCAAAATTGCAAAACAACTGCGCGTCCTACACGGAGCCCACAGCGAACATCGGCACAGCGGTTCTGCAAATCTTAAAAAGAAAACGTCTGCCTGGGGACTTTGTTTCGTTCTTTGCAGACGTCTCACCGCAGGGGACTTGGGGGTGAGCGCTCAGAGCACGCTGCAGCCGGGACCGCCTGCAGCTCGGGCCGCACCTGCCCGCTGCCACCGGCACTGCACGGCGGCTGCCGCATTGCGAGCCTCTGATCGGGGCTGTGCGCTCCGCTCGTCCGCCGGCACCTCCAGCGCTGGGATGGAAGGAGGGCTTCCAAACGGCTTTCATTGAGCCGAGCCGAGGAGGAAGGGGGGGGAGCTGAGAAAAGGAGGGGCAGCGGAGCAGCGCAATCCCGAAGCACGGTAAGCGCGGCCGCTCCGGCCCCATCCCGTGCCGTCCTCCGGCCGAGCATCCCGGGGCGGGGCTACGGGGTGGCTCCGGAGCTGCCCCCGCCCCGCTTCCTGCCCCGCGCCCACCGGGGCTCCGGCAGCAGCGGCGGCGTGCGGGGCCGGCCGAGCCGCGGGAGGGCGGAGGGACGGCGGAGCAAAGTGAGCGGGGTGGGCGCTGCGGGTCCTGCTGCTCCCGGCCGGCTGTTGCTGCTCCGCCGCTTCTGCTGCTCCCCCGCTCCTTACGCCGTCCCGCCGCCCCCGGCTCCGCCGCTTCTGCACCCCGCCATGGCTTTGGTTGCTCAGGCCCTGCGCTCCAGCAGTCCGCGGTTGCAAAACATCTCCTGGCTTTCCATCACGCTTTCCTCTTCACTCCCTCCCCCCTCCGCCTTTTTTTTTTTTTTTTCCCGGTCGTCCTACACTTGGAGCGGCTAATTGGATGGCGGAGCAGTGAGTGCAGGAGCACGATTACTTCATGCTCTTGCAATGCGGCGTTGCTGCCGTCCCTCGTGGAAGGGTTGAGCCGTGTGCCGCCCGCTCCGAGCCTGCAAGAAAGGTTTCGTTCTTTATGCGGCTTCGGAGGGGATCTGTGCTTCTGAATAGGGCTCAGCGGATCCCGCGGTGCTTTCGGTTGTGCTCGGGGGCCTCCCTGCCCGGCAGGTTCATTTCACTGCCGGGGCTTTCTGGTTTGGTTTTCAGCAGACTTCCGCAGAAAATGCAAAGTCTGGGGACAGAGTGGGGATGGAGCCCTGGCTCTGCCTCGTCCCAGTGGAGGTTCTGCTCCTGTCTCTTTTGTTCCTGCTTGGATTTGGGGTGCTCTGCTTTGCTCTGCTCTGCTCTGCATGCCCGGAGTTAATTGCACCACGGCACCCAGAGCTGCGATGCGGCCCCTGAAGCTTTCCTGCACCTGAAAGGCTGAAGCCCAGGGCTTTGGAGCTGCCAGGGAGCTTCATTCTGCCCTGCACGGATAGTGCTGTGCAGTGGGAGCTTCCTATCACAGCCTTTGTTGCAGCTTTCACCCCGTATCAACCCAAAGTACTTTTGATGTTGTGTGTGTATGTGCACATATGTGTGTGTGTATGTATATATAGTTTAAGTTGCGTGTCTCATTTAAAATTACAAGGGCATCTGTCCCCTAATAGTTGCACAACTTTGCTTACATCCCTCCTCCTCCCTCTCTGCAAAGTGATGATCCAGATGTATTTTGTTACTAGCAGAACCCATTCAGTTGCTTCCCAGGATCAGGGCACCTGCAGTCGTCCTTTACAGCACCAGAGCTGTAACCATCTCAGGTGGAACCTCAGCAAGGAAAGTGCTGCATTCTGTGTCTCCTGGGGCTGGCTCCTGGAGCACGGCTTCTTTGGGGAGGATGGGGGGAGCCTTGCACAGCACAGAGGGGTCGCGTGCTTCTCACTTGCTGTGATGTCAGCAGGGAGCGAGTTTTGCTTCTGGCATCTGAACTCGCAGGGCAATGTTGTGCGTGTTCCTACGGGATAACGAAATGGGGATAATTAAATTAAGAGTCAGAAAAATGTGGCAGCCGTTATGCCAGTGGGTCTTTTAATTATCAGCCCTTTACCTCCAGCTTGAGAGCAAACACTCTTCTCGTTAGCTCAGAGGATTTAATTTTCTAAGAGGGCAACCCGTTGCCATTTGCACAGTGCTCAGCTGCTGCAATTCTTGTTTCCAGCCCTCTGCTTGGCAGCAGTGCTCTGCTGGGAGCAGAGCTGGGGCTGGCAGCGTGCTCTGTGCAGTGCATGGGGGAATCCGGACCCTTCCCCGCCTCCTCAGCCCTCCTCTGGGTGCTCTCTGATAGCTGTATATCCTGCTATCATAGAAGCACTGAATGCACTGGGTTGCACAGGAGCACAGTGCTCATCCAGTTCCAACCCCCTGCTGTGTGCAGGTCGCCAACCAGCAGCCCAGGCTGCCCAGAGCCACATCCAGCCTGGCCTTGAATGCCTGCAGGGATGGGGCATCCACAGCCTCCTTGGGCAACCTGTGCCAGTGCCTCACCACCCTCTGGGGGAAAAACTTCCTCCTAAGACCCAACCTAAACCTCCCCTGTTTCAGTTTAAAATTCCCCTTGTCCTAGTACTATCAACCCATGCAAACAGTCATTTCCCCTGCTGTTTGTATGCTCCCTTCAAGTCCTGGAAGGCACCCAGACCTGCACTTGGTGCTTGAGGTGCTGCACCAGTGTGTGGATGCAGCAGTGCTCTCATGAGAGCCAAAGTGCTGCTTTTGGGGGGATGCCCAGAGATAAGCAGAAGGGCCGTGAGTTTGGGGAAGAGAGATTGGTGCAGTGTTGTTTTTGGATGTGTGGCAGAACTCGTGGTGTGAGATGAGCTTTGGGTCCCACTTCAGAGTATCTGTGTGTGGGGCTGTAGAGCTGAGAAGGGGAACTGGGAGAGCTCTGCAGCACCCGTGGGTGGGTTTGGGGTCTGGGGAGCTTATGGAGGGCCAGCAAAGCACCGAGGCTTCCAGACATGGAGGAGGGTTTTCCCTGTAGAAGAAGCAGTAGCCTGAGGGGACCAATGAAATGCAGAGGGCTGAGGACTGCTTGGTCCTGGGGTGGGGTGAAACTTGTGCACAGCCTGAAATGTTTCCCTGGTCCTGCTGGGTTCCTCTGGCTCCATCCTGCCAGCTGCAGGGTCCTGCTGTGCAGAGCAGTGTGCTGGCAGACATGGTGTTGCTCTGTGTGCGTTGTTTGAGCTGCTGCCAAGCTGTCATCTCTTCCTTTAGCTTCCTGGGACTTCAGTGTCTGTGCCATCCCTGTTCTGAGCGCCAGATGTTTGTAAGCCCTCTCCCCAAATGAAAGGCAGCAATCTTGCTCTCCTCCCAGGGCCTTGTTTTACCTGCAGCTAAAATGCTTCAGAGCCCCCAGATTAACACCCTGTGAGCCTGCAGGTTGCTGCCGTGCTGGGATCTGATCTGGGGCACGTGTGTGATGGATGTACACGGTATAAAACCTTGCTCTCTTATTTGCAGACTGCACCCAGTGCCAGCAGCACCGCCCGCTATCCGTGCTGAGAGAGCCTCCCGTGTGCAGGTAAGTGTAGGGCAGCTCTCTGTCCTCATCTCGTTCTTTGCAGTGTGTAAATATGGGTCAGAGTCCATGAATCCCTCTGAGATGTTTGTTCTGCTGCTTCCCCTTGTGAGCTCTCTTTGCTGTGTTTCGGAGTGTCATGAAAATGGGAAGTCCTTTGGCTGTGCTCAGCTGCCTTGGATGCTCTTCTCTCCTATTTCTTGCTGCAAAAAGCATCTCTTCAGCTCGGTATGGTTAGGAAAACTGGAGTTAGGTCTTCCTTAAATGCTTTTTTGGGGTTGTAAGCTGAGCCTGTGAGATGGGGAAAACCATTGTTCCCAGGAGCACAGTGGTAAGACCTTTGTCTTTAGCAACCAGCTAGTGCTGGGAGTACAAGTGAGCGGTGGGGGCAGGGTGCAGGTGATCTGAGGACAGCTGTGGCTTTATTTTGTGACTGATGGCCATGAGAAGAGGAGAGGGGTCTGAGAGCTCTGGGTTGGTGGCTCGGTGGGATGTTTCGTGGGGTTGAGAAACATCGTAGGGCCCTGAATGGCAAAGTGTGTAACTGCTGGGGGTTTTACTGTGAGTCTGGGTGTCCAAAGTTGTTCTCTTCATTCAAGAAGAGGTGGTGCTTGGATTTATGGAGAGGGAGGAGATGACAGGCAGCACTGGTCTGGGTGCTCTGAGTGCCAGTGCTGTGGTTGCTGCTCTGGCTGGGCTAGAAGGGGCTTCTCAGCTCAGTGCTGTGCTCTGTGATTCCCAGGGAGCAGTGCTGTGGGTGTGTGGGTGCCCACATGGGTTCCCTCCTGGGCAAAATAGGTTTGTGGGAATGTGCTGGGCTCCTTTATAAAGCATCTTGGGATCTAGAGAAAGGCACCACTGCGTAAGAGCAAAATGTTGTCAGCAAGCTACACACGTCCTTAACAAGGTCAGATCATTACCCTGCAACCAAATTAGTTTGTTTTGCTCTAATCAGGTTTAGTAGCTAGAGTGCTCCATAATTACTTGTGTCCTTAGGAAAGAGCTGGGGCAGCGTGAGCATCGCTGCAGGCTGGCTGCTGCAGCACTGCGGGAGGAGGGCTTCCTTCCAGGTGTGCGATGCACCCAGAGCCAACTGCCAGCCTAGGTGTATTTTCCCTTTGCTTTGGGGGGGATGAGATGTTGTGTCTGGTTTTGGTTGTACAGCTTGCATTTGCTGCCATGAGAGATGGAGGGTGGTGGTGGAGGGGCGGTTGCAAGCCGAGCAGGAGCTAGCAGGGCAGCGATTGCTCGTGGGCACCTCTTTGGCTTGGCACAGGAACCAATGCATCGCTGCACCATGCAGGCCTTAGTGACGTTGCATCTGTGATGTAAACCCAAAGCAGAGTTGAACCCATGTGTGGGTGCTCTCAATGAGGTGCCCCGTGACTGCAGGACGGCTCTTGCTCATGTAGTAAGGTGATGTTCCTGGGGGGCTGGGAGGTCTCAGCTGCTCCTTCCTGGCCAGAAGGTCTGCAGTGGGCGGCTGCCCCAAGGCTGAGCTGCTCTTGGGGGCCCCTCCTGAAGTGCCTTTTGAATTTCCCTCATTCTAATGCTGGTGTGGTGGAACGAGGAGAGCTGTGTGCGGCGCGGCCCCGCTTGTTGGAGATGTGCATTTGGGCAATTCTAAAAATACCTCCCGCTCGCTGAGGCTTGTGTGGGTAACCATGGCAATGCAGCTCCGGCAGCAGGGTTAAAAACAGTGGCGCCAATTAAGGAGGAAAACGGAGCAGCAAAAGCTCGTAAAACCTCCAAGTTTAATAATAATAAAAAAGAGAGCAGCAAACACTACGAGCGGTGCTGCGGGCTGTGTGGTTTAAACAATTCCCTTCTGCTCTGAGAGCAGCACAAGTGCATGCACGGCCCTGCTGAGCGCTGCCTGCTCCTCGGGCACAGCAGGTTGTGCGCACGTGGGGTCCTAATGCTGGGGGGATTGGCAATGGCACTGCTTGTCCCAGAGCTCCTGGTTCCAGGTTAAGCTTTCAGAGCTGCTTCATGTGTGCATGCAGGCAGCAAGAAGGCAGCTCCTGCTCTGGGCAGCGTGCACATGGGAGGGGTGCAGCGTTTCCAGGTGCGGTGCTGCCAGGCAGCTTTGTTTAGGGCGCAGGGAAGGAGGTGTTTAGGGAGGCAGGATGAAATGAAAGCTTTTTTTTTTTTCCTTTTTAGTCTCAGGAAATGCCAACCTTGCTTCTGTGCTACTGGCACTCTGAAGCGATGCTGTGCATTTTGTCCCAACGTGTTTGGAAGGATGCTGCTGCTCTTTGGTGGGTGCCTGCTGCTCGGGTTGGAGCGAAGCAAAAGGTGGCTGTGTGTGACATCGACTTATGTCAGCAGCTCCTCCTGGCACGCCGGTTATTTATCTCCTAGAGCAGTATTTCCTCCCAAACTGCGCCATCCCCACATGTCTTACTGGTCTGGGGGGTGCAGGCTGCTGCTTGCTGCCTTGCTCGTCCCCACGGGGCAGCACAGGAGGGAAAGGAGGAGGAGAGGCTGAGGTCAAATGGCGTTGGGCGCGAGTTCTGGGCCTGCGGGGAGGAAGGAAGCGGGGGCTGTGCAGCTGTGTGCGGAGGATGCTGAGTGCTGGAAAGCAGCAGCGGGGTCTCCCAGGGCGAGTTAGGTGAAGGAAGCAGCGATGAAGTCACTGATTTGTTTGGCTTGGTGCTGGCGGGATGGGGCTACAGGGTCGGAGTGAAGGCAGTGAGAAGGTAAACACGCAGTTCTGTCCTTTGTGTGTAGGTCGCTGCCGCTGTCCCCAGGCTGGCAGCATGCAGGGTGGTCAGTGCTCAGTGCTGCGGTCCCTGCAGAAGGCTCTCTCTGTCCCCAAGAACGGCCCCATCCCCATCCCTGGCTGTGAGCAGCATCTTAACTGCACCCTGCAGAGCAGGTTGGGCACCGGGGGGCAGGGGTAGATGTTCCCACTGATGTGTTCCTGGCTTTGGGATCCAGGGGTTGCAGAGGGTGGCAGTGGGCGTGCAGCCCACCCCAAGCTGCAGCAAAGCCTTGCGCTCGCAGGGGACCCCAGCCAAGTTGGGGGTTTGGGATTTTAAACTGGGTTAGGCACATTTTTAAAAGATTCCAGCGTGGATGTCTTTAATTCCCTTTGAATTCTGCTTTGCATCAATTTGGGTTAATCAGGCTGGAGGCCTCCCCCCGCAGCGCTTCTGTGCATGGCTCAAACAGAAGCGTGAATGAAGCCAGGCTGGGGGGTGCAGAGCTGAGGGTGGGAAGGGCTGTGGGGGGGCTCAGCCTGGCCTGGGACACAGCTGCCAGGAGCCTTCCCAGGCTGCCACTTGGGTCCTAGGTTCTGGTGAGGCCAGTTTGCCAGGTGAGAGCAGCAGGGAGCAGGAGCTCCCCTCACTCAGGTGCAACATCAAGGGGATTTCTTACAAGGTGTGCCTGCCCTGTTCCTGCAGAATTAAAATTAGCTCTAATTAAGTGGAGGTTAACCTTTGTGCATGCCGCAAATTAATGGGATGTGTGATTAACTTATCTTGCAGCGCTGCAGGTTCTTGAAAACGACTTGGAAATGAACGAAGCTGCACATGTGGCTTGAATTTTTAATTTACGTTAATAGTTTAGGTTTGAGTTAATTAATTTCAAATGACAGACCTTTGATCTATTCTTTTTCAACAGCTCCTCTTCCTGCAGCTCAAAGCGTACCTTTCCGATCCCTCTCCCTTTTGTAGCAAAATGAGTTGGGCAGAAATACGCGATGTGATGAAAGCACATTGAGTGCTGCCCTCACTGCAGCTTGTCTTGTCCCTGTGGTGTGGCTGTGTGCTGCTGGGCGCCCTTCTGCTCTGCAGTCTCAGGTCTGTGCTGGTGTCCCTGCTGCTGCTGCCCCCCATGCCTGAGCTGCGCTGCTCCCACTGCTCCTTACTGCAGTGTGGGAGCTGCCTGGGGCTTGGCTGATGGAGCCAGCTCAGGCATTTCCCATCCCAGCCTGGGCCCTGCTGCATGGGTTTGCTGCTCCTGGAGATGCTGTGGCATCTCCAGTGTGGGCAGGAGACCATTCCTTCTGCAGCTCAGCATGTCCCAATGCGCTCAGCAACTCCTGACTCTGAACACGAGCCCTGTGCTGTTGTGTTTGCTGGGGCTGTTTGCTTTGGCTTGAGGTCTTTGCTGTGTTTCTCTCTCAGTTGGGTTGCCCAGAGCAGTGTGGGAAGAACTAATTCCAAGCACAGAAGGCGAGCTCGTAGCTCTCTCAGACAGGATTTGGTGGAGGAAGCAGCAGGGACAGAGTCAGCGAGCTTGGTTAGTTGGTGCTACTGAGCCGAGGCTGCCCATGTGGTGGGGGGAGCACAGGGAGATCGTGCAGCAAGAGAGGAGGTGCTGGCGGAGCTGCTGTGACCGTGCATCCGAGGTGGGTTGGAGTGTTGTCTCCTGGGGCTGGCTGTGATGCTCTTGGACAGTCTGAGAGGCTCTGGTGTGCCCAGGGAGCAGTAGGAGGTGGGACCCAGCATGTGTGGCTTAGGGCAGAGCTATGGGGGGTGGCACGTGGCTCCCAGCTGGCACTGACCCTGCCTGCCCCGTGCAGGAGATGAAGCTGTGGCAGTGCTGCCCAGAGCTGTGGGAGGATGCTCATGGCCACGGATGGACCCTGGGCAGTCTGAGCTGGGGGGGGCAGCCAGCCCACAGGCGTGGAATCAGATGGGCTGTAGAGTCCTTTCCCACCCAGGCTGTGCTCTGCTGACTCTTTGGCTGCATGAAGCAGGTGGCAGCCCTGGATGGGCACAGCAGTGTGCCCAGAGCCGCAGGATGGCCGCCCTTTGCTGAGCTCTGCCAGCAGCCAGCAGGGCCTTCCTTCTGCTGCGTGGGGTGGGGAAGCTCCCCGACCTTTAGTGCGGGTTTGTTTCTGTTGCCCTTTTAACACATGATTGAAAACAGGCGGTGGGAACAGAGCCAGAGCCCGGCCGTCCAACTGCCGGCATTGGTCAGGAGCTTCTTGAGGAAACGGAGCAGAGAGAATGGTTTGGAAGGGCTGCTTTGGGTGTTGCTGATGGATTCCCCCCCGCCTGCAGGTAAAGCCCGGCTGTGCGGTGCTGCTGTGCTGGTGTAACGTGGGCTGCAGGGATGGAGGTCATCAATGCAGAGGAAAGGCAAAAACTAAAGAAATCTTTATATCCAAGGTGCACGTGACCCCTTCATCCATCTTTAGACGTTGGGCAAATATGGAGGAATATTGGATAAAGCTCTGCAAATATTTGTAGTTCCCAGAGAGAAGAGAGCTGAGAAACTTGAGATTTTCCTTTTCGTGTCACGTGTGCTCCTTTTTTTTTTTTTTTTTAAATTTTTTTGCTCTGCTTTTCAGGTACAGAAGCGCCCTGCAGAGGGGGTGAGCTGTTTTGTATGGGGCTCTTCCACTGCCTGCAGCTCACAGCCTGGTGACACTGCTGTCCCATGCAGGTGGCTGCTGAGCCCCTCATCCATGTGCTGATGCTGCAGCCCCATGCACGGAGCATCATAAAGCTGCCGAGCAGCTCATCCAGGTGCTGTAGGAGCTGGTGGAGGGATGTTTGTGCTCCAGCAGCACCCCTCGGCAGGATGCTTGGTGGCAGTGGTGCATTAATGGGGGTTGGGATGCCTGGGAGCTGGCTGTGCTCGGTGCACACTCTGTGTGCTGAACTGTGTGGCCGGGGCTCAGTGGGAGCATCTCCTGCTGGATGCTTCAGAGCAGGGAAATGTGCAGCTGAAGGACACCGTAAATCTTAGCTCTGCCTGCGCCACAAACACAACGAGTGTGTCTTCCACACACGGTGCAGGGAAGATTACAGCTCTAAGGGACCATCAACTCCCTCTTTTATTGGGGCATTTTCTGTTTCTCTTGAAAGAACGGCCACGTTTCCAAAGGCTCAGGGAACGGTGGTGAACCTCTGGGTTCTGTTCTGCCCATTAACACGTCTCATTATCCAAACGGAGGAAGGATGCTTCAGGAGAAGCAGCATCAGAGTCTGTGAGTGGGTTTGGGAAAGAAGCAGGTTGGCTTCGCACATCTCCCAGGGTCTGCTTATCCTGTCTGGTCTCTGCTTTTCAAACGTCTGTCAGCAGGCTTATGGTAAGCTCCGACCTTTGGTCCTTATGGTGTATATCTGCCCACAGCTCCCTGCAGGTGCTGACCGTTGTGATGCTATTGATGTGTAGATCTCAGGTCTAAGCTCGGTCTCAGCCACGTGTTTAAAAAGCACCGTGTGCTTCATGTGGAGGCCTCTGTAAAAGTACAAGGTCTCGGGAGCTCTCAGCAATCATCTCTGAAAAACGCGCGTCTCCTTTTTTTCACTTTGGGCTCCTTCCAAGCTGAGTGCTTTGGGGTTTTGTAAATGTCAGGAAGCAAAGCTGTAGCTTACACTGGGATCACAGTGTTTAAGCAAAGCTCTCTGGCGCAGCGCTGCCCTTGCTCCCGTGGCAGAAGTGTGGTTGGTTTTCCTGCACTGGTTGGACGTTGGGGTGATTGACAGCAATTTAAACCATTCATGTGCTGTCGGTCAGAGCAGAGGGGACCCACACAGAGGTGCTGGTGCTGGGTGAGTCCATGGGAAGTGATGACAGAGAACCCAGGCAGCTGGAATCCACACGCTTGTCCTCCAGTTCTGCCCATGCAGACGGTGTCTGTGTTCCAGGAATAGGGTTTGGGTTTGGTTGACCACGTGTGGGATTGTGCTCTGATCCTTGGAGGTCTTTTGTGACTTGGGTTCAAGTTCCTCTACTCAGACTGGGTTTTGCCTTCTGTAGGAGCCCTCAGCTGGAGGCTGGGTGTGCTCTGTGTTGCTTAAATAAACTGGTGTCACCAACCAGGTGGCCTCACAGAGGAGCTCACCGAGACGTTCTTCCTCCCTTCAACCTGAAAGTGAAATGACCTGTGAGAAAGAGAAGTCATCCCTGCTCCTTTCGATGGTTTCTCCCTGGGATAACACCTGCTCTGTTGTCCCTGTCACTTTTGCACGGCTTGAGGTCCATTGCTGTTTGTGCTGTATTGGGCAGTACGTTTGTAAACAGCAGTGTGAAAAGGAAGGAATGCAACACACTTGGCTCAAGTGTCCAGATCATGTTTCTTGCGGTGGGAAGAAATCCAAGAACATGGACTCGTTCCTGTTGTTTGTTTCTGTGTGACAGTGGGGCAGGCAACAGAGCGGGCTGCAGCAGAGGGGCACTGTGGTGATGCACGTGGAGAAGTGTTTTCCCTTCCCATGGGGAAGCAGCATTCTTCTCGTATCCATCCCTGATCCCAGCAGCTGCCTGTCCAGCCCCAGCTTCCCTTGAGGTGAACAGAGGCACTTGGAGAGCCCCTGTGCTGTGGGACACGCTGCCTCTCTTCCCCTGGTTGAGGAGAGCTGGGCAGGGGCTGCTGGGGGACAGGGTTGGCCAAGCATCTGTGAAGGAGATCCGGCCTGGAGAACTGCTGCTGTTTATGCTGTTTTTGTTGCAAGTCAGTGATTTGTTACTGGCTGTAATAGCAGAAAAAAAGCATATTTACTCGACTTGTTTGGGCAGATGGTAATTACTGGGTAAGAAACTGTCGGATGGGAATCAATTAGAGGCTTCCACTCTGGAGTGAGGGATCGTAGCTGACATCTGATGTCCTGCGACACCAAGGACAATGCTGCTATTTATACAGCTTCCCTCTGGCTCCTTCCCTACTTCCCCGTCATCTCCTTGGCTCTGATAGCAGGGCTGTGACCCTCTGTCTGTTGCTCCCAAAGCAAAGTGCTCCTGTGCTCCTTCCTGTGCAGAGCTCTTTGTTTGCATGGCGTGTGGGTGGGTGGGATGGGAAGGGTCCTCTCCCTTTCCTCCCCAGGATGTGCAGCACTCACAGAGGGCTGGGTTTGTGCCAGGGCAGCTTGGAGCAGGTACAACTGCATGCCTTGCAGATGGGGCTCGGTGTGTGGCTGGGGACACTGGCGCTGCCCGTGCTCTGGGTTTGCTCCTTTTTTGGTGGCATCGTCACCTCCTGCTGCTCTCCGTTTTGATCCTGGCGTGCTGGGTGGCGGTGGCACTGCTCTGCTTGGTTCTGCTGGGAGCAGAGGAGGCTCAGCAAGGTGGGGGTGACGGCTGTGACCAACAGCCCTTGCTGTGCTGGAGGCTCCTGTTGGGGCAGTCACGCTCAGCCGGTGTCACCATGGCATCTCCTTGCCTACAGCCCAGCTCAGTGAGTCAGCGGGCAGCGACTGGAGGCAGCCACCATCCTTCAGGTGCCCTATGGCAGAGGGGCTGGAGCTGTGCCACGCAGTGTGCTCGGCAGCCTCCTGGTGAAGGGTGATGCTCACACCCTGCCTGCGGCTTCTCCCTGTGGGATCGGCGGGGCTGCAGGCACTGCTGCAAGGACTGCAGCACTCTGGAGCACTGGTGGCTGTCTGTCCTGAGGCACAATTCATCCTGGCCTGAGAGCAGCCATACAGAACCGCAGTGCTGTGCAGGAGGGATTTGAACTGGGCTTGCTTCTTTATTTTTATGGTGCCACGTTAACTGCTCTGAAGAGCTTGGACACAGTGAGTCCTGAACACGAACGCTCTTGTAGAGGAAGCTTTTTAGCAAGGTAGCAATTCATTTGGTATTCTTACCTAGGGACCTAATTTTGAGAGTGGCTTGAGGCTCTGAGGATGTGCACTTGATCTTATCTTGGCTGCTTTCTCTCGTGTTGTTTCTTTTCCTCCCTTTTAATGATGCATAAAATAATTTCAACCCCTTCTGACTGATGACTTTCCAAGTACTCTCTGCTGGAGGTGCACAATCCTGCTGCAGCCTCAGCTGTGTGGCACGTTCTGTGCCGTGTGTGGTGGGGCTGGACTTTGCCATATGGGGCATTGAGGGTGGCATGTTCCTGCTGGGCTGGGTTGTCCCATCGCCCTCTGTCCCCGCAGTAAGGCTCTGCCCTTGCATGGGGATGTGTGGGCTCTCTGGGTATGGCAGTGTGCACTGCCTCCAACACTGCTCCTGCTCCAACGCTTGCATCCTGGAGCCTGGAGTCAGGTCCTGTCAGGGAGAAGGCTGCAGGGTGTGACCTGTCCTGCTGTGCCCATCTCTGCCCGGAGCCACAGTGCTGATGGCTTTGGCAAGTGTTCTGCTGTTGGTTTTGCATGTGATGCCAGTGTTAGGAAGCACACTGGTGTAAAGTAAGGTGAAGATTGGAGAGAAGCCAAAGCTTTCCCATGCCTCTGCCTGGAGAGGAGAACGAGCAAAGCACCCCTCTGCCTCGCCTGTTCTGGGCTGCCAGGTGGGCCAAGGAGCAGCCAATGTGCCGTGGGTGCACAGCAGTAAATGGTAGCTGCACAGCCTGAGAATAAATAGCAGCTTATCCCAGTAGGACTGGGAGATAAGGGCATCATAAATTTTACAGCCACGATAAATGAGCCCTCCTGTACGGATGGCGCTGTTCTTCCATGCTGCTGCTGAGGTGCTGCTTGGGGGAAACCAGGCAGCTGAGCTCATCTCACGTGGCAGCACTCCCAGCAGCGTGGGCACGGCCGCATCCCCATGTCCGTGCCTTGTGCCATGGCTGCTGTTGGGCTCCATGCATTGCATCCCAGGTTCTAGGATTTTTGTTCTGATCGTGTCCTGTAGGTGAACTGCAGGCCTGCCTTGGTGCCCCCAGCATGGGGATTGCTGCATGCGTGGAGCTTCCAGTACTTCTGGGCCTCTCTCCTTGCTCCTTGGGGGGAGAACTACAGAACAAACGTGTATTTCTCATGCTTAGTAGCTAGGAGGGGGCTGTTTAGGAGTTAATGGTGGTTTTTCTTGTTTTTTTTTTGTTGTTGTTGTTGGGTTTTGCTCTGTGCATTTGCGGGCTGCTGTGTGGATTTGTTGCCTGCTGCCAGGAGTGGGAGATGATGGGGGTCCATCCCATCATCTATCCCAAATTAGTGCCCTGCTGTCCCTGCAAGCTGTCTTTGGTAGGATGGCTGCTCTCAGCTCCTGCTCCTCACACCTGTCCTTCCCAAGGCTGGGATCTCCTTCCCAGGCCAAAGGCATGTCCCATGGTGCAAGCAGCCAGAGCAGTGAGATGGGCAGAATACACGGCCTCCTCTGTATTTTAGTTCTTATGGGCTGGTTCTTGGCGCTGGTGGATTTAAGTGGCGTTAATGAGGGTGTGGGGAAAGCGCTTTGCTGTGGGCAGCCAGGCTCATTGCTGCGGGGTTTTGCTTAGACAAGCAACTTTGTGAAATCTGGGAGGACAGCTGAAGCTCTGGGCTGTAATTGATGCTGGGATTACTCTGTATGCAGGTCAACAAAAAGGAAATAATTGTGTTTGTGTCTCGTTGCCCTGCAGTTCTGCACGGCAGCTCAGTGGTGAAGGAAGAGCCTGAACAAACAAGTGGTGGAGCAGTGAGGTGCTCTGATCTCAGCAGCTGCCTGCTGAGGAAGTTTGTGCTCGTGGGTCAGCAGTGATGTTGGCTGCGTGGGGCCGTCAGGCTCAGCCTGGCACTGTCAGCCAGCACAGCCTGCCGTGGGCTATGTGATATGTGTGGGGAAGAGGGAAAGGAAAGAAAAGCTGCTTTGCTGGCTATCCTTATACTCTAAGGCATGTTATGGGGAGCATAGAGGCTCAGACTGAGCTCTCCCACACTGTGGGCGAGGAGAGGAGGTGAGCATGGTGCAGGTGGGAGGCCCTATCCCAGCACCCCACAACTGCTGCTGTTGCAGGGGCTGCTCTGCGCTCTCGGGCCTTGAGGAAGGACCGCTCCAAGGACCCCTTCCTACCAGCAAACCGACACAGCAGAACTAGAAAACCAAAAGGGCTCTTCTTCAGTGTTTACTTTTATTTTTAGAAGCCAAAGAATGAGAGGAGCTGCAGGAGGAAACGATGCCTGAAGTTCAGTCCTTCCTCCCCCCCACCCCCCGCAGCCCCGGTCAGGAAGCGCGCGCTGCACGTGCAGCAGCCGGGATGCTCTCAGACAAAGCCCTTCTTGATGCTCGTGGCTTCCCTGCCCATGGGCGGAGGAGTTGTGGCTGACACTGCTGGGGGGAGCACAGCTGTGCCGGGCTGCTTTGGTGGCGGCCCTTTGTCCTGGAGAGGGGAGGGCTGCTGATCTGTGGCTCTGCCAGATCACAGAAGGAGATCGTGGCTGATGTGGTGCTGCTGAGCGTAGGGCTGCCGTCCTTCTTCCATGCGTCCTCATCACAGCGCGGTGCAGAGCAGCTTTGCCATTGCTCCTCTGCCCCAGGGGCCGCGGTGTGCTGCGGGGCTCTGCTGCAGCCCCAGGCCTCGTGCTGGAAGGGATGAGAGCAGCTCTGATTGCTGGTGCAGGAGCAGGGAGCGTGCGTTTCCAGCGAAGGTGCTTGATTGGTGAGCAGTGGGCACAAACCTCTTTTAGTGACTGCGGATTGAAAACGAGAACAAACAACCCGAGTCCCCAGGAGTTCTCAAATAGGACTGTATTTCTTCGTGGCAAAAGGGAATTTTCCTTCCTTTTCTTCTCCTGAAGTGGTTCATTTCTGCGCTGCCGTTGGCTGTGACCGCTCCATGAAAGAAGTGAAGTCAAGTCATCAAGGCACAAACCAGCACCCCTCACTGTGAGCGGCACACGAGGTTGAGCCATAAAGGCAACAGGCTGATGGACGACCCGAAGGTGTATGAGCCCAGCGCTGCAGAAGGCAAGCGTGACCATTTCCATAGGGGTCCTGCATGGGCTGCTGGGGGGTGCGTTGGTCCTAATGCCCTGGGATGGGAGTGGATCCCCTCTGGGAAGCAGAGCGTTGAGGCTGTGGGACCAGACTTGCCCCAGACTCCTCTTTTGGCTGCTGAGCTTGTATACCTGCTCCAGCCAAAGCGTTCCCTGGGATGCAGGGAGCAGCTGTGTCGTGAGGTCCTCAAACTCCTTTCTTGTTCTGGATGTTAATAATAGTGCTGTGGTGAGGATGGCTGGTAAGGGTGTGCACCACGTGGTGTCTCCTTCCTTTTGTAGGTCGTTTTAAGGTAAATGAAAGGACTGCTCTGCTGATACGACTTTCCAATCCCTAATTTGTCTGAGGGATGCTTGCGCTGGCTAATGAGCTGGAAGCCTTTCCCAATGCTTAAGGGCATTGGCTGCATCATAAATAACATTTCCCTGGCACCTTCCTGCATGCCAGACACACTGATTAGCTCTCTAACCACTTCCTTGGCTGCAGTCTCCAATTCACAACCAGGAAAGCTTCCACCTGACAGTCGTTGTGGATTTTTCTGCATGACTTTGAGGAAGGCGATTTCTGACCAGATGCTTTCTGCTCCTTCAGCGCCGCAGCAACCATAGGAGCAAAGGAGAGCGGTTCCCTTGGTTGCGTGCATTCATACAAATGCAGCGGTGCAGGCCTGGCTCAGTGGCTGCAGATTGCTTTTTCAGCAGGTGTGGCTTCGTCGTGGGGTGAATCCACGGCAGGCAGCTCAGTGATACACACACTGAGGGTTGGAGGCTGAAAGCAAAGGAGCTTTGAGCAGAAAGACATGCAAATGGTGTTGTCATATGCAGGAAAAGCCCCGAAAGGCCTCTTTTTAGTGTTTTTTTTTTTCCCCCTTTATGATCTGTCATGGAGGAAGGCTTTATGCTGAGCTCCCCTTGCTCTGGTGTTGTGCATTTCCCTGTCCTGCCTGTTTGCTTTGCTGTAGGTGGCTGCTGCTCCTGCCTGCTGCGCCTGGCGTCTCATCTCTCGCCGTTCCGGGTTTCAGGCTAATGAGAATACGTCCCTGTAATAATAAATGAATGTCAGCATGCAGTAAGTAAACGTGTGGGGTGTTCTTGCCAAGCCATGCATATTTATTGAGGTCAGCAGGAAGCCCTAATATATCTGTCTGCGAGTGCCAGGGAGGGAAGATGTATGGAAGTACAAGCACGGAGCTGTTGCTCACGCATCTTGTTCTTGTTAAGTAAAGAACTGATATAATCAATTAATGAATATAATCCGTGATCAATCCAGTGACTGGTAGTCACCCAGAAGGAGGGCAGAACGCACCAGTTGTTTCTCAGCTGGATGTTGGAAGCACCCAGCAAGCTTGGGGGGAGGGGGGTTGTGTGCTCACTGTAGTGCACCTGTATGGGGGGAGCAAGCTTGGGGCTGGGCAGCCCAGAGACCTTGGTGGGCACTGCTGAATGTTTCCCCTGGTAAAAGTCTGTGCTGGGATCCCCTGGGAGCAGCGTGTGGGTGAAGGCACACAGATGGGCTCTGCTTGTCCTGGCGGCTCCAGCAACAACAGGGAGAGGGGAAATGGGAGGAAGCTTGTTGTCCTTAGGGGGGGTGGTTGTGGTTTTGCATCTGGAAGCCATTGCTGGAGTGGATGTGAAGTCCAAGTGCTAGAAGAGGTAGGGCGGGTTGGGTCTGAGAGCGGAGCGTGGGGCTCTGCTGGGCTTGTTCCCAAGGAGCTGCTGCTCCCAGCTTGGGGTGAGTGTGGGTGATGAATGGCATAGGGTGAGATGTGCCTAACCCCGTGCCTCTGTGCTGAAGGACCTCATGTTTGTGTCAGAGCTGGTGGGACCCCTGGCTCTTCCCATGCATGGGCAGAGCGAGGAGGGGAGTGCTGGTGACTTCTGCTGTCATCCGCACGTGAACTGCTGCCCTCCACGTGGGAAGCAGCCCCGAGCGCAGGTTCCAGTGCCTGAGCGATCCAGCCTGTCCCCCAAAGCTAACTTTGCCTCAGCACACACAAAGGCTGATCTGTCCCCGCCTTGGCAAGGCTCACCATGGGTCGATTTGGCTTTGTGTGCTGCTGGCCCGTGGAGCCGCAGATGGGGCGGGTGGGATCTCAATGCTGGGATTGTTTGCAGCCACCCCCGCCTCGGTGGGGCTCTGGGCAGAGTGCGGGTGGTGTGAGGGGCTCCAGCATCCCTCTGTGGCTGCGCTGTGCTGCTCCTGCCCTGCGGTGGTGATGGAGGGGGGGGAGGCGGGTGGGATGCAGCCTGCTAAATGCAGGGACCAACCCTTGCGCTCCACTCTTCCCTAGCACCCCCCCATCCCTCCCCAAGCCTTTCTCTGGGCTGGTTGCCCGTGGTTGTCTCAACATGAGGTTGGAAGATGATCTGTGAGCAGCAGCAGAGGGATGATGTGCTGGAGCTGATGGTGAGTGTGGTGATCATGCGCGCATAGTCTGCGCTCCTTGTGCAAGTAGGGACTTCGGGGTGCATAGCAAGCTGGACTGGAGGAAGAAGTAAAGTGGTGGTGTGCTAGAAAGAGCTCACCTGAAGGCTGCCTGCACAGGGTGTGCACAGGGTGTACCAACAGGACACGCACAGCAGTGGGAGAGGAGGTGGCTGCAGCGTGGGCCGCTTCTCCTCCCCTGGTCTCTACCACCCTCCCATCTGGGGTTGGACACGATGATCTCTGGAGGTCCCTTCCAACCCCTACAATTCTGTGATTCTGTGAACTATGGATCTGCTTGTGGCAGCTCCTTGAGCTTGGACCTTTCCCCGGGGGCTGTAGTGATGGGGATCAGGGCTGTGGTTTTAGCTTGTGTGAACAAGGGTAGAAGGGATTTTGCAGAGTCCCCCCTTCCCATGTCTCAGCAGGAGTCCGTCCCGTTCAGGTTTCCTTGTGCACATCCTGCTGGGCACTCAGCCCTCCCTGGAGCTGTGCCCCCCTCCCATGCGTCCCCATAGGGCAGGGTGAACACCCACCAGGGTGAGGAGCACGAGCTGACAGTGTGGCTCTGTGGTACGGCGTGCAGCTGGCTGTGCTCTGCTCCGTGTGCCCCTCAACAGCTCGGTGTGCTGCCTGCTAGCAGCAGCTTTCATAGCCCCAGGTCCTTTGGGTATCCCAAAACCAAGCTGTCTGTCTCAGGGACGAGCTGTCTTCAGCAAATAATCAGTTGCTTGTACAAGAATCCTCTGGGAAGACAGCCCTTTTTGCAAAGGGGCCAGCTGTTACCCAGAGCCCCGCATCACTGCGCTCCCTGCACACCCACCCCTGCTGTGCTGGGCAGGTGATGGGTCTCACAATGATCTTGTTTTCCTGTGCTGGGAAATGCGACTGTGATGTCCTGGGGCTTTTCCTGCACGATCCATCCCTAGGGTTTATGACAGAGAGGGGAAAAAAAGGCCCTTTCCTCACCCCCCTCCATGTAGTTCTGACCTAGAAATTCCTCACTGGGTTTGCTGAGCTGGCTTAGCTGAGAGCCTGATGAATTTCTGGGGGATTAATTATTCAGTGGCTGTGGGAAGGGGGGATGATGGCTGTGCTGGGTGCGTGCAGAGCTCCTGATCCCATGGCATGGGGCGCCCGGCTGGAGGGACACTGCCTGCTGCCATCCCACAAGTGGGACACTGCCGTCCCCTGCAGCCCCAGCCAGAGCACATGGCGAGCGATCTGCCCTCCTGGAGCCCTTGTCTGTTCCCTTAAAGCTGCACTGCTGCGCTTGGGAAAATTCCTCCTCTATACAGCGACAGCAGCTATTTTTCAGGTTGCAAATAGCTGCGTGCCCTAGAGAGCGTATAAAGGAATATATTTCCTTGATCTCCACGGGTCCTTGATGTGCTACTGAAATCAGATCTGCTATTTAGCAGGTTGGCTGTTATCCCTTTCTACGCTGCTCTGCTTCCCTCGGCTGTTTTGGGAGGAAGGATCGCCGTCAGCAGCAGCTGCGCTGTGTAGGGCCGTGCACTCTGTGCACCCTTTGCACTCTTTGGGGTTGGAGCTGCGTCCCCATTCATCAGTGGGGTTTCGCTGTGAGCACAGAGCTGTGTGCAC
Source organism: Lagopus muta (assembly GCF_023343835.1). NCBI lineage: Eukaryota > Metazoa > Chordata > Aves > Galliformes > Phasianidae > Lagopus > Lagopus muta. The sequence continues at coordinate 1,628,305 of NC_064447.1, read as the reverse complement.
CATAGCCCTGTGCTTGAGCAGGGCGGCTCTGCTGCTGCGTGCTGCCTTGCACAGAGGCCTGTTGGTCACTGTCATCTCCATGCACGTGTCACTGCTGTGCTGGGAGCAGTCCAGGCTGTGCACAGGGTCACTGCACGCCGTGTTTTCAGAAGGCATTGCAGAAAGCATAGCTGGCCCGCAGCGCAACAGGGGGTTTTGCTGGCAGTAAGAGTTGTGCTTTTTTGTGTGGCTTTTTTTTTCTTTTTTTTTTTTCTTCCCTGTGTTTTGGCAGAATCCTAGCAATAAGCAGTAAATGATTTCATTAATAACCTGCAAAGAGCTGCTCACCAGCTGAGCTGTGGGATCTGTCTGTGCATTCGCTCCTGGACTGAAGGGAGCTGCCAGTGCAGGAGCTGATGTGTTTTGCTGCTCAGCGCCATGGGCAGAGCTGCAGCACGTGGCTGTTGGTGCCGGCTGTGGTGAGCAGAGCCAGCTGTGGTGCTGAGGAGGGGCGCTGAGGTGTAGGTGAGCAACTGCTGTCCCCCCCCCCCAACCCCAACATCCTGCTATCCTGCTGCCTGTGGGCTGCCCTGTCACTGCACAGGGACGGGTGTGCCCATGGGTATCCCCAACCCTTCTGCCTTTTCTTGCTGTGGGAGGTCAGAGGAGTGCCAGTGGAGCAGGGCTGAGACTCTTCAGTAACTTTCCAGGGTGCCAAGCATCATGGCCCCAGAGATGTGGGCGTCTCAGCTTGAGTTTTGGGGGAAAATAGCTCCAGCTATTGAGCCAGGCATGGATGGTTTTGCCACACCATGAGCTCTGCAGATATAAGCGTAAGCTTTACTGCCAGCTTTTCGGTCAAGTTGGATGTTTTACAGACCGGGTTCAGCTGCAGTGAATGCTCTCCAGGGATGCTGGAGCAGGATTTAATGCAGGCAGTGTGTTGCTGCAGTGCACAGAGCAACACAGAGCTCGCCAGAAAAAGGCACCCTAAAGAAGGCTATTAAACTGGGGGTATCCACAACATATAATAGGATGCTTGAGCACAGGAGGTCCCATTGGCCCTGGGTGAGCGTTTTGGGATTAATTCCTCCTTGTTAGGAGAAGTGCTAGCTCATGCCTTGGCTTCCTGAGCTCCCCAAGCACTCGCACCCCCCTATGCTCTTTTCTGCCAGCCAGGACCCTATGAGGTGTCGGAGGCTGGGGCTCCTGGGTGCTCTGCCCCTTCCATGGGAGCAGGGCCGTCTTGCTCTCTGCCAACACGGCTGTGTCTGCACATTCATATTCCTGCTAATGGAGCTGCTGCTTTACCCATTGGTTCCTCTCCCTGGAAAGGGCTCACGAGAGCAACTGCAGCTTTCCCTTTGCTCTACAGAGCCTATTTAGTTTGCACATATTGCCGCAATGATTGTGAGATTTCATCAGATGAGCGGCGCATCTTTCTTGATAGCCTATATAATTTCTTCCAGAGGGATGCATTGCATTAAATCTTTAATGCAGCAAGCTGCTAGGGGAGCGTGCCGAGCCGCCCCGCGTTGCTACTGATCTCATATGTGGCCCTGGTGCTGTTTTGGAGGCTTTGCCTTGCACAGCAGTTGGAGCTGGTGCTGTGAGAGCATCGGTGGCAAAGGGCTGCGTTGCTCTTGTGCTGGCAATCGGCTTTGATACCTCTTTATGGGGACGTGGCTGCAGAGCCTTGTGTGGGCCCCCTGTAACTGTTGGACCGTGAGGTGGTTCCATAGCAGGGAAGGAGCCCACAGAGATGCTTGTGGGTGGGAGAGCAGTCAGTACCTGTAGTATATCCAGCCCCAACTGGAGATTGCATAACCAAGCACGTGCTGAGCTCTGCTTGCCTGGCTGTGACGTCCAGGGCCACCCCTGGGGCTCGAGCTCTGCCCCATATGGGGTCAGGAAGCACAGAGCTCAGCAGCGAGCTGTGCTTGCAGCTGTTCTCAGCCACGATGCTCCCCACTTTCTGCCTCCACAAGGGTGACAAGGGACCACCACATCCTGCTCAGGGCAAGGCAGGCACGTGAGTGGGAGCTCTTGGTGCTTGGGATGCCATGCTGCTGCTCGGGGACCCTCCGGCTGTGCCAGCTGCTGCCCACGGTGTCGGTGAGCTGCTGCCCCACAGGTACTGCTGCTCTTTGGGCTGCTGGCTTCTAGCTCCTCAGGGCATAGAGCTGTGTCATGCAGCATCTTGGTGCCCTTGTGCATCCTCTGGTCACCCTCGAGGCATCCCTTTGTCTGGTCTGTGCCCGGTGGTGACTTTAATTCTTCCTTGTGCTGGGGGGGGTTTGTATTGAAAGAGCCAGAGTGTTTCTTTTCCCTTGGATGTTATTTAGGTTGTGTGCTCTGCTTAGCAGTCCTGGAGGTTTTAATTGCACGGCGAGCATTTGGAAGTTTGAAAGGCTTGTTTTTACTTTATTTTAATTAAATTGCTAGAACCTGGGGGGAAATCTCCCAGCTTAATTTAAACAAGCTGAGTAAATCCAACACCCGTCCGATGATTGCACCGCTCTGAGTTCTGACGTGAGAGGTTAAAATTTGACCCTGGGCTTGAGAGTTTGCAGTCCTCATCTGCATTGTGAGAGGGCTGCATCCATCCACCGTTTGAGAAGGGAGCTGAGGTTTTCACAGTTTGGACACAGAATTATTGGATGGAAGGGAAAAGGCAGCCAGGGGCTGAGAGTGCTGGGTGATGCAGCTGCAGTCCCTGCTGGGCTCAGCGCTCCGATGCCGCCCAGCCAAAAGCAGAGGCTGAGCCCTGCTCTGAGCAGTGCTTGTCTGTGCCCAGACGTGGCCCAGAGGTGCTGGCAGGGAGGGGATGGGCTGTGGGGAGCTGCTCCTCACCAGGTGGCACAGAGGCTGTCCCTGGGCACAGCTGGCCCCACAGATTGCAGCCCTGCTGCTCTCCAGAGCTTTCTCCCTCGACACAGATTGTTATTCTAAAGAGAGTTGGTGTTTGCTGGGAGGTAATTACAAGAAATAGCCTCCATTTGCTGCGATCTTTGATCATGCTAATAGGTTTTCTGATTTTTGCTTAGGCTTTTGCTAGGGCTTTTTTCTTGAGAGGGGGGGTGGGAGGGAAAGAGTAACAGTTTGGGGCACGCTGAGCTGTCTGCTTCCCAGCTGGCTCTGGGAGATGATCTGTCACCAGTTGCCCCAGTTGGGCAGGGCCTGGGGGTTTGCATGAGGGTGAGGGGCAGAGCTGTGGTGCCCATGTGTGCCCCTGCCAGCTCCATCCTCCTCTCATTGTTCTGCCTCTGCTTTTCCTTTTGTGGCTTCCTCCCATCACATCACTCAAGGCCAGGTTGGTTGGGGCCCTGGGCAGCCTGGTCCAGCATTAGATATGGAGGTTGGCAGCCCTGCCTGCAGCAGGGAGGTTGAAGCTTGATGATCCCTGAGGTCCATTCCAACCCAAGCCATTCTATGACTCTATGATTGCTGCCTGTGTTTGATGCTTTCTCTCATCCTTTTGAACTCAGCAAACCATCTTGCTGGGGAAAGACTGACTAATTTTCTCTTTTTTCCTTAGCAAACCCCCACTGCTCCTCCTGCTGTGTCCTGCCCTTATCTCTCTCTGCAAGCTCCAGCACGGTGTCTGTGCCATCTCCAAGGAGCAGGCACCGGGGCAGGGCTTCAGCAGCTGCAAGCAGAGCAGCTTCAGCTGCAGGGTGCTGCATTGCATCTGGATTCCCTAATGTTGCTAATGCCATCTCTTCCGAGCTTCATGCGCAGGAAAGTGGGCCAGATTACAGGGAGAGCGTGTCTGTGAAGCCTCTCTCTACGTGATTCGGTGCTGTTCCCAGGAAGGAGGATGTTTTGTGCAGCACATCTGGATTTGCTGCTGGAACTGGAGGGCTGCTGCAAGCTGAGTTCTGATGCGGCCATGCGCCAGGCAGACTCCATGCACTGACGCCAGGTATCGGCGCTGAGATTTGTGTGCAGTGCCATAGGAGTGACAATTAAAGCGAATTGCCTGCTTAGTCTGAAATAATAGTGCCTCTTACACTCTGCTTTTTATTACAACTATATTAAAATGCAGCACTGCCATAGGGCTGTGTCTGCGCCGTATGCGTGCCGGGCCTGGGGCTGTGGCACTTGGCTGGGAGCAGCTGTCCCCATGTCACAGCCCAGTCCTGCTGCACACATCCCTTTTCGGGGACGGTGCCTGGCACAGAGGGGTGCTGGGGGGGCCCTGGGCCACTGCTTGGCCCCTTGGGATGGAGGTTCCTCTTGGGGTTTTGTGTCTTCATTGTCGTTGTCTGTATGACGCACCGTGGTGTGCTGATGCTGCTGGTCCAGCTGCACGTCGGATGCTCACAGACTTATTTTGACCCCTCCCTAAAGACCAAAATGACTTTGGGACCTTGGAGCTGTTGGACGACTTTGCAATATGATGTTTTAACAGGGATATGAGTGTGTGTGTGTGTGTATGTTCAGTATGCAGACGTTTAGTAGTTGCCAGAAGTCTCCTGTGCGCTCCTTAGCAACCTCAGGAGCAACCTTCATACTTGTGCCTCTTGTGCACTTGTGCTGCTTGGTTTTGTTCATCCCATGGATTCGTGTTCTGCCCTTTTCTCTGACTGTTCTGCAGTGTCTGATGGTGCTTTTGCACCCGGGGCTGATGGGGTGAGGGAAGTGGTGCCCCATCACTGCGCATCGTTAAGTGCAGAGTGGAAAAGGAAAAAAAAGGATGCTTATCAAAATTCTTCACTGTTGGCTTACCTTGTTCCTGTGAGGTTTCATAGAATTGTTTGAGTTGGAAGGGACCCTTAAAGGCCATCTGGTCCAATCCTCCTGCAGTGAACAGGGACACCCAGAGCTCCATCAGTGCTCAGAGCCCACCTGGCCTGACCTCGGGGGTCTGCAGGGTCACAGCACCACCGCCTCTCTGGGCAACCTGTGCTGGTGCCTCACTGCCCTTGTTGTAACAAGCTTCTTCCTTGCATGCAATTTAAATCCTCCCTTCTTTAGTTGGAAACCTGTTGTCTTGTCAGAACAAAGTCTGGCTCTTCCCTCACCCTGCTGGCCCCGCGGCTTTGGGTGCAGCCCCCGATCCCATTGGTTTTAGGGCTGTAAGAGCACACTGCCGGCTCATGTCCAGCTGACACCCAGTCCTTCCCAGCAGGGCTGTGCTCCATCCTCACATCCTCCAGCTTGCACTGATAGCAGGGGTTGCCATCACCCGGCTGCAGACCTCGCGCTTTGCAGAACCTCACGCAGTTCCCCTGGGCGCTCAGCCTGCCCTGGTCTCTCCGGATGGCATCGCACCCCTCAGCTGCACTGAGCGCCCCACACAGCCTGCTGCCACCTGCAACTGCTGAGGGTGCACTCAATCTCAGTGTCCGTGTCACTGGTGAAGATGTTAAAGAGCACCAACTCTTTAACAGGGACACCACTCATCACTGATCTCCATCCGGACATTGAGCCATTGACCACCACTCTCTGGGTGTGATCTCATAACCAGTTCCTTATCCATCAAACAGCCAACCCATCAAATCCAGCAGCAGTCATTGAGCTCTGGGAGCTGTGGCTCCAGGAGAGAGGGGGGTTTGTGTAGCTCAGTTCTTGGCATGGGGATCTGAAAGCAAAGCCCTGCAGGAATGATGCTGGCATCCTCTGGCACTGTGGGAGCAGATGAAGCCGTCAGCTCCATCTGACCAATGCCTTTTCCCTTTTTCCCTAGCTGCTGTGGAGGAGAGCTGTTGGAATAAAAGTTGCCCAGGGAAACAACAGAGCATCCAGCTGCAGGTTGCTCGGTAGCACAGCAATGGGGCTGTGAGGACACCCCTGGGCTTGGGGCCGGAGCCATCTGCAGCAGCAGGGATGGTTTCCAAGCCCTGCACCTGGGCACCAAGCGTGGGGCTGTTTCAGGCTGCTGGGAGGGAGCTGGTAGCATTTCTGCCTGGAAAATGGACTGTTGTTGGTTGCAAGCTGAGATTTGTGTCGTTTCCTGGGTCTGCGCAGCCTTCACCTTGTTGGAAGCGAAGGCTTTGAAATGGGAAGTGCTGATCTGTTGCCCTGGTGGGCACGTGCACAGGAATGTGATGGGCTCAGACACCGTGGCACGCTCATGGCTTTATTTCCCCTTCAGAACAGGTGTGAGATGCTTGTGCAGTGTTCTGGCAGGTGTTGGGGTGTGTGTGTGTGGCTGCACAGAGTCCCAGCCCCTATGGATCCTCATTTCTGTTTTACCCCCCGTCTTCTCTGCAGCTCTTCTTTAAAAAGAATCACAAAACAGAATGAAAACAAAACGATGCACAAACTTAACTACGATTTCATTTAAAGGTTTTCATTCTGCTGTTAAATGGCAGTGGGAAGCTGCCTTTCGCATCACTGAGTACACGGCTGCACCCCCAGCACAGCAGATTGCTAATGTGAAATGAGAGAAATTCCAGCAGCATCTCAGCAGATTGTCTCTGCTTAATGACAGGAGCAGCACTCGGCTGGAAGCTGGTGGCTGTGACAGCGCTGTCCCCAAGGGCTGACCTCAGGGCCTGGGGTTCTCCTCTGCCTCGGAGGAAGGGAACAGCCTTCCTTTGGCCTAAGGGCACCGGGGGAGGGGGCTTGAAAGGTGGAGGAGAGATGGGGCTGCAGCTGGTCCCTCCTGGGCAGGGAGGTGGGATGTGGCAGCAGGGGCTGCAGAGTGGCAATCCCCTCTGGAATCGGTTGTCCATCACACCTGGAGAAGTCCATAGAGCTGTCCTGCTCTGAACTTTCCAACATCAGCCCTCTGCCCTTGCTGGGCCGCGGGGTGCTGGGGCTGTCAGCCTCGCTCCTGGGAGCTTGAGTCTGGTGCACGCACCCTTCTGCTTTCTCCACATTTCTCCGCGTCGCCCTGTTGTCCCCCTCAGAACCACGCTGCTTTTGGCCTTTGCAAATCGAGCGCGATGCCATTTGCAAAGCAAGGCTGAGCACGGCGGCTGGCGGAGAGGCTCCGCGGCAGCATCGCTCCGTTCGGAGGGGAAGGGACGGCATCGCGCCGGACCTCGCTCCGCATTTTTCCTCCCCCCGCTCTCCGCTGCGGCCCCGGCTGACCGCTGCTCCGGCACCGGCGTCGGGCGTTCGGTTCGCTCGCAGCGCGCTCTGCCCGCTCCGTCCCGCACCGCTCCCCGCTGCCCCCCTCCCCCCCCCCACTCCGCTGCCCTCCTTCGGCGTCTCGCCTTTCGCCTCAAATAGTAACGGGGAGCCGGGATGTGCGCGGCGGCACTGCCAGCCCGTGCCGTGCCTTCGCCCCTCTCTTCGCCGACGCGCTGATTTTGGGGAGCCTCCGGCAGCGCTGGAGCCCCTCGGGGCGGGCAGGTGGGCGGCGCGGGGGGGGCGGGCAGGAGATTCTCCCCCCACCCCGGCGGGGCGTACCCCGCTGCTGCTGGAAGGCGTCGGACTCGGAGCGGGGAGCCGAGGGAGAGGAGGAGAAACAGGGAGGAAAGCGGCGGGGCGGGGAAGCGGACTGCCGGCAGCGGATGGCTCTGAGCGGGGAGGAAGCAATGAATGATTTGCGTTGTTTATTTATTTATCTATTTTAACATGGCATCCACAACGCGGGGATCGAGAGGATGCGAAAGCGGCTCGCGGATCTGCCGCCTCGGTTAGCGCCGCTCGTCTTGGCCGCTTCCCCGAGGGTCTGCGCCGGCACGGCCGGGGGTTTCCGTCCGCCGCCCCTGGATGCACCTCGCTGACTCGACCGGGTTTTGCTCTGCAGGGCTGGAGTGGCGTTTTGAAGCCTTTTTTCCTTTCCCTCTGCCCAGGCGGCGCCCGGCACCGAGGATGCAGAGCTCCCAACGGGGGAGCTTTGGGAGCAGGATTTCCCTCCAAGTCTGCGGCATCCCTCTGCCTGCTGCCAGCGGGAGAGATGCTTTGTGCCGGAGCTCGGGGAGCAGAGCCCAGAGGTGACCTCTGGTTGGATCAGAGCTGCTCGTTTTAAATGCCTGTGCCTCTCCTCGTGCTCAGGTGTTTGGTGAGCTGGAAAATCGTGTTGGGTAGGTGCTGCTGGAGGCAAAGGGTTGGCTTCTGCATTGGAAAACAGGGAGGGAGGAGAACTGGAAAACTCCAAACAGCCACAAGAAGAGCAAGCGGGGATGCTCTCCACCTCCTGTGCTGATCCCTGTGCCATAAGAACAGACCCTCTGGAAATCCATCTGACCAGCTGATGTCCCAGGCATTCACGTTGCTGCTGCTGACCTGGCCAGCATCCATCCCCCCACCTGGCTGAGGACCGGCTCCCTCATCTTGGGCGCGTGCTGAACATCTGCTTGCTGCGGGGCCATGCAGGCTCGTGCCACCTCTGCCGAGGGATCCTTTCCACAGGGCATTATTATTTTTTCCCCTCCTTCTTAACTCAGCTCTGCAGCAGCTGCCACGTTACAGTAGAGAAGCACACGGCCTCGAGCTCCCGCCGTGCAGCGTGGTGCCTGTGGACGGCTCAGGTGGGCAGAGCCTCCCATCTCCAGGGCTCACCGTGACTCCTGCCTTGAGCTCACCTTTGGACCTGCAGCGCTCTTTTCCTGGTCCCACACCTGATGGAGCGTGCAGGGCCACGAGTTGGGACATAGCATGCGGGAGCGTGGCAGTGCCCACGGCTGCAGGCGGGCGTGCGCTGGGAGCTGGCGGGGGCCATGGCTTCATTTGGGAAGCTGACGGAGTACTTCAGCCTGAGGAAGTCGAGGACGGAGCTGCGCACAGAGCGACGGGGCCGGCGCAGCGGGAGCTGCTGCTGTAGTGTCACCGAGTGCAGGTATGGGGTGGCAGCCCCCTCCGTCCTGGAGTGGCTGCAGGGTGGGACTCGTGGTCCTTGGTGCGCTGCTTCCCCGTGCCCTCTGCTATCACTGTGGGCTGGGGATGAGTTGGGAGCTTTGCAAGCAGCATTTCGGTGCTGCCTGGGATGCTGGAGCTTCGGGATGTCTGGTGTCCTGTGTCTCTGCCCAGGGCACGTCTGAGGTGTCGGCGGTGCATCTCGGGTGTCTGCCATGTGACTGCCTGCACGTATACCTGCCTGCTTCAGTCTCCTGCTTTGTGCTGTGCCTCCTCACCCAGCCCCTTGTTACAGTGGCAGGGCTACGCACCGCAATTGTCCTTCTCTCCGTCCTCCTCTCACGCTGTTGCGTATAAAACCCACAGCTACAGAGCCAGCAACAGGTTGCTCCATGGGTGGAGATGGAAGCCTGTGTGCTGGGTGCCCTCCCTGCCTAAGCCTCTGCTTTGTGCAGGGAGGGGTGTGTGATGCTGGGAGCTCACACCCCATGGTGCATGGGAACACATCAATGTTGTTGTGGTTGTTTGTGGGGAAGGGCTATTGCCAGAGCTGACGCACAGCTGCTGTCCCTGCTGTCCCTGTGTGCCAGCCCAGGCAGAGCTGAGCCTGTGCCAGGTGGGGCTGACATGGAAAAACAGCGCTGAGATATCCGCTCACCCTCTTCCCTGGTGTCTGAGCTTCTCAGGCTCTGCTAATGGTATTAAGGAGTTGGTGATCTGTTGTTTGGGGCCCTCCTGCTGCTCTCCGCATCACACCAAGCTGGTGAGACACACAGTACTAGTGCTGCTCCCTTCTTCACTCTGCAATCCCAGAGATATCACTTCTTCCCTGCTCACTCAGAGCATGGCATGTTCTGTCCAGAAGCCTGAAGGTGCTCACGGCTGAGCTGAGAGCACCAGGCAGTGACAAACATGGAAGCCATGAACCCTGGGTTTGGCTGTGCCTGCATGTGGGAATGGTGCTGGCACTGCTGAGCACAAGCATCCCTGGGGTTTGCTCTGTGCACTCTGTAGACAGGGAGCATTTGCCATACAGCTGTTGTGCCAGCAAGAGGGCAGCAAGGTGATGCTGCTGGGGCCCTGCACCGTGCCACCGCCCATCACAGGGTGCTGTGTTCCCAGACCTGGTTACCCGTGTGAAGGGAGATGCTGTGGTGCATTGCTCTCTCTGGAGCACTAACCATAAAGCAGCACTGCTGGTGTGTGACTCATGTACCAAACTTCTGGGGTGTTGCTGGGCACAGATGCTCTAACACTTCCCCAGCACATGAGTGTGGGGCTTCCTGGCGGAGCTCTGCCCCATGGTTCCTGGGAGCAGAAGTTTCCCCACGCAGCCCAGCAGCCCCAGGGCTGACTCCAAGCAAGGGCTGCTCCTGCTGTTGCTGTGTCTGTGCCCTGATGACATACATCTGCTGATGGGAGTCAAAATAAGCGTTGATCAGATCATGGGATGCTCTTGAAATCAGTGTCTCTGTTCAACGAAGCTCCTTCTTCACTTCTACAAGTCAATGTGGGTGAATGAAACGTGGTGCTCCTGCATCCTGGGCAGTGCCACACCAGGGTGGCCGGACCCCCAGGGTTGGTGTGGCTCAGGGAGATCGGCTCCAGGTGCTGCTGGGACTCAGAAAGCAACACCAGCACGCAGGGTGCTGCTTGGTGTTATTAAATTCTAAATATAGTGATCCCACTCATTCTCAGAGGACCTAAAAGATATTAGCAGCGTGTAGTTGTGGTATTAAGTAATAAGCCTGCGTTTTTAAATGACACCCACAGAAAAAGCAGGGTTGAGTAAGTCTGCTGGGTCTGGGAATTTGTGCCGTGAGCCAGCAGGGCTCCAACTTGTGCACAGACAGCTAACATAGCAATAGCACCTTCTTGCTCCGTGCTGTTGGCCAAACCCTCAAGTGCTCACAGGTGCTGCTCAGCCTCCTCTTTTTACACACCCCAAAGCAACCGAGCACAATCCTGCCAGGAGAACACTGCCTGCTGCCCTCGCTGCCTGCCAGCACTGCTCTCAGGTCAGACCAACCTCAGCAGTCGCTGAGAAACCCTCCAAAACCCATTATCTCCATGAAATGCTGCTGGATCTGTTCCCTGCCAGGAGAGCCAGAAGCACCCAGGATCTCCAGCCAGGACATGTCCTATTTCTCTGCTGTCAGCTGCAATGCAGAGCCATGCTGTGGTTCACATCTCCTGTGTTGTGTAAGCAGGTGCTCCTCCGCCTTGAGAGACGCTCCGCTGTGGCACAGCTGCCCACTTCATGAAGCTGAAGGGCTGGCAGGTCTCTGGGCTGGTGCACCTAGCAGGTAGCACCTCCCGGTTCTTGTGATGGACTGGAAAAGTCCACCAGAGCCTCTTAAACAAGCAGTTTATTCTCAGTGACTTTTTGCAGCCTTGTAGGAGTTTTATGGCAGAGCTGAATGTCTGAGCTGAGTGGCTGTGGAGCTGTGCTGGTTTCTGCAGTGTGAGAGTCTGCATCATCACAGAGGTGCATTTCTGGAGGCTGCAGTGCTGGGCAAAAGGGCCGTGAGCCTGGGCAGGAATGCAGCAGGGGCTGCGTGCAGCCATGTAGGGCTACATTCTCTGCTTTGTTTCCTGGTGCCAGCATCGGTGTGCTCACCTGCTGTTCTGCATGCCTGGTGTGGAGGAACAAGGTAAGGAAAAGACACGTGCAGTACAGAATAGCTAACTTTCACTTTGTTATTTTTGAGCTGAAAGGACTGGACAGCCCCTGGCAAGTTCGTGCTGCTTCCAGAAGTGGATCAGGAAGGTGGAAGGCACAACCACGACTGGCACTCACTGTGTGTGTGTGGTGGAGGCCAGGCTGGATGGGGCCCTGCGCAACCTATCCTAGTACTAAATGTGGAGGTCGGTGGCCCTGCCTGTGGCAGAGGGGTTGGAGATTCATGATCCTTGAGGTCCCTTCCAACCCAGGTCATTCCGTGATTTTGTGAGGTACCTCCCAGGCTTTGTCCTGGCTGGAGATCCTGGGTGCTTCTGGCTCTCCTGGCAGGGAACGGATCCAGCAGCATTTCATGGAGATAATGGGTTTTGGAGGGTTTCTCAGCGACTGCCGAGGTTGGTCTGACCTGAGAGCAGTGCTGGCAGGCAGCGAGGGCAGCAGGCAGTGTTCTCCTGGCAGGATTGTGCTCGGTTGCTTTGGGATGTGTAAAAATATCTCTCCAGCTCTGGCAGCAGTTCTGTGCTCAGGCATGCGGTTTTGATGGGGAAGAAGCAGAACTGGCACGTTTTGGGGCTGGAAACTGCACTGAAGGCACAAACCCTGCGTGAGCAGCAGGCAACGTGAGGCAGCTGGGTAAAAATGAAAGCGGGTCTCTCATCTCTGGTTTACAGCCCTGAGAATCCCCACGGCTGCCCAGGGACATCACAACTGAGCCCTGCCAAGTTGCAGTCCTGTGCCCTTCGGTCAGTGCTGGCTGGTGGGGCTGGATTTTAAAAGAGAGTGTAAGTGAGGCACTGGGAAGTGCTTGAGTCTGAGTGAGAAGTTTCCACCTCGCACTGCTCGGAGGTGTTTGTGGCAGCTGTATGTGAGATGTGGCTGCTGCCCAGCTCCGACACCCGCCTCGCTGAGCAGCCAGCAGGACAGCGTGTGGGTGTGTGTGCATCTGCATTATTGCCACGACAGATCAGTGGCACCTATGTAAGAAATAAATAGTAAGACAAAAAGTGATGGACGTGTCCACTGCTGATGCGTGGAAGCACTCCGTGCTGATGCTGAACCAAGCCAAGCTGGAAATAGCCCTAAATCCCATGTCAGTGACTCAGCCACAGCCTGCTGGGCAGAAGTTAATCCTGCTGAAGTTCCCTGCAGCAGACATTGGTGTCTTTTGGACTTAGCCCCTCTCCCTCGTGCCGGTGGATGGTGTGGGTGCTGGCTGTGGTGGCAGCTGGCAGGGTGCTGTGGGGCTGCACTCTGTGGCCGTCCTGTGCTTGTTCTGCCTGCAGCGGGTGAGCAGAGCCTTGCTGCCTCCATCGCTGTGCTGTATGGCTGTGGGGGTGGTTCTCTGCCCCCTCCTGTCCTCAGGCACAGTGTGTGTCCCCAGGGCACTGGGAAGGCTTGCTGCTTCAGAAGGGCTGCAAAAGAGCCCAGGTGCTCTTAGCATCATCCTTTAGGGTCTGGGGGAGTGTTACATCTGAACCCAAGTGATGATGGGGCGTGCGCTGGCTTTCTTCTCCTCTGCCCAGCTCCTGAGCTCCTTTTGGAGCTAATTGTCAGGGTGGGGATGGGGTTGGGAGCTGGCTGTGTTCTGCAGAAGCTGAAGCTCATCTTTACTCGGATTAGGCAAAAACCCAACAGTCATCCTTTTGTTTGGTGTGACAGCTGGATGGGCTAGCAGGAAGGGGAAGTTACGCTGGCATTAAGGAGAATTACATATGTAGCATGACTGCAGCAAACTTCTCCGGCAGCGAGCCTTGGCCCTGTGAGTCACGCTTGCTAGAAAGACTGCTTGGTGCCTCATTCACCCACTGTGTTGGCACTGAGTCACAGCTGGGTGGGTGGGCAGGTAGGAAACAGAGGCCCCGGCCGCACACACCGGGGGAAGTGGCTCCATGAGGCTCTGTGAACGCCAACAGCTTCTAATTAAAGCGGCGGGCGGCGAGGGGGAGGCTTGTGAATGGAGCAGGGTGCTGGGCTGCGTCCCCGGCTCACCCCCCGGCTGTGCTGACGCGGCAGGGGGCTGGAGGGCTCGCGGTTTGTTCAGTTTGCTTGGAGTTCTCACTGCTCTGATCCGTCAGCAATAGGTGATAAATTACATTAATTGCATTAATTACTCTGCTGAGTCTGCTCAGCCCGGGTCAGTAATTGGCGAGTGATCTCCCTGTCCTTACCTTAACCCTGGAGCCTTTTCCGTTCTATTTCCTCCCTCTTTTCCTTCGAGGAGGAGCTCTGTGGTGGGGTCGGGCTGCCCATGGGGAGCTGCTGGTGGTGGCACAGATATTTGTGTCTCACTTTCCAATGGGACAGAACCCGAGCGCGCTGTTTTGCTCAAGGTGCTGCTGACCCAGAGAAGAGCTCTGCGATCGTGTATGAATCTTTACACGGGGGAGAAAAGGCAGGAAGGTCTCAGTGGGTTTCCTTTCACGTTGTTCTGCACTCTGCTCATGCTTTCTTTGCATCTGTTTGGTGGGAACCTCACAACCCAGTGCTGCCGGCCCCTTGGGATGGGGGCAGTGCCATCCGGGCAGCCCTGCCCTCACCCTGCATCCACCCCCCTTCATTACAGAGCACTTCTCAGGGATGTTACTGCAGCATTTTGGGAGCATGAATCCATCCCATTGATCGGGCTTGTGTCCACCTGGCCGCAGTGGGTGCTATTGGTGCTCTGGGGTTCTGGTGCTTCAGATCAAAACCCAGCCCATCTCAGAAGGGTTTTGAAGGGTTTTTGAAGGTTTTTGAAGGGTTTGAAACAACAACACGCCGTCCAAAACTGTGCTTAGGGATATTTTTTTGGCTAAAATATGAAATGATGACTTTTTGCCGGGGCTTAGCAGACTTAGGGCAGCCTTGCCAATGCTGACCTCAAGGGGTGGAACGCTTGCTCACGCTGCAGAAATGATGGGATTTAAAGCAAACCAGGCTTTCTGCACCGGAGCGTTCAGAGTTTATGCCCAGCGCGTCTCACCCATGCCTGCAATGTGTTGTATGAGGTGAGCTCAGCTCCATTCTCCTCCTTTGCCCAGGACAAAGCACAGCTCTGCTCTGGCTCTGCCCCATGGCTTCATGGCCACAACTGTGGTGAGAGCACCGGGTGCCGGGCCGATGGCCACAAGGGTCTGCCCTGTGTGTGTGGGCAGGGGCCAACCTGCCCTGCCGCAGGGTTTAGATGCTCATTGGTTCTCATCTCGGCTCTCCCTGCCTCTCAGCATAAGCTGTTATGTGTCTGACTGAGAGGTTCATGGCTTAAAACAAAGAGCTGCGTGCCATTTTCCGGTTTGCTCCCCCCCTTGAAGCTTTCCCGTTCCCCTGCCGAGCATCCCAGCCGCCTTCTGTATCCTCACTGCTGCACGGGCACCGGGGGGAGCAGCAGCTCCGTGTCCCGCCGTGGTTTGCTGCCGTTGGCCCCGGCTGCCTCCTGTCATTGCCCGGCCGATGGCCCCTGCTGTGCAAAGCTCGTCAGCCCGGAGCGATGGCAGGAGAGGAGCTCTGCAAACCAGCTGGTGGAAATCATGATATTTACCAGCACACAGCTGAGCTTTGGGGGAGGTATTTTTTATAGCTTCACATGTTGGTTGTGGTTTTATTTGTTGGCTGTTTTGTTTTGTTTTGTTTTTCTCTCCCTGAACTTGTGAGCTGAATGCTGTTTTGTTGTGGGGGTTTTTTTGTTTGTGTTTTTTTTTGTGTTTTGTTTTGCTTTGAATCCGTTTCGCAGCCAGCTCAAGGCTGCTGTTGTGTTTTCAGCTCTCCCCTTCGCTCCTCAGCCCCTGGTAGCACCTAGCAGCACAAAGGCAGTTTGGTGGAGGCTCTGCTGGCAGCAGTGTGGGGCTCGGACTGAGCTGCGGTGGTGTCAGAACATCCCCACAGCCCACAGGGGCTGAGCTATCCCTGCTTCATTGGGGCACCACCCGGGGGGCTCTGTGGGTCACCCAGATTCATGAGCTCCTGGTTCATGGCAGATTTAGGGGGTGGATGGATGGGTTGAGGGCGAGATGGCTGATGGACAGAGGAGGAAGTGCAGCTGTGAGCCCTGTGCTGTCCCATAGGAGGGTTAGTTAGCCTGGGGTCATTCCATCCGTGCTGTGGGGGAGGCAGAGGCCCTGTGTTGCCTCTGAGAACAAGGACAAACCAGCCTGGGCTGTGCTGAGAAGGGTATTTTGGAGGGTGGTTTCTCCCACATTGAAATAAAAGGTGAGGAAAGGTTTGTGGAGACAGTGCTTGAGTGCTGTCTTTCCCTGGCTGACTTGCATTGGCCTTCTCTCTGCCTCCTTCCCTTTTCTCTCTGCTCAGCCCTTCCCCTCCTTCCCTGCAGCAATGAAGCTGTGCGGTGCGGACCTCTCCAGCCAGGACGTGGCTGTGGGGCAGGCACCGGCTTTTCCTTGCTCCAGTGGCTGCTTTGGCTGGGTGGTTTGCTTTCAATAAATGCCTGAGGAAGCAGCACCTGTGCCCTGGGTGCTGCAGAATGGGTGATGCCGGAGCGGTCTGTGCTGTGCCATCAGCTTGGTGCCACCCGCCCTCACCCTGTGGCATTCCCAGAGCTGGAAGGAGAGAACCTGGCAGCGATGGGGCTGGCAAGACTTGCGTATGCGCTCTCCTTTCCACCAAGCACTGAACAGCTGCTGTTGATGGGCTGTAGCTGTGTTGATGATGGCTTTTCTAATTGAGCTGTACACTCCCATCAAGGCTCTTTACTAATGGCATGTGGCAGCCTTGGTAACGCACGGCGCTGGGGCCGGCTCACGAAGCGCACGGTGCTGCACGATGTCCCAGCAGCAGCACTGGCTGCTGGCCGTGGCACAATGCACGGTGCATCTCCAGCACTGCCTTTGCTTGGGGATTCAAGTCAGATGGAAACAGGTTAGGGGTTGAAATAGAAATTGTTGTCTGCAGCTCCAAAGTTCTCCTCCAACAGCACGAGTTCGCCCCTTTGACCCTCATGTAGTCCATGTGAGCAGCACAGTAGGTACAAAGCAGCGTTAATGTCCCACATGCTGATGGTGCTCTGCAACAAACAGAGCTGCATGCAGGCACATTTGGAGGAGCACTGAGACTTACATGCAAGAAAGAAGGAAATATTTGAGGTCTGACAGAAGTGGCAGTGGGATGAGGCACAGAGCTGCAGTGGAGGGTGGGCAGAGCTTTCATTCTCTTGTTCACAATTCGTATCATTTCAGTCCTGGTGCCTCTGGTTTATTTGCTCATTTCTGATTATCTGTGCGTCTTAAGATGGACTGGCTGGGAGGTGCTGAGTGCTCGATGTGCTGTTGGTGCTGACTGTGGCTTGCAGCTCAGGATGCAAATCCCAATCAGAATGCAAAAGGAGAAGGTTTGCCCAAACGGCTGCAGCCTTGCAAGCCGGGGTTGCACTTTGGTGTTGTGCCCCATCCAGGGGCAGCACATGGCAAAGCATCCTGCGGGGAAGGACGTGACTCAAAGCAGCCATGCCTGGGCCTGCAGTGAGCCCTGTGTTCTCTCCTTGCAGATCCCTGGACAGAAAGTTGCAGAGGCCTCTCCTGGGGAAGTCCCGGACGCTGCCCAGCATCCCGCAGTCCCCAGTGCTGAGCAGGATTCCCCTCCTCGACTCTGCAGCGTTCCGGGAGGCGATGCCGGAGCAGAAGCCCTACCAGAAGCACTCAGCCCCCGATGGCCAGAAGGGCTGCACGGTCCCATCTGCTGGTGAGTGCACGGGGGTCTGCAAACCTCTGTCGAATGCGGCCTGGTTCTCCAGAGTCACTGCCAACCAGGCAAATCCCAGCGCTGCTCCCTATGGAGTTGTCCTGCTCCCAGATCTGCCATTCTTGATGATTTTTTTGCCTGCCCATCTCTGAGCCTTTCCTTGAGGCCGTCGTTTAAACTTTTCCATCTTTCGTTACGTTGGTGCCAAAGCTGAGGGGGGCTCAGGAGGGCACCCCCACTTGGAGATGGTGCTCAGCTCCAGCCCAGCGAGCTGCTGCTCCTCACTCCTTTGAGCTCTGCAGTGGGCCGAGGTGCCTCTGTGCTCTGGCATGCAGTGGTTTCAGGGCACAGCTGGCTGCCCTCCTTGGGGAGCAGGGGCACAGTGGCTGCTCCACCTTCCCGTGCTCCTGCCCTGGGGATGCGCTGTGATGGATGCTCCCCACCCGGGGGTTGGGGTTGGCCTTCTTGGCAACTGAGGCTTTTGTCGTGTTCTGCTCTTGCACTGATCCTGATGAAATACCAATACGGCTGGCCCAGCTGCTCTGAGCAATTTTATTGGCAAAAGCACTGATGGGCAAAGTGTTTCACGCTTCTGGTGCCAGCAGAGTCACGCTGGGGCCATAGGAGTGATGGGGAAGGTGATTAGCACTGAAACAGAGATAAAGCTCGTGAGCCAGGGCTGGCAATCCAGTGCAAAATAAAACCCCTACAAAGCAGCTGCCTCTGCCCAACACCCTTTGACTTTTTAAAGATTTTTATTATTTTTTTAATCTAACGCCCTCACTGTCAGATTGCTGCAAGCTACCCAGCAGCTGGCCGAGCCCTGGATTAATTTTAATGCTCTGCAGACTGTGCTTTGTTTCCTGATGCTCCTAATTCTGACGCAGCAGGTCTGGGCGTGGGATGGAGGGCTGTGGATGGTTGCTGTGCCCATGGGGACACGAGGGATGGGATGGCAGTGGCTGTGCGGGGTCAGGGCTGCTCCCTCAGGAGCTTCAGGGCCATTGAGGCAGGGTGGGCAAGGACAGACCTGGATGCACGGTGGAGATCTGAATCCTGGTACAGAGCAAAGCCCCTGGCATTCCTCGGGCAGCCCATACCAGTGCATCAATGTTGTTTCAGAGAAGAAATGTTTCCTAATATCCAACCCTGTCGCAACTTCAGGTTATTCCCTCTTGTCCTTGTTTTGGAGGAGGTAAGGTCCTGACTTCCTCTGTGTTGCCTCCCTACACCCACTGTACCCGAGCAGGTGACAATTCCAGGGCAGCTCAGCGTGCTCCAAGCCGTCCCACTGCGGGATGTCATGGGGTGGGGGGTGAATGGGGCCTTGGGATGCATGGTGCCCTGCCACTGGGAGCTGCCCCAGCTTTGCAGCCCGATCTGCGTGGGGCTGCTGTGTGGTGGCAGCCAGGGCTGGTCCCGATTGACGTGTTTGTGCCTGGAGTAATCACAGCTTTCAAACAGCCGCTCCTGTGTTGTACGAGCTGACATTTGGAGAGGAGCGGCGCAGCTGATTAAATTCAGAGCAGGGCTAAAAAGAATAATAAAAATAGCTCCTAGGTATTGCACTGCTCCGGGTCGCCTTTGTTGGCAGCTGTAGCCTCTTCCTTTCTCTTCTTCACTCGCCTTCACTCTGGCTGTTTTTCTCCTTAAGGCCTTTATCTGCTTTCAGCTCTGAAGGACTTTGCTCCCCAGCCCTGGTTGCTGTATTGTGCCCCCCAACGCCGGGCTGCTCAGAAAGCCAACAAAGCGGTGCAGCCGCAGGAGCAGGCAGCAGCACCAGCCCTCACCACTGCCTTTGTGCTGCTGGCCTGGGTTTTGCAGGGTTGAGCACGGGGTTGCTTTGTTCATTTGTTCTTGCTTTTGAGAAGCAGTTTGGGCTGTGGGGGGGTGGGGGGTGGAAGAGGAAAGTTCACTGTCTGTCAGGCAGCAAGAAGCACGCAGTATCCGTACCCGGGCTGCTTGGGAAGTAGTGATGCTATGGAGATGTCACCTGTGTGCTTTGCCTGTTTTCCCTTTTAGTGCAGCGAGGAGTGCTCAGCACTGTCCCAGCCTTTTGTGCTGCAGTGCTCTGTGCTCTGGGAACGGTGGCCCCAGACCCCAGAGAGCAGTGGATGGGTGGAAACAGTTGAGAGGAGTTTGCCTCGTTGGGCTCTGATGGGCTGGGAGCTGCTGAATGAGGAGGGAACACCTGGGACTTGTGGCAGGGACGTGAACTCCCATGGGGCAGCACCCAGCCCTTGTGCCCTGCGGTGGGATGCATGGAGGAGGTCTGGGTGGGCATCTCCACCCTCATCCTGGGCGTGCAACCAGGGGTGAGCACAGCTCTGACAGGGCGGCTGTCCCTCTGTCCCTCTGTCCTCAGGGGACGCCTGGCGGCTGGAGGACGATGGCATGGACCCCCCCGGCGATGCCCCGCTGCAGCCGCAGCTCCGCACGGCGGTGGAGGACGCCCCGTTCAGCCACTTTCGGATGCGTTCCTTCTACATGCGGAAGAGCCTCTCTGTTGACAACCACTTGGGCTCGCTGGGCTACGCCGTGCATCCCGCTGAGACCAAGGCTGAGCGCGTCCGGACCCGGCTGCGGCGGCAGTTTGTGAGTACTTGGGGTGATGCAACCCACCCACGTGGCTTTGCAAAACACTGGCATGGCAGAGGGTTGGCTGTATGCGTGGATGACAAAACTAAAGACACGTCTCTCTCCGGCCTGATGCTGCTCAGTTTGCCCACACCTGCTATGCTGGGCAGGCTCGGTGGCTCCTAGTCACAGCACTGCCATAGGGTTGGGTGGCTGCTGCTCACCAGGCAGTGCACAGTGCGGTTATCCCCATCGCCTCACCTCTGGTCGCAACAAAAAGGGGCTCAAGGCAAAAAGGAGTGGGCACTGCTCTGCCTCAACACGCAGCACTTGGGCCTTTCCAAGGGCTCGGGGCTGCAGGGTGTGCAGGGAGCAGCCCCCAGCCCCTGGGGCAGCCCTCCTCCCACTGCTCTGTGGGTGCTGCGCGCTCCCCATCAATGTTTAATGGGCTCTGCGTCTTCCCTTTCCTACAGACACCTGATATAGAGCTTTGTGTGGCCTTCCTCCCGCCTCGTTACTGGCTTGGGGTTGTAATGAGGGCTTGGGTGTCCTTGCACTGAAAGGCAGCCGGCGTTGGTTGGAAATGGATGAGGGCTTTGCTACAATGGGAGCAGAACAGGCGCTGTGCGCCAGTGTAACCTGAAGTGCTGTCAGGCGATCAGCCCAGGCTGGCAGGGCTCACCTGCTGCGAGGCATGGGCAGCTGCAATGCATCTTCATAAACCTGCTGCTCCTGGGTCTGTTTGCTTCCCCCCTTTCCCCGAGGAAGGGCTGATCCACCTGCTGGCACAGGCTGGGTCTGGAGGCTGCCCCCTGCAATGTGTGGGGTGCTGCATAGGGCTCATTCCTGCCCCTTGCACTGCATGGACCGCACCACTGAAGGTAGTGGTTTGTGTGCTCCCTGGTGCTGATCCTTCCTGTGGCAAGGACTTTGCAGGAGCTGGTTGGGATCCAGCACTTGGGATCCAGTGAGAGGGAACCCCGAGCTGCTGCCCTATGCTGGGGAAGGCAGTGGCAGTATCGGGAATGTCTATGAGCAGCAGCAGCAGCAATAGCAGCAGCAGCAGGATGTGGGGTCTGAGGGACTGCAGGGTACAGCTGGGGCAGTCCTGCTGCGGGGTAAGTAGTGGGCACTGTGCTCTCTTCCAGCTCTCCGTGCTCTGTGTGTGGTTCTTTTTGGCCTCTGCCTCCATGAGGGCTTTTGCTCGTTGGTTTTGGGGACCTTCAGCTCTCCAGGGTACATCCACAGGGCTGATAGGAACGCGGCAGGGTTTGTGTATGACTTTTATTTCCTTGTGTCCTTGTTCCTCCATCCTTGTGGCTGAAAGGTGTTGATGGTGTGGCCGGGTGCAGATGAAGCAGGGTCCCCATTTTTGGGGCCATTGAAGCCCATTGGAGGCTTCATATTTGCAGCACTCATCCATGCTTCTCCATGAGAGGACTTCCTGCAGCTGGCATGGGAGCCCCTGGGGCCTGCACCCTGTGCCCGTGGGGGTATGGCAGCTTTTCCCTTTGGTGCCATTGCTGGGGGACTTGGTGGGTGCTGCCTGCAGCCCTGCACAGTCTGCAGAGCTGGTGATGGATGGATCTCTGCGAGCCGCAGCCAGTGGCGTGTCTGCCGTCCCACTGCTGGCATGTGATGGATCTGCATGTAGGGATTACTGGAATTTGCATAATTTGAATTTTAAATGAATTCCGATTTCTGTGATTGTCAGAATGAATTTTCTTTCTGACGAGCCTTCCCCTTGCACTGCTCTCAGGCTGCTGACGTTGGCACAGTCCCTGTCTTTGAGAGCTGGGAGCGTTTGGTCACTGCTGTGCCGCTGTCACAGCCGCACGCGTCCCTTGGCATGGGGCACGTGTCAGGCTGGGGCTGTGCAGGGACCCACACTGCGAGGGGCACAACGTGGGGTTGTGGTTTCTGAGTGGTGAGAGCCATCCCTTCCCCATCCCTGTGTTACCCCCACCACTGGATCTTGTCCTGAAGCATGCAAGCACCTGCTGGATCTGTTGGATGCCCACGGTCAGCCCTGCCCTGATTCCATCTGCTGCCCAGAGCTGTGAGTGCTCCGTCCCTGAAGGCGTCTGTGGCTACAGATGGGCTCTGGGCAGCCTGAGCTGGGGGGTACAGCCCATGGCAGGGCTGGGGCTGGGAGATCTTTAGTGTCCTTTCCAACCTGACCGTTCTGTGATTCTTGTTTACAACGTATGCTTCAAGAACAGGAGGAAAAAGAAGGGTTGGAGCCATTCAGCAGGTGGGTCACCATTCACAAAAGGGCTAAAGAAGGCAGCAAGGGTGCTGCAGAGCTCAGTGGCAGCGTGTGTCTAAGGAAGCACGCGTGGAGGTGGATGAGAGCTGCGCTGCATCATCCCGTTGTGCCCATCTGCCCTCGGCACAGCGCTCGCTTGCTGACTGTTGTTCATCGATGAGTATTCCAATAAAAATTGCAAACATAATCAATGATGATGGAACGCTCGCGCCGGGCAGCTGCTCATCCGGCTGAGAACAATCCCAGGGAGTGGGCACTGAGGGGGAGAGACCGGGTGTGAATCACTCGGAGTTGCAGATCAGTGGGGAGCCACGAGTCACAGCCAGCAAATAGGAGCGGGGCACAGCTGCTTCCTGCTCAGACTGACGTGGGCTGAGCTGCAGCAGCATCTTGTGGTGCCCCAGTGCCCAAGCAGGTGTGGGGAAGTCCTGGGAAGGGGTGTGCAACCTGCTGGGCTGCTCTCTCATCCCAGTCAAAGGGAGGTGTCTCCCAGATCCAAGCAAGGCTCGTGTGGTGCTCCGGGAGGATGGCATTGAAGATGTGGAGCAGATGCAGCCTAACTCAGCATGCGACCACACCACCTTCCTTTGCATTACTCTTTGCATGGAAGGGTGGGTCTGGGTGCACTGGGGTGCCTCGCTGTGTGCTGAACACCCACCTCTGAAGCAGAGCAGCACCAAGCACGCATCATCTCCTGGGCACTGAGCAGCAGCACAGGCAGGCCGTGCTGCAGGTGCTTTGGTCTGTGTGTGCAAACATGGCTCAGGGCTTTGCAAGGGGAGTTCTGCTTAGTGGTGCCAGCCAGCACACTGTGCTCATCAGCTGTTTCCACCAGGGTTGGACTTGTTTTCAGTAACATCAATGGAGTTGTATTTTTCTTTTGCTTTAAATGCGACCTGCAGCACCAGTGTTCTGGCCCTGGGGACCTTTGGTCACAGCCAGAGTGCATTCCTGCTTCAGAAGGAAGGTTTGGGGGTTGGAAATGTCCCAGGATTCCAAAGGGAGAGTGCCTCTGGGACCCACTCACTGATATTCACACAGCACTTGGTACAGGACAAGAGCACACAGTGTTTGCATATTGCCTGCATATGCTGTTCTATTGGGTGTGAGAGCCCTGGATGAGCAGCGTATGGGCATACAGTCTATGGTGGTGCCTGAAACAGTGGGAGAAATGGGAGAGTCCCTGGGCTTGAAATGGGAAGGGCTTTATTGCTGAGACAGACTTTGGTTTGAGGGCTGCCATTCTGCAGGTGGGGTGTTGGTGGGAGCTTGTGTCAAGGCTCAGGGCTCCCTCCTACAAGGGCAGGTGTGGGTTGGATTTGCTCCTAACTTGCAAAATGCTGGGAAATGGCCTCTAGATCCCACATGTCCCAGCCCCAAGAACAAAGCATTCCATCTCCCATGAATCCACACTGTTTGCTCCCTCTCCTGGCTTGGTGCTGTGCAGGAGCAGTGGGGCTGCGGGTGCAGCAAGGACACCTGGCCCTGTACTGGCAGGGCTGGAGCAGGGGGCAGGATCTGGTCATGGTGAGGAGGTCCTGGTGTGCCACCACTGCCTGTCCCCTCCTAGTGGCTGTGTGATGGTGGCAGTGGCCGTGCACCTTCCACCTGGGTCCCTCTGGTGTCCACATCCTGGCAGTCAGGGCTGCTCCTGGTGGTCCTAAAGGGCACAGCCGGGTGTCTTTTGCCATCCTGATTTCTTCTCATTTCTTTTTTGACAGCAGGAATGGCTCCGTGGTTGCACATCCTTGAATCCCAGCCTGCTCACTGCTCAGGCCAGGTGTAATAGGTCACATTTGCTGCTGGTTACAGGGCCTCTTGTTCCTCCTGTGGCACTTTCTTATGTTTGCCTTGGTAGACGTGCTGTCTTATTCTTTTTAAAAACTCTCTCGCAGTTTGTCCCCCAGTCACCAGACAGCACACCTGGCTGCTGCGCTGTCTTCATGCGCTCACAGCTCACAGTCTGCAGATGTGGGGCTCTGAGCAGTGCCCTGCATGCCTGATGAAATGGGGCAGCTCTCTGCAAAGCACCTTACCTGCAAGCAGCTCCCTGCAGTGAGATGCTTGCAAGCCTTTTGCACGTCGTGGTGGTTTCAAGGATCAGGCCTCAAGGATGTGCCAGGTGGATGGGCAGCAGAGCTAGCAGCCACTGAGGGCAGTGTCCGTCCACAGGTGACACTTTGCACTGGATGAGCTGCGTGTGCAGCAGTGTGCAGTGTGCTGCTCTCCCACGCTGGGCTGCAGGCAGGCATGCAGTAGCAGCACTGTGCTGCAAGAGGTCTCTGCAGCACTGCACTTCAGGGTGCTGCCGCACGCCTATCGGCGGCCCTCGCGCTGCTCGCACCCTTCCTTCCCCAGCTCTGCAGGAAGGCAGAGGGTTTGTTTGCCCTCTCCCTTCCCCTGTTGAAGAGATCTGAGTTCTCCCCGCCTTCGCACCCTCGTGTTCTTGTGTCCAAGTGAGGGAGGGTAGGAGGGCAACGGTCATGTCTGAACAGCACTAATGAGAGCTGCTGGGCTCTGTGGGGCTGTGTCTGCTCTTTCCTGCAGCTGTGCCCAGAGCAGAGCTGTGCCCTCCACTGCTGCCTTCCAGCAGAGCCGTGGAAGTGGGACTGCAGTAGAATGGCCCCAGTGCCCCTAGGAGCATCCATCTGCTGCTGCCCTTGGCCAGCTCTGATCACCTAACCTGGAGCTGTCTGCATGCCGGGCTTCACTGAACCCCAGCGAGTGATTTTGGGGATGTTGTAGGCAGAATCTCTAGCTGAATAGAGAGTTGCATTGCAAAATCACCAACTTACCTGTCTGTGCCATCTGTTTGCAGCCTCTGCGGGAGTTGAGCAGCATCAGAGCTGATTTCAGCCCCAGCTTCTGGCTGCCCTCCAGCATGATGGCAGCACAGCCATCACCTTGCTGCACCGGCTGCTTGTTCTGCTGGCACCCGCAGGGTGATGGCAGCTCTTATTTGCATTGCTGTGCAGCACTGTGCACCTGTGCCCTGGTGGTGGGCACACACTGGGCAGCACAAGGTCTCTCTGGGTGCAGCCTGGGATGGGATCAGCTCCTCAGGCAGAGGTGTTCTGCTGGGGACACCTCCCCAACCTGCTGGAGGGGACAGCTGTGCCTGCACTGGGTGCACGTTGTGCTCTCTGCAGACCCTGCCCTTGCTGGGAGGCTGCTGGTGCCATCCTGAACTCCTTGGGAGCACTGGGAAGCAGAGTTCTGAGAGTCATAGAGCATCCCAAGGTGGAAGGGACACGTAATGGTCATCGAGTCCTGCAGGTTTCTCCGTGGGGACATCGGAGACTGGAGATTAGCAGAGCGTTTCCGGCGGGCGCAGGACGATGTCTGGGGTCAGGTGTCACCTCGCTCTGACGGCAACGGCAGCCCTGCCCTGTTGGGAAGGGTGGAAAAAGAAAGGATCCTGAAACCTAAGAGCTGTTTTGCTATTTACTTTGGTTCTGTTTTTCCTCCAAGAATAGAAACAAAGACGGTGGATTTGCATCACCAGGAGCAACTTGAGGAGGAAGGAGGAAGCGGCGGGGCCTCATTAGTGGCAGGAATGTGCTGGCAAGGAGGGCTTGGTGACAGGGGAGGCGGTTTGACCCGGGGCTCCCATTAGCATTTCGGTCATCTCACTTCTCCGCTCTCATGTTTTATTTTTTTAATGACCAGTTTGGAGGCTTTGGAAAGAAGAGCCAGTTTCTACAAGGGAATGTTTGCAGAGGCAGAAATAGCTCAGGCTTCTGCAGATGGTGACAATGTTCAGCTTGTAGATCTTCACGCTTCTCGGCACTGGGTGTATCCTGCATGGTGAGGGTTTTCCAAGCTCTTCTGGGCACTTAGAGATGGCAATATGAAAGCCAATGTCCCGGAGTGACCCTGCATGTGCCCCATTCCACCGTGTGCTGGTGCTTCTGTTGGAGCTCCTGGAGAGAGGGAGGAACGTTCTGAAGGGGCCACTGTGTGGGGATGTGCATAGGGCACTGTGGGGCTGTGCTGGAGGTGGGACAGCTCATCCCTCATTTGACTGCAGCAGTGATGGCATCGCCAGGGGAGGAGGCACACGTGTGATCTGCGGGGTGGGAGTGGGCAGAGCACAGCTGAGCCTGGCTTTGGTTCATGCATCCCCTCTGGCAGCAGTCTTTCCTACTTGAGAGCTGGGCTCTCTGTTTCATGGTTGGATTCTTCTTCCAGAGTCCAGCCCACAGCTCAGCTCTTTCATTTCAGGTTTTTGTTCACGGTGTCATTTACTGTTCCTTGTGGCCACTGAAGGTACTTCCAGTGAGCATCTGTGGCATCAATTGCTCAGGTGGTAGGACAGGGACATGGCAGGGAAAAATAGAGCCCAGTGCTGACCTGAGAGGGAGCTCCTTCTGCATGCAGGCCTTTGTGTGGGGTAAGAAGGCCCAGCTCTTTGGACCTGGGGTGGAGGCTGTGGATGCTCAGATAGACACAGCCCTTTCTGCTGCCCCCCACCTCCCTGGGAGCCACTCTGGCACTTTTCCTCCAACGTAGAGAGCTGTTGGACACCCTTAAATATTGCCCTGAGGGCTCTGCCCACACCACCAGCCCTGCTGGAAGCAGAACCCCCTGCTGCCAAGCACCCAGCCCTGCGTGGGGCTGTGCTGTGGCTCATGGCACTGTTCTTCATCACCCCAATGGAACACCACTGTCAGCAGCCCAGCAGCAAGCTGCCTCTTTCTGTTACCACAGTCTGTGCAGACAGCATTTAGATCAGCAGGGAAGGCAAATGATGCTGGATGGTGGACATGAGAGGCTTTATCTGCAGGTTCTGTTGGCGCAGGCTCCATCTTTGTGTATTCTTGGTTTTGTTTGGTGGTTCCCATCACACACATGAGCTCGGGCTCTGTTGGGGTGGGGACGTGGCTCCTTTCTCCGGGAGCATCCAACGCTCATCACTCCCCCCTTCCCTCCCCAAAAAAGTGATTGTTCCTCGAAAGCAGAGCAGTGCCACTGGAATGTTAATTGGGGCCCTGAATACCCGCGGTCCCCTTTGCCTCTTAACGAGCAAATTGAATTTATTTGGGCACTGACAGCCCCTCGCCCCCTCCCCCTGGGCAGGACTGAAGCTCCCATTGTGCACTCTGCATCGGGATTTGCTGCCATTTGTTTCAGGGACCCTTTTTTTTTTAAGAAAGGCGATTTCAGGGGCTGGGGGATGACGGGACCCTTTCTCATATTGTGGGCTGTGCGGGGTGGGGGTGGGCAGGCAGCAGGGCTGTCAGTGCTGCGCTGATGCGGGCATCGCACTGCGCTGACCCACACAGACGCCGGGGTAACAGTTCTTCTGCCCCTGCATTCCATGTGGTTCCCCATCACGGTGAGCCCCACTGTGCCCCACAGCCGTCCTGCTGACCCCCTCCTGTTGGCTGACACCCTCCGTGTCCCTCCTGCCCGTCTCTGTGTTGGACCACCGGCAGCGTGAGGGCTGTGTTTGGGTTGGACGCCGTGAGTGTGAGCACGACGAGGGGATCAGCTGGCCGAGCCTCTTTGGAGCTGTTTATTTTGACACTGAATTTGTCATATGCTCTCCAGGCGCTGTTGTGGCCCCATGGTGCCCTGTTCTGGTGCAGGGCCCCACACCCTCAGTGGGCAAACCTGTCGTCTCTCATCATGTGAGGCTGGGAGATGAGGAGCTGCATTGTGACCAGCCCCATGCCCAACCCTGTGCCCAGCTCCTGCTCTTTTCATTGCATGAGTAAAATCATCCTTTCTGCAAGGCAGCCCTTAGGAAGCTCTGCTTGGTCCTGTTGGTGCTTTGCACTGCTCTGCCTCGATTTCTGCTGCATGCCTGCTGCTCAACGTGCCCATTCAGCACTGCAGCAGAGAGCAGAGCTGGTGTGTGCAAAGGGGCACTTGGCAGCAGCCAGCACGGCCCTGCAGGGATGGGGTTTGTGCATGAAGGGGCTGCCCAGACCCTGGCAGCAGCCAGCCCAACAGAATGCTCCCTCTGCCCACCTTGCGTATGGCGACTTGCTGTTGTTTGTTTGTTGCCCATTTGTGTATTCATGACTGAACCTGCAGCTGTGCAGGATTTGGAGTGGATTAGAATGACGAGAGATATGGTCTTTATAAATAAAGAAATCATTTTGCCCACACTTCGCATTCATGCCCTTTCAAAGGGTCTCAATGCGAGGCAGATTTGGGGCTGGGCCGTGCAGACCCCTTTATTTCCATGGCAGACATGGCTGTGATGACGCGGGAGGAAGGGGCAGTGTGTGAAACGCTCTGAAAGTTTCTGATGGTGTCAAAGCCTGCCATTTAAATTGGGACTTTCATGCTGGAAAAGAATTGAAAAAGGGAAGATGGGCGTGAAAATCGGTGCTGAGGGCCTCTGTCCATCCATGGCGTCCCTGTCAGAGCTTCACCTCCTTCCCCAGCCCTGCTTCTCGTCCTGCCAGCATCTAATCCTCTGCAGTGGCATCCGAGTGTTGCCATGGAAACCACAGTCCCCATCTGGGTGCTGTGTGCATCCACACTGCCATGCTGGGAACCCGGCCTGGCTCCATGCGGCCTGTGCTCCCCAGGCGAGGCTCTGTGTCCCTGAGGTAGGGTTCTTTTGGCAAATGATCCCACAGCTCATCATGAAGCCCCCAGAGTGACTCCAGCTGTGCATGAGTTCCAGAGAGAGGTGCCCTGCAGAGCCCCAGGGATGCTTAGGACCTCTCCTTTGGGTACTTTGCCAGCTCCTGGTCCCTTCCCGAGGTGGTGATGGGGATGGCTGGGCTCGTGGTCCTCATGGATCCCTTCCCACTCAGGATGCCGTGGTTCTGAAGATGCCGTGTGTCAGTTCCCATGGGGGAAACGATCTGTTCGCCTGATGACAAAGCAAACGACTGGATGGGAACACAAGTCACAGGGGAGGCAGGGCAACGCAGAACTGGGCCTTGTAGTTGAAAGCCAAGCAGATGATGGCTGTGCATTCATCCACCTGATTTACACGGAACCATAAAACGTCAGCATTTCACAATAAGGACTGTTGACAAAGCATCCGCTAAGCCCTCAGCAGCAAAAACATCCCTTGCATTAGAAGCAGGGCATGCTTTGTGGCAAAGGCACGCCGAGTAATCCTCTAAGCTAATTTTTTCTCCCCCTCCTTAAGCAGCACATTTAGAAGATAAAGTGGAAGAGGCAATATTGCTAACAGGTCTGCTTCCAGAGGGAAGAGCTGTGGGATGCAATGCACCTCTGTGTGGGACCACAGCATTCCCCACAGCGCAGTGATGGCAGTGCTGTGGGGTTGGG